>NC_142064.1:208731161-209052161 GCF_059756535.1 Pantherophis guttatus
TGATTAATATTTAAGTGATTGTCCACTAGGACTCCAAGATCCCTCTCACAGTTACTACTATTGAGCGAGGTACCACCTATATTGTACCTGTGCATTTGGTTTTCCTTGCCTAAATGTAGAACCTTACTTTTTTCACTACTGAATTTCATTTTGTTAGATACTGCTCAATGTTGAAATTTGTCAAAATCCTTCTGTATCTTAAGCCTATCTTCTGGAATGTTGGCTATTCCTGCTAGCTTAGTGTCATCTGCAAATTTGATGAGTTCTCCATCTATACCCTCATCCAAATCATTGATGAAGATGTTGAAGAGTACTGGGCCTAAAACAGAGCTTGGGGTACCCCACTGCATACTTCATTCCATGTAGATGCAGTTCCATTGAGTGCAGTTGGTCATCCAGTTACAAATCCATCTGATGGTGATGCTGTCTGAAGGAGGATTAAGAATTAAGGAGAATGGATCTACTACCAGAACTAAAAAGCAGGGGAGAAGCATATGAGTGCAAGTGGTTACAACAGCTGAATTTCATCCATTGGTTTACTTGAACAGAATCCTTGCCTGTAGCTACTTGTAGCAGTCTTTTGTTTCCTTCCTAATCAAGCAGCTTCTTGCTGATTAGTCCATGTATTCAAACTTTATTTGAGCTTTTAATAAAAGCTGGAATTGTGAGGACAAATAGTAAAATCATGGCATGTTTAAGCAGACTCCAAATGTCAATAGGATTTGAATCTCAAAGGGCAAAAGTAGAGAAGCAAAAAAAAAAAAAAAAAAAGAAGCATTTTTCACCACCTACTAGTGTAGATCCCTTGATTCAGCATCAACCAACACAGTGATTTTTGAACTTCACCAGCAGAGGAATTCCAACAGAACAGCTACAAAAACATTCCTCTTTTTCTTCTGGCTTAGTCTTCTTATGTTCTTCCCACTGCTTTCTTAATTATCCAGCCAACTACGTTGTGCAGTAGCAACTATATTATCTCCAATGGCAGCTGCGTTTTTTTAAACTAGGGGTGGAAAACGTTTTGTGCAGCAGAACGTAAGTAGTGGGAGGCGGGAGAAACCAACCTTTTAGAATTGGAACAAAGGGATACAGATAGACAGACCACGTCACTGAATTCTAGCCATGTTCTCTGCTAAGGTAGTTGAGAGATTTTGCATTTGTGAACAGGTGACGTCATTTATAATTCAGTGGCCTTGATATTTTCACTAGTGCTAAAAGCTAGTGCTTTTAGGAGAACAATTCAGAAATGTGCAATGGGTTAGGCTCACAGTCCCTGAGCAACAATTTAAAATAAGAATTTGGCAATTTAACCACCTTGATCACTGTCATACCAGAGTCATACCTAGAAGATATACTTCCAAGGTTATATAGTAGACGGATTCATTCTGGGGGAGTAGCAAGGATTGGTATAAGCCACATCCCATTTCAAGGTAAAAGTGTAAAAGAATGGCACCTCCCCATCCTGAAAAACAATTGTATTTGTCCTTTGTACACAACTACATGCAATCTAACCTCATGAAACAAATGGCCACATGTGTACAAGGCTTCAAATTCCCAGTTTGATCATTGGAAGGTTAAAAATGGTTCTGATAAAGAAAACAAAACAAGTTACCAGTGCCAAGAATTTGACAAAAGGAGTTCAGTGCTTATTTATTTTGTCCTGCAAAATCAATGGAAGGGGGGCGGTGTTAATTTTTTATATCTCTGCCTTTTGTTGATCAAGTTAAGCGTTTTAGATTTCTACCACATCTTTCTACTCTGGTAAAATTTCCATTAAGACTGAAGTCCATGAAGTATCAGAATTTCCTCGAGCATGATCCAAGAAGCCCTTTTATAATACTGAGATGTGTTTTACCAGTAAAGTATGCACAAAATTTTAAAAAAAATTTTCCAAACCCAACTCATGTTTCATTGGAAATATTTTTCAATGGGTTTGTTCCCCCAGACAAAAAAGAATTCAAAATATTTGAAATGCTCACCATAAAGAACTTGAAATATACTCTCACTCCCTAGTAGTTATTATCTTAAAATTACCAAATAGATGTGGAAATAATCCATGTTGTTATTTGATATCTAACCTGCAGAAAGGTTGGCCAGGGAGATTATTTTAATCTGTAAAAGTCTCTTTGCAAAATGTTATCTATAGTGAAAAATAGAAATAGAATGGAATAAAATGGCCACTTGTTGCTTTAAATGTTTCAAGCTTGGAACATTTACTATA
Organism: Pantherophis guttatus; assembly: GCF_059756535.1. Taxonomy (NCBI): domain Eukaryota; kingdom Metazoa; phylum Chordata; class Lepidosauria; order Squamata; family Colubridae; genus Pantherophis; species Pantherophis guttatus. The sequence goes on from NC_142064.1 coordinate 208,733,383, forward strand.
CTGAAAAACAAAATATCTTGGCATGTCTTGGTTCATTCCTCCTTATAGGCTGGTTGTGGGAGCTTCTGCATTTTGTCAAATGGGAGGTCTGGCTCTGCTAAACTTTGGAGCCGATTTAAAAGACAGTAACAACAAAATGCCAGCTATTCTTCACAAGGAAGAAATAAGTAGGGCTTAATCTAGGGAATTCCCTCTCCTGTTTTTCTTGCATGAGACCCACAGACCCACGAAAGCAGCCTAGCTTTCGCTAAAGAGGGTGCACTGATTTCATGGCAAGGAACAGGAAGAACTGGGCAAAGGGTTTGCTAGCTAAGTGCTTGCTCCAGAAGAGGGCAAGTGAGCCTCCCCTGTCCTCACTCTGAATGAAAAAGACAACTGTTGCAATTGATCTTTATCCCTTTGGTCACAGCAGAGGCCAGGACCCTCTCTATCAAGCACAGGCTATATGGTATTCTCCCTAGCTTGAAATCGGCACCATCAAGGGACCACCTTCTGTGACAAAGGCAAATTTTGCCCTGGGGAAGTCATGCAAAGAGCAGGCCAAATCCATTATTGCATACTAGAGGTTGCTTTCAGCTGGAATGTCCCTCTTGGCAAAGAGCAAAGGGAAGAAAGAGTGCCAGGGCAAGCAGCAAGATTTCTTCACACAATACAAAACACACATGATTTTCTCTGTGTCTCTTTAATTCTGAGGTAAAACTTTTTGGTTTTCCTGTAAGAGGTGCAGGCTTCCAAGTTGACAGTGGCCACAGACAAACCAGGCATGTTTTTCCCTGTCATTTGCCTTATCTGGGCCATTAAAAACTGTGCTGCCCACCCCACAGTCAGCAAAGAGTGATTTCCAAATTACTCTCCAAGGTAATCCCCCTGGACTCACCTCTTTCTCTACCACCTATCTAAAGAGATGGAGAACAGCAGCAATTTTCTTCATTACAGCAGCTCCATGAAACCTCCACACCTGTGCTTCAAGGCCTCTCATTGCTTGTGGCACCTTTCCCTAAAACAGAAGAGCCAAGCAGCCCCTTCCTAGTCCTTATCCAAAGCAAGGATGAAGGACTGGATGTAGGCATTGAGGGCCTGTGCTCTGGCCCCAGGTCCCTTGTGTGAGCCTCTCTTTTGGGTAGCTGACCTACAGCGTTGTTATGGGTTCCCGTGATAAAAAGAAGCTACCAGACAAACCAAGGCAAGGGCCACAGAGGTCATGCCCCGTGAAGCATCTTTCCTTTGCCAGTCTCTAAAGCACCCTTTCTTCCACTTGTCCAGTTCTCTGAAGAGGCAATCTCAGTGGTTAGAAGGATCCTTTCTCTTTTGCTTCATGAAGGGCTGGGAGTGCTGAGGGGAGAGGTAGAGCCGTCTCTTTAAGAGGTCTGCTACTTTACTGCTAAATAAAGATATAAGGGCTCTGCCCCTACTTTTTCTTGGCTGCCTACCTTCCTTGCCTATTGCACCGCCTCTCCTATTGTTCCAAGCACCATGGATTCCCTTGCACCCTACAGATTCCACTGGAGAGGTGGCCTAGTGCAAACAGACCAGAAGGAAGACAGTCATCAGCAACTGGAGTCCAAGCGTGTAAGAAATAGAGGGGCCACCTCCGGGTGGATTCAGCTGCTTCTCGCACCCTTTTCCATGCCACCCCTGGTAACAATGGCATTGGAAGTTGGCTTGTAGGAAGGAAATGTCTGCCTGAGAGAGCTTCCCTTTGGCTCCCATGAGTGGCTTTGGATGCTTGGATTCATTCCGGTAGATCTGGAAGCTGTTTGGATTGAGATGCAGAAAGATGCTGGCCTCACTTTCTTGGCGGCGGCACCGGCCATGGCCCCTGCAAAGAGTCTGGCTACAGAGCTCAGCTGCGGTTGTCACATTGATGATGTAACGGCCAAGGGGCTCTTCTATGTATGTTTTAATCAGCTGGCAATTTTTCTGCAGAAGAAGAAAATCCGAATGAGTAAAATATGAGAAGGCAGGAAACGGGTCCAACATATAAAGGATTTGTTTCACAAATGCCATCAAAATGTTCGTGGATATAATGAAAATGAGAAGGATCAAGGGAAATTCACAACACCAGCAAAGTAAAACCCTGCCAACAATAGAAGAATTGAGACCAATATTGGAGAATACGCAGCGATGACAAAATATAGAAATTCTGAACAGACGTTGAACTCAATTCAAGCAGGAATAGCTCTCTTTCCATATGATACATCATATAGCGAGACAGGCATAGGCATTTGGAATATGGTTTTCAAGGAGAGAGCAATCAAAATATCAGATGAAATTATTCAAATAAATTTAAGCAACAACTTTCAATATTCCAAACAAAGTATCAATACTTAAGTAGAGATTAGTGGTTAGGGATATGAAAGGGAAAGGTGGGGAAAACAGTAATTGAAAGTTCCTCCTTATGATGTTTTTGTTTTACTTTTTAAACTTTGCTGCAGTATCTCTTTTTTTTTGTATCTTTATTCTTTATTAACAACTTGAAGAATGTAAATTAGCTCTATGCTCATAAAAAAGTTACATATTTTAAAGATGTAAAGTATTTTTTTTTACTGTAACTCAAAATACCTATCATAATTCCTTTCTTACGTTTACATCCTTCCAGAAATGTGCAAAGCCCGCCTCTTAATAAGCTCACTTACAACTTGTCCAAACAGCTCCACCTAACACCAATGAGACTGAGAACAGTCAGGGAGGCATTGTTGGGATAGTAGCCGTTTGATAAAGTGTACAGGACCTGACATGCTCCTAACAGAAGAGAGATCAAAAGGTTTGTTCAAGAGATCCACGGGAAAACTACTGTGTGTGAGGCTTAGCATGAGATCATATAAAGTAGGAATGAGGGAGGAGGGAGGGGAAATAATACATACCTTACTTCCAGTGTTTCCAGCGTCTCCCCAGAAGATAGCACCCGCTGCCCCCAAAGCAGCACTCTCACCTATGGTGGAGATCAGATCTGTCTGGAATGAGATAGCCAAAAAGAGTTACCGGTAGTCCTCCACAGCTTATGATCACAACTGAGCCCATAATTTCCACTGCTAAGCAAGAGAGTTGCTAAGTGAGTTTTGACCCATTTTACGACCGTTCTTGCCACAGTTGTCACTGCAGTTGTTAAGTGAACCTGGCTTTCCCATCGACTTTGCTTAAGATTAAAAAAAAAAAGGTGATCACTTGACCCCAGAACACTGCAACTGTCATAAATACATGCCAGTTTCCAAGTGTCTTGAATTTTGATCATGTGACCATGGGGATGCTGCAAGAGTCATGGAGTGAAAAACAGTCATAAGTCCCTTTTCTCAGTGCCGTTGTAACTTAGAACAGTCACCAAATGAATGGTTATAAGTTGATGACCAGCTGTACAAGCATATAAGTACTAAAATTGGACATTAGCTGATTAGTAAAATGTTTTCCTGCTTAGAATGGATGCCAATAAGTTACTAATAATTACTATTAGTTATATAAAAACAAATAATACTTTAAACGTGGGTCTAAATCTTTAGCAAAAAGAGCTTTAAAAAGGTCCTTTTATTATTCAAAACCTTTGGGTATTGAAGTAATATATTTCTGGCAGAATCATAGCAGATGAATCATCTCCTGAATAGGAAATAGAAAAAATGTGCCTTTTCCCTTCATAAATTGCCTGGCCAAATTGCTTTACTAGACCGTAGTCCTACTCCATATCTTTGTCTGTCATCCTGTATTTTCAAATAATACAACTTTGGTGTAGTGCTTAAGGTGCTGGCCTAGAAAACAAAAGACTATGAGTCATAGTCCTGCCTTAGGTATAAAAGCCAGCTTGTAACTTTGGGCCAGGCACTTTCTCTTGGCCCATCACACAGGGCTGTTGTTGTGAGGAAAATAGGGGGAAGGAGTATTGTGAATGTTTGCCACCTTGAGCTACTTATAGGTAAAGGTGGGGAAAATCAATAGAATGGGAATGGGAATGGGAATGGGAATGGGGATAGAATAGAATAGAATAGAATAGAATAGAATAGAATAGAATAGAATAGAATAGAATAGAATAGAATAGAATAGTTCGCCATCACGGCCCTATACCATTTCAAACAAATAGTTATCCAATCTCATCTTTAAAACTTCCTGTGTTAGGAGCATTTACAACTTCTGGAGGCAAGTTGTTCCACTTATTATTATTCCACTTATTATTATTCCACAATAATCTAGCAAGTAGCTTTCTACATTAGCTGTGGCAAGCAAATTTTTTTCTTTTGTATTCTGACACAATTGCCAGGGGCCCTCAATCATTAACATCAACAGAACATTACTAATATAAATATTAAACTCTTAAAAACAGGAATACTTTATAACCCTCAATAGCATCAACCCGTCATCCTTCAGCACACTGGAAGTGTTCAGTTTGCTTCGGCATCCAGAAAAGATGAGCCTTGATTGGCTTCCTTAAAACAGGGGGCATTACTGAGAAATACTGTTTAACTATCCCATGTCTCCCGAATGGGGCACTATTCATCCTTTTTTGCATTACTGGGTGAGCTGATTTGTTGATTTTTCGCCCTGAAGATACTTAGGAATTGCCAAATTTTCAGGCACTTTACTGGCAGCCAACATAGAACTAACAGCCCAGGAGTCACATGGCTCTGTAGAGTCTCATTCACCAAGAAGTGAGCAACTAAATTTGGAACAAACTGTAATTTCTTCTGATCTTCAAAGGTAGCCTCGTGTAGAGCACTTTACAGTAATTTAGAGTCACAGTTAGCAAAGCCTCAATTGCAACTGATACATCCAAAAAGGAAAGGCTGGAGACAAACTTAACAGTTGTCCAAAATGAACTGCACCAGGGAAAGATTTTTAAAAGAAGGAATACAGTACCACCATCTTTTTCAGGGTAGCTGGCATCAGTCCTTCCCCAAAGACATACTGACTACCACTTGGGCCCATCTTGTTACATTCTTCCCTCATCCCAAAAGGAACCATGAGGAGCATAGATTTAACACTGGTGGAAGAACTCATGTCAAAGAGCATCTATCCACTTCATCATAGCAGAGACTAAAAGGAATTCCAGGAAATATCTCAAGATTGTCACCTCAGTCACCGAATTCTGCCCATGAAGAGTCAAGACTGTGAGAGACTTTATCAGCAAAATATTGTGCAAACACATCACAACAGCAAGGTGATCCTTCCCTAGTAGAGATCAGCTAACCTTAAACAAGGACACAGGAGAGCTTGTATCCATGCTTGGTGAAATTCATGTTTTATCATCCTTCACTAGTAGTATTCCAAGCATCATTTTGTTCGTCTCCTAGAGATAAAGTGATCCCCAGGATTATGATGAGAGAGGAAAGTCATACCAAGTTCCTGGGTTCCTCTGTCTTCCAGATTCTAAGATACAGACCCCTCCACTTTGCAAAGTTTCAAAACTTATATAGAAGAGGTTTGACCACCGCAAAGAACCAAGCACATGTCCTCCATGTTTGGATTACAAACCAACTGCTTGCAAGCAAAGGTAAGATTAAATATATTTCTATAAGTGGGCCAGAATAGGAATAGTCTCCAAGATGGATGAACCCCAAAATGTGTCTGACTTACTATTCTTATTCAACCCATACTTTCCTCTACAGTATATTCCTTTCTGGAGTACAACTTCTTTGTGGAGCACAACTCTCTCTCCAATGGACTAGTAAATCATCAGTGAACATCATGGTACCTCCACCCAACCAGGAAATCACTGTCAGGGCATTTGATCTAATAGCACCACTCTGGGCCCATTGGGTTTGCCAGGATAGGATGACAAGACTTATAGTGGCTGCAAAATAGGCTCTAGTTTGATTCTGATGCCTGGACTCTGCAAATGCTTACTATTTTAGCCTGACAACTTAAGAGTAGATCAAAGAAGCCCATCAGTAGAGGGGGTCAGAAGCAAAGCCAAGCAAAGAGAACTTCACCCAGATGAAAATAACATTTTTTCAGTCTTATGCTAATGAGTACATTAACCAGACACCCTTTCAACCTTTTGCTTTCATCCTTACTTCCACGTCATAACTTACCCTTCTATTAAGTCAGATAATCAAGTAACTGTTCAAGGGGCTGAGCTACCCTGATCCTTTCACTGGTAACAGGAAGCCAGTTTTACTCCCAAGAAGGAAGTGATCATACTAGATTCATCAAATTCACCTTTTTAATAGTAGGTGTGCTCATAATTGGTTCAGAAGCCAAAGGATAACTCTAAGGTATGATTTATTCTTCAGGCTCAACATTCCACTCACTAATAACCAAACTCATCAGCTTTTCGATGGAAGGGCCAGCTACCATTGGAAATTAGAGGACAATGACCAATATATAGATCTGCCCACCTCCATATTTGCAGAGATGTTGATCTGAATGTGAACAGCTAGTAATATCCAGTAACCCAAGACTGGAAAGTAATGTGTGCTACTTTGCCATGACAGTTTATTACCTATGCAAATCAATCCGCAGAAAATGAGGTGGAGCAGGGAGTATGGATGGATCCAATAACTTATAGCAAAAACGTTTCTTTTGCTGTTACAATGGCTGCCCAATGTTCTTGAATGAATGAATGCAATTTGGAACATAACTTGGGAACTGAGAAGAAGCCACTGTTCAAAAGTAGAAGCAAAATCAATAATTCAAACATTCATTTGAGTTTCAGCACTGGTTACCTGTTGATGCAGGTTTCAAACTGTAGGTATACAACTTGAATGTCCAATATTTTGTAAGAAGTGTAAAAGAAAAGATTCTAGGTTATGGATAGGGATAGTGGATAATAAATCCTTTCGGTACTACCGGTAACCCTTTAGCCACAAAATGCTTAAACCTCCAGTTTTATCACCAGCAACAACCCAGCTAATTAGACCTTGGATCAGACTAATTCAGCCTGACTGCACTCAACGTATGAAACTGTACTTGTCAGAATTCAATGGTTCATATTCCTAATGTTGGTTGTTGTTATACTAACTGAAAAGGCAGCAAATTTGGAAAAAATGGCTGAGCTGCTAGTTATCTTTGTCTAGACATGTCTATATTCATTTTGATGCTTCATTGTACAGCTTATCTTCAAAGCACTCCTTAGTACATCTCAATGATTTTCTAGTTGCAGGGATTAAAAGCATCCTCTTACAAGCTTTTACTTCATAGAAGTAGCAGCCCCATAGAATGGTAGTTTGACGGCCTAGACACACTGCAGGCTTCAGTGCAAAATTGTACCATTGCTAAGCATGAGAGAAATATGAATTATAGTAATAAAGAAGTGCATTGAGGTTACTATTACATATATCTCTTATTTTAAGATAACCATCAGCACTTTGCAAGCACAAGGCATTTACAGAGAAAATCACAGCTCTTTTAAATCTACTAAGCTGCAGCTCCAGTTTGCTTCAGCACCTTCTACCACAAACTTCAAACATACTGAGAAAAAAGCAAAAATGATCCATATTCCAACAGTTGTCAAAAGCATTTTTATGCAACTTCCGAAAGGCTGGAAGGAAAGTGTCCCCAGCACTCAAGTACCCCAGTTGCCATTACTCATAATCGCAAGGAAGAGGGTATCAATTACTGCACTTCTAGATTTCCCCCAACCCCTGTTCATGCCTGGAAATAACCATTTCTTCCTTTAGATTTGGAAATCCTAAAACAAGCTTAATGGGGTTCAAGATGAGAAACAAAGAAATTCCCAAACTGTCCCAAACACCCTAAGAGAGAGAGAGAGAAAAGAAAATCCTCTCTACCTCCTCAACATTTTCTGGCCATTAAAAGGCCATGTTTACTTCAATTACACCTGTTTAATGTAGAATCCCAATTAAAAGACCCACCTAGACCACGATGGCTGTTTTTTGCAGTGCTGTTTGAATTAATTGGGATAGGGATCCAACTCAACGGCTTCCTTCTCTTTCTGGAATTTTAATAGAGTTTACAGTGCTTCAGTTTTGAAGGCAGAAATGTGCTTGAGAGCATGTTCAGCACTCCTAAAGCATCTTTTTGTAACTCCTGATGCATAAATGTTGTATGGCTTTTCCAGGAATTACATAGAGGGCAACATAGAGGGCAGTTTGGAGATTTCAGAAAAAGATTCTTTAAAGAAGTTGAAGATAGCAGATATTACATCCTATATATCGTACCCACTTCAAATCACCTTTTTATCTTTCAATCTGGAGCGCTGCATAGATTTGTGCTTAACACATGATAGTGAAATATACAAAGTATGTGTATATATATATTACACACAGAGAACTACATATAAGTATATAAAAATGAGACCTCATTCGTCCAGGCATTAGTAGAAGACAGCATGGGAAAATTCTGTTCAGCTGCTTGCAAACTGGTCGGGGAAGGGGGCTCTAAGAACCATCAATTTTGATGACCCATATTTTGGGTCACTCTGAGAGATGGGTGGTACCTAAATTTGATAAATAAGTAAATACACAAACCTTCTGGGAAGGATAATGTGGTAACAGCCAGCTACATTTCTTTCCTGCAAACTCACAACTGAAAAGCTCCATGTCTCCAAGCCACAAAGGATTGGGTACAGAACAGATAGAATTTGGACAAGACAGGGTTGTTACCAATTTTAGGTTTGGATTTGACATATGCATACTCTCCACAGAGTTATTGTACCTTGAAGGACCAGATTTGTAGTTTGGTCTTGGATCCAGAATTGATCCAGATTATTTGCAAGACTTCCTAGGTCCATACCTCCCACCGCACAATCTTCGAACTTCTATGGGGGATCTTTTGCAGATGTGCAACACTCTACTATTAATATCAACAGCCAATTCTGCCTTCTCCTGAAGTGGTATAGACTATGGAACAAATTGCCCTTGCAGTCGGCTCCCCTCAATTTAGGAGGAAATTTAAGCCATCCTTTTAGATGTTCAATTAAACCTCAATCATATCTACTGTGTATGAATATTTGTTAGCCCCTTTGGAGCCACAAATTGGAGTGAATGTTCCCTACCTAGGTATTTACACAATTATTCTAAATCAGTGCAGTGCAGGTCCAACTGATAGACCAAAGCAGTTGTTCTCATCACATTGCTCCATAAACTTCTTAGAATTCTATTTGGCCAATATATTTCCAAAACAGTGCTTTTAAGTGCTGATGTGTTCTATTTTCCATAAAGGAGTAAAACATCAGGAGGTATATTAATCATATATCTGGTGGGGAAAGACCTGGATCTTGCTGAACTGTGGTATTATACCTACCAATAAGGTAACTTCCAAAATGTTAACTTTTCAAGAATTGCAAGGTTAAAAAAAACATCTTAGGGCTCCCTAAGGTACTAAAAATGGGTGTTGTAAAAAGCACATGGGTATGAACACATGGGTATTAAAATATCTACATCCTCTAGAAAGCTTAACCCACCTGCTTTGAAAGATTGAAAGATTATTTCCATTATGTATGTTCATGTATATGCATGCACAGCATTTTAATGGTGGTCCCAGACCACATACATAGGGATAATCTTCAAAGCGAATGCTTGGAGTCTAATGCAGAAAGTGGCTGTTTTAATGCTTTGATGCTTTCCTCATATTAACACTTTGCAAATTACCAGTTCTAATGTTTTATATGAAACTAGTTTTAAATTAATAGACTAGGTTCTGCACAAAGACTGGGTTTATACATTACACTAAACCCTAATGTGATCTGATTTTTTCTTAACTTAGCATACTCGGGGTTAGCAAATTGTGGTTTATATACAGCAATAGTAATAGCATTTAGATTTATATACCGCTCTATAGTGCTTTACAGCACTCACTGAGTGGTTTACAATGTCAGCATATTGCCACCAACGATCTGGGTCCTCATGTTACCAGACCTTGGAAAAATGGGAGGCTGAGTCAACCTTGAGTATGTCATGATCGAACTCCAGGTTGTGGGCAGAGTTAGCCTGCAATACTGCATTCTAACTCCTGCACCATCAGGGCTCCTATAATTTAGCATGATGTAGAAATGCACGTAATTATAATTTATTCAACACACAATAGTTAAGCAAATAATGGATTAATCAACTGAGATTGATGCGGCAACCTAGTCACAGTGTAATTTATGAAATCAAAAGCAGACCATTAGTTAGATTTTGTGCCAGGCCAAGTGCTGGACCCAGTCCCCATTTTTGTCTGTGCAGAATGGCAGTAAAAGAGGCAGTACAGGGCACGGGAGTGCATTCTATACCAAGTAGGTAACCTTCCAATTGTATCAGGGGTTGGTTAGCCCTGAATTGGAGACTGTTGCTCAAGATCCCAATTTCTTGAATAATGTTTCTCAGTTCCAAGAAGAAAGTATTCTTACCTCACTCAAGAAAAGATCCTGCTGATTGCTATAAGTGGGCCTGGTGTAGACAAAGACAGGTAGAGCATAGTTATCATGATGTTGTTGAGAAATACGAAGGCCTTCTTTTACTCGAGACCTCACAAATTTGCGGCCATTCATGGTGTTGGCCAATTCACGTTCCAAGTAAATGGAAGGGAAAAGAGCAGTACTCTCCTTCCAGAGCCAGGCCAGGTGATCGTTCCGTGTCTTCTCTACATCAGGACAGTGACCAGTGTAGCTCTCTTGGTTGTTGCGATAGTCATGGTTATAGCAGTCTGGGAAGAGGTAGTAACCCCAGAGCTGTCGTGGACGAAAGCTCTTGGCATTTCGCAGAGTCTCCCTCATAAAATCACAAGCCGATGATTCAAATTCATACTGGGCCTCCTTCTTCAATTGATCTTCTTGCAATTTAGGACGCCGAGCCAGCACGAGTTTACGAGAGGCATTCCGGTAAATGTCTTTGGGCTGCCAGTTTCGGATCCAGATGGGTCTCCACTCTTCCCAGTCAATGACTGCCAATCCTTCCTTTGAATCGGACCGGATGTATTTTTGAATGCTCTCCGTTAACCGGATTAGATGTCTCTCCAAACTACTGTTTTGTGGGACACCCCCATTAATTGGCACTTTGTTCGCATCATAGTAGGGATAAAGGCCCAAGCGTTCTCTATAAAAAATGGTCAGGTTCTGGTCCACAAAGCCCTCATTAGGCGAGGCCTGAACATCAAAAACAGAGAAGTCCAATTGAACCTTGAAGCGAGGCTCACAATCCTGGGTTGGTGCATTCCAAGCCACAATAAAGGGCCTGCGGGTGAAGATGGGGGTGAAAGCAGGCTTGTCATACTGCCCAAGAGCACCAGCCACAGCTAGGAATATGAGCCATGGCACTGCCAGTGCATTGCCCCCCTGCATTCTCTCCAAGTCACTTAAAAACAGAATGATGGCAGATTAAAGCCTGCAGAGAAAAAGAAGAAGCGTTATTACGAGCCTTCCATAACCTGCAGTAAGGGAATAGCATCCTTAAAACATCTAGAGATCTCAATGTTGGGCAAGATACTGTAGTTCTGGAACAAAGTAGAAACTCCATCCCTCTCGAGCAATGGAATGTCTAGTCTGTGCTATTAACCAGGCAATGTTTATTTTTATTTTTTAAGAATTCCTCAAATTTAACTTGAATCTGTTCTGCCAACAATAACCTTTTATTGTATTCAAAAGTTGGGAAACCAGACCTTCTTAATTTGGGATGTAAAATGGAGACCTGAAATACCCTTATCAGGATGTACCTAACATTCTGATTTACTCTGATTAACAAAGTTTGTAGCAGAGCTGCGAAACTATTATTTATTCTTAGAATTCCTATTACAAAGTCTAGTGTTGCAAGACTGCGCCTATCCAGCAGCCAATATTCTTTTACTTTTTCAGCAATGCCAACAATTCAAACAGCTGCTAAGGTATAACCCTTATATGACCTGTCAAAATCTATTTGCTCTTCGCCTGAGACTGGAGCAATTCCCCCTACACACTACAGAAATGAACAAAAGCAAACAATCAACAGTAAATACTACACTCATATTCATTTTGCTTCCTTGAAGCCTTAAGACTCAAGAGTATATGACATGCATGTAATATATCTCCTGAACAATTCCAGGCTCACCAGTAATGCAACTACACTTCACAGGGAATATTCTTATTTTGCCTCCCAAAGGGACATTGCCTGACTCAGTATGAACATCTAAATTGTATCAGAAGCACCATGGATTCTTGAGTCCATCAGAAGCACTCTGACACTCAGAGTGCAAAGAAACAAGTTAATCAATTTGACTGTGGAATAGGAAATGCTCCCTTCAGTGTGCTAGGGCTATGAGAAGTCTCCCAAAAGAATTCTATTTCAACAGAATCTGGGGCAGAGGGGTTTAAAGAATTCTATGGAATCTCTCCCCAAATAGGCTTAGTTCTTTTGAAGCAATAGTTTTCAAACTTTTTCAGAATCTGGAGCCTTTTTAGGTTTCAAAAAAGAAAATCCTAGAACCTCAATCAAGAGGCAAAATTCTGGTGAAAGAAAATTGCCTGAATTTCAGCAAACTCCCCCCTCCCCCAATCTCTCAAGCAACTTTAGGGTTCTGTGAAACACAGTTTGAAGAACCCTACACGTCCCCCTCAAATTTCTGTAATGTCTAAAGATGCTTTAACTTCAGTTGAAAGAAAATGAGCTGGATAGAAACCACACACACACACCCCCAGCTCTTTCCACAACTTGTATAGTAGAAGCCTTTCCTGTTGCAAGAAGTTCAGCTCCCACCCTCCTACTTAGTTAATGGGACTAAAGCTTTAAAGTTTTCAAGCAAAAGAGCTCTCTGAAAGTTGCTTTCTTTGGCGGAAAAAAACGAAAAGAAACCCCTATCAAATAACAAGGGAGAGAGGAAGGCGCAGGGGGAAAATGTGGATGTCAGCAACTGTTGAACTAACAAAGCCACACAAGAATGCTGGCCTTCAGGAGCGCCTCCTGAAGCAACCAGACAAGAGGCAGAAAAGCCTCAGCAGAGTGTGAAAAATCCGCAGCTGAAAGGAAATAGATCCCGGCGGGTGCAGGACCGGAGAAGCGCATCCCCACGTGCTACCACAACCCCTTAAAAAGGGGGCTACGCTCCGAGTGAGCGAAAGCGATCTAACTCGCCCTTAAATCCAGGAGTTTGAAATTGTTAGTTTAGCCAAGATACAAACCAGATTCCTCACCCCGAGAGATTCATAGGAGGTTTGGGGGGGGAGGGGGGGGGCGCTGGAGAAAAGTTTACGGAGAAGTTATTTTTCCATTCAGCGGCTCCGATCGAGCAGGCATTTCAATCAACTGGGCTAGGAGCTTTGCCAAACCAAGCACAGAAAGGGATCCGCAGCCTCGCAGGAAAACCGAGCCTTCCGCAGACGAGCTGAGGGATTCCCCGAATCAGGATCGGCTCTGCAGAAACAAAACACCTTAAAAAGCGATCTCGGACAACCCGCATTAAACACCCCCCCCCCCCATTCCCCACGCGCCTCTTTCTTCCCAGCTTCAGCCATTCTTTGCCGATTCAAATTGTCAGCAAAGCTCCGGATTCTGCTTCCAAGTAGCTCGTCCATAAGTCCCCCCCCCTCATTTCAAACACCCGCACCTCCCCCCCCCCCCGGGCTTCTCCTTGTAAGAACTCACCTGGATACTTAACTCATCGAGCCCCTTGCCAGCTTTTAAGTACAATATCCTCGCGGGCACAGAGCGCTCGGCTCTTAAAGGGACCGTGAGCCCGGTACCACCCACTCGTCTTCCCCGGCGCCTCAACTTTTCCTTTAAAAGATCGGGGTGGGGGGGACGGAACGATGCTGAGTTAAAGACGGGGGGTAGTTTCCCCCATCGACGAAAAAATTCGTTCCAGCAAAATGCTCTGGGAGAAATATTGGAAGCGAGAGAAAAAAGTGACACAACATCCTCCAGAATCTTGATTTTTCGCCGTCGGCTATAAATACAGTATAATGCATGTGTGTCTGCTGGATCTGAATGCTTCCCCCCACCTATGGCGGTCACTTGGTATAATCCAGCTACTTCTTGTGCGCCAAGCGTGGCTCGCCTCTTAAAGAAACAAGAATTAATCTCTTCCTAGACGGAATAACTTGTCGGTGAGGCGAGCCTCGCTTGGGGCACAAGAAGTAGCTGGATTCTTTAGTAGTCAGACAGGTACCCTTAAGCAACCCATCAGAAGAGCAACTGTAGGATTTGATGTCTTATTCTTGTTTTTTTTTTTTTTTTACAGAATCGGAGAATGTATTATATTGTTGTATTTGCCCTTCTCCGATTTTGTAAGGGGGGAATATCCATAGTAAAACATCAAGTCCTACAGTTGCTCTTCTCATGGGTTGATTAGGAATATGTGTGACAACAAAATTGCCCAAGGCAGTTGACAAGCGCCTCTTCCACGTGCAAAACAGACTTCCAAATGGAATGAACAGAGTGGTCTTTATTCATATTTTCAACTAAGAAAAGTGGCTTCTAGATCAGGGGATGTCATATAATGTAGGGCTTAATGAATCCCTATCGGCAATTAAGATTTAGAAGGATATAGGATTTTAGCAATCCTATAAAGTTACTTTTCCCAAAAGTTGTTGGGCTGAAGATGCTGTCTTTTCCATTCACAGGTGAAAAAGTGGCTAGAACTGGAAGTTAACAACTTGGTCCCCAATACATTCACTCATCTGACCCAGCTTCTAATCCTACCTTCTGGTACAGTGACTTGTGCAAGCACAACCAGTGAGGTGGTGCTGGTCAGGTTGTGGATTTATGGTAAAGGAGAAATTTGGCTCTTAGACTTGCTGATTCATAATTATATCTGCTTCCAAGTAGCTCCTCAACCTATGACCACAATTGAGCCCATTATTTCTGTTGCAAAATGAGACAGTAGTTAAGTTGAGTTTTGCCCATTTTAATGACCTTTCTTGCCATGGTTGTTAAGTGAATCTGGCTTCCCCATTGACTTTGTCAGGAGGTCACAAAAGGGGATTACATGACCTTGGGACACTGCAGCCTTCATAAATGTGAGTCAGTTACCAAACATCCGAATTCTGATCACATGATCATGGGGATACTGCAACTATATTAAGTGTGCCATTGTTAACTTTGAACGGTCAATAAATGAATGGTTGTCAATTGAGGACTACCTTTATTATTTTTTCCTAACCTGGCATCCACTAGGTCAGGGGTCTGCAACCTTAAACACTCAAAGAGCCATTTGGACCCGTTTCACACAGAAAAGAAAACACCGGGAGCCACAAAACCCTTCCTGTGTCTGACTATTTCAGAAAACATTCTGTTTTCTTCTGAAACTTTTCTTGGATTTATCCATGGTTGGCCTACCAGGGGTTGAAAAGCTCAATAAATCACGTACCGGCGGGTGTCGCACATTGGCAGTTGTGACGCATATTTTGAGTGACAGCTGCAGCAGAGGGGCGAAAGAGCCACATGTGGCTCGAGAGCTGCAGGTTGCTGACCCCTGCATTAGGTCTATTGAATTACCCCAATGGTGCTTTTTCAAAAGGTAACTGGATTTTGTTTTTCTTTGAAAAGTTTCGCTTCTCATCGAAGAAGCTTCTTTAGTTCTCTTCTTGGATGAGAAGCGAAATGTCTTCAAAGAAAAACAAGGAAGTCCAGTTGCCTTTGGAAAAAGCATCTTTGGGACAACCATGACCTGGATGACTGAGATTCTATGGATAGACACTATCATATCCATCATTTCCCCCTCCTTCTCTTTGTTGGAGCTAAAAGTTGTAGGCCAACCCATTGAGAAAGTGCTTGCACCTGGAAGAGAAAACAGACAATAATCTGTTTTGAAAAGCCTTCTGAAGTGGAGGAGTGGGTAGGTCTGGGCTTTGGGAAAGAAGAGAGGCTAACTAAAGTGTTTAGCTGTTTCTGCTTCTACCAGTTTTTCTGAGCCACCTCTAGCACGAAGAGCTACAACAGCCTTGAAGAAGGTCCACTGGCTGGCCTCCCTCCTTTCTAACCGCATCTCTCGGTAGCAATTGGTATAAGGATGACCTTGGGAGCACTGGCTCTATTATTGAGGCACAAAGCGGTTGCTATGTCCAGAGGCTGGAGTCCCTCAGAGTATTCATTGATTATAGACTGCAGATAAATGGCTGCCACAGGAGCAATGCAGTTTTGACTGAATGGCCATTGTCTGGCAAAGGAGAGCCTTTTTCCCAGCAATGCGCCAGCCGCCTGACTGGGTGGGTTTTGGTTGAGCTCTCCCATGTCCTGGCAACGGGGAGGATTCTACTCTTGAAACAATTGACACATTCTGCCCAACCAGCATGCTGGAGATTTTCCAAAGTGCCACTAGAAATCAGGAAGAAAAATAGCTTCTGACAGCCAGAATGCCCAGTGCTTGAATAGGGTTCAGTACTGTTGTTTGGTTCTCTTTTGCACATGGATCCCGCTGTATAAACATACATCCCTAAAAAGCTTGTCTGGGAGTTGATGGGAACTTGAGAAACCGACATGTCCCTGGCTTTGATAAATGTCAGCTGCATTATAGAGCGTCCTAGACATCCAAAATGCTACTTGCAATTTTTGCCTTTTAATCTGACATAGAAAAACAGGTGGAAACTGTACTTCAATCTCAGGTGTGCCATTATCTTCTTGGCGTGAATAGAGAGGACTAAACGACCAGTAGTTTTGACACCGTTTCCAGAACAACTCAGTTCTTTATCCCAACTTGGTGTCTTACATCTGGGAATCATGGGAACATGATTATGAGCAGACTAGAGATTATGGGAGTTGATCCAACACAACTGGAGGGCATCAGGTTGGGAAATCCCAAAGGTGCTTTTTTCAAGAGGCAATTGCTCTCTTTATGTGTCCTTGAAGACGTTTCACTTCTCATCAAGAAGTTTCTTCAGTTCTCAATTGAAGAAGCTTTTTGGGTGAGAAGCAAAATGTCTTTTTGAGAAGGAACTTTCTGACAGTAAGAACAATCAACCAATGGAACAGCTTGCCTTCGGAAGTTGTGGGAGCTTCATCACTTGAGACTTTCAAGAAAAGATTGGACTGCCATTTGTCAGAAATGGTGTAGGGTCTCCTGCTTCCTTCCTCCCTTCCAACTCTGTTAATCTGTCTTCAAGAAAAAAGAAAGAAAGTCCAGTTGCCTCTTAAAAAAAGCAGCTTTGGGACAACCATGACCTGGATGACTGAGAATCTCCAGACAGGTTGGGAAATATTGTCCATACTATTTTGAAAGGTTTTCTTTGAGCTAATTATCTCTTGAGATTTTTTTTTTTTTTTGGCATTTGATTGGCTGAGGCACTGGCCATATTCCATGAGAGGAACATGACTGGCCTCCAGTCAAGTTTATTTCAGTGTTTGTGTGTGCATGAGAGAGAATGTGGGTGGGTGAGGAAGTGTAGCATTTCAGAAAAGTTTTTTCTTTCTCCCCCTTTTGGAATCTTCTGGGCTTCCCACAATTGCAAAGAGTTTAAACATCTTACTTTGAGCAATTAGCAGTGCAGAGGACTTCCCTTTCCTTCCTGTGTAGGAAATTATTCTGCCTAGGCCTCATATTTTAAGGGATCCTCCCAAGATTTCCCTCTGAATGAATCAATTTCATACGTCAAAAGTTCTACCTTTAGTGGAAATCTGCCTCAGCAGTATTGTTGGCAACATTCAGGACAGGAGAATGACATAAAAATCACCAGATGTCACCCAAAAAGGAAAATGTACCTGCCTAAAAGCACAGCATGTTCAGGAATCTGCTACAGCAGCTGCCAGGAGAGTTTCTGGAAGGGCATTCTTGTTGCACCATGATCCAGATTACTATTCTTGTCCCCTGCCTACTCCTGATTGCTTCTTGGGGAGCCACAGTTAGCCAGCTTCAAGTTTCTTACAAGAATCCAGCCTGTGTATTTCAGTGGTTTGCAATTTCCTCTTTCCTAGTGCTGAGAGTGTGTGGCCCAAGGTCACCCAGCTGACTTCATGCCTAAAGAGGGACTAGAACTCACAGTCTCCTGGTTTTCTAGTCTGATTACATCAATTACATCAAATTGGCTCTCTTCAGTATATCAAACCCAGACAGGAAAAAGGTTACCTGAATAAACCATAACTAACTTAAGGAAGGATAGATATTCTATATATAGATACTGTGTTTCCCCGAAGACCTGTGTTATATTTTTTTAAACCCTGAAATAAGCGCTTGGCCTTATTGCCATGCACTCAAAAGCCCAATTGGGCTTATTATCAGGGGATGTCTTATTTTGGAGAAAACAGGGTAGCATAAAGCAGGGGTGTCAAACTCACATCACAGCGACATCACATGATGTATCGGGACTTTTTTTCCCTTCCCGAAACCAGGCATGGACGTGGTCCACGCATGAAGCATCCAGCCCATGAACCAGGAGTTTGACAGCCCTTAAGATTTCCATTTCTCTTTTAGGGGAAATATAATATTCTGCCTTTTTAAATATTTCTCAAAATATTTCATTCTTCTAGGAGGGGTGACTTCCCTCATAACTGAGTGGGGGCTGCATAGCCCACCAAGTTGAGAAGAGGGTAAATGGATAGGTGGAGCCATAATTAAGGCATCCATCTTGAAAACTTAATCTCAGTTACACCCAGAGCAAGAACTTTACTCCTTTTTCAAATAGCAAAACTATACTTTGGGAAGAAATAGGCTAGAACCCATTATAGTTTGGCTGGAAAAGTTTCCAGTTGTGGTTGAAAACCTCTAAACCAAGAACTGCTGCTTCCCATTGGCAAAATTGCAGAGGGTGTTAGAGCAGATGGGTCCTTTAGATGCCCCCAAAATGGTTGCAAGGGGCCTGATCAGCAAGATAGCAGAAAAGGGAAAACAAAGGACTCCGCTCTCCCCTCCTCCTTTCCCTGAGAGCAAGCTTTAGCAGAGGCCTCCTCAAAAGCCCGACTCTTTCCACTTAATCAAAGGATCAGCTCCCAGTGGGAGGGGTGGCAGGGAATGAATGCACTTGAGTAAGGCTGCAAATCTCTTGAGATAAAGGCCTTGCCACAGCTGCTCACAATGGGACTCTCAAAGGGGCTGACTAGACTGGGAAGGAGCACAGAGCTTGATCCCACACAAAGGGACTGGGAAGCTTCCAAATCCCAGCAGATAAATCCAAGAAAGGAGGTGGAGATCTCTACAGACCTTAGGTTTAGAAAGGGCATAAAAAGTGATTTCCCATGTCATTGTTTGAATGTAAACATTGTCTTTTGCTTTCGTTAAGGATATTCTTCCCTGGCCCATTGTTGCCTCTGATAAGACCAGTATATACGCATTATTCAAGGTTTTTGAAAGAGAGTCTAAAAATGTCCCGTCCAAAGCAAGCTCAGAGTTTCAAATGATCAGGGAATTAGATACTTTTTATTCAATGCAATGCAACTATTATTAAAATATGATCAGAAGTGTTTAAACTGGGACTGGAGAGCCACCGGTCAGCAATAGTTTAGTAAATTCCTGTTCAGGGCAGGGAGTTGGGCTAAACGTTCTTCCAGCCTATTTCCAACCCTCAGATTATTTGATTCTAAGTTATAGCATCCAAACCAGATATCTCAGATGGAACTTTGGCTACCAAAATAAGAGTGGCATGAACTATATTTTTGCAGCTAACATACAGATTTTTGAAAACGTACACATTACCAGTATAGGGGTGATCATATTCAGAATTCTGCAGCTGGAACAAAGAGTTTAATCCTTTCCTTACTCACCGTGCTCCTGTTGAAAATCCTTTCACTCCATCTAACCCATAGCTGATAAATAGCGCCATTGAACTCAGCTGGGGGTTGCAGACGAGATCAGCCAGGGATTTTCTCCCAAATACAAATAATTCCCTAAAGGAAGGATTTTCCCTGGAGCCGACTGAGAAAATCTCCAATCCACAATTCTCATCTCAATCATTATCAATTCCACCCCTTCCCGTATTTGAATCTGCAAATATGTATTTGGTTTTAAAGTTAGAGTACTGTTAGTCTAAGCCCTGTGCTCAAACTAGAGAATTTGCAATAGTCCCATGGTTAAAGTATGTCCCAGATTTTTATAAAATACAATATTGTGATGACTTCATTAAAGTCAGGTGGAGAAGTAGCATGTTTGCACTCTCAGTGGAAGATGTGGCTGTTACTCATTTCATTTAAAACAGTCTGGACAGATGGCCATACTTCAAGAGGTGAGGAAAGACTGGATAGTCCCTACAGAATGAAAGTAAAAGCCTTCCACAAAAGGATCCTGGAGTAGATCATTAGCATGTGTGTACATGTGTGTGGTTGGGGGGGGGCGGATTGTATAGTTTAGCTTTGCTGACCACATTCTACTCTCAGGCAGCAGCTGTTGAATACACTCGGCCTCCAAAATCTTCAAGCTACAACATAAATGCCCCAGTGGTGTATATTGTGGCATGTAGACACAGCTCACACAACCAGTTGCTAGAATTGTAACTACACAATCTGAGAAAAAAAACTGCATTTCTGTAATACAAACATTGTGATATAGGTACTGGTTTAATGATACTATAATATTCTTTCAACAGAAATTTTACTTTGGAAAAACACTGTGTGTCAGTTTTGTATACAAAGATTCCTTGACATTAAGCTCCATCTCTGGACTTTGGGCATCAGTATGAAAGCAATTGGTTACTACTATTTTGCATACTTATTAGAAAACAAAGACAATACTAGCTCTTTAAGTGTTGCTACATTTTGTTATACTATCTGAAAAGTTCATCCTACTATGAATTGCAATTGGTAATGATTACCAGTTGAGCAGTGGTGAAATCTAAATTTTTTTACTACTGGTTCTGTGGGTGTGGTTTGGTGGGCATGGCGTGGCTTAGTGGGTGTGGCTTAGTGGGCGTGGCAGGGGAAGGATACTGCAAAATCTTCATTCCCACCCCACTCCAGGGGAAGAATACTGCAAAATCCCCATTCCCTCCCCACTCCTGAGGGAAGGATACTGCAAAATCCCCATTCCCTCTCCACTCTGGGGCCAGCCAGACGTGGTATTTGCCGGTTCTCCAAACTACTCAAAATTTCCGCTACTGGTTCTCTGAACTGCTCAAAATTTCCACTACTGGTTCTCCAGAACCTGTGAGAACCTGCTGGATTTCACCCCTGCAGTTGAGGGGTCCTTGGTGCTTTCTGATCTTGGTTGTTTTCTTGCAGATGTTTCACTCCCAAACTACGTAACATCATTGGTGCTATTCCAAGGACCCCACCAAGGACTCCTCATTTCAACCCTGAGCTACAAATATTCTCCTTTATTGATTATCAATTGTTATTTATAGTAGGATGAAGGTTTCAGAGAGCATAACAAAATTTAGTAACACTTAAGGACTAGAATTATCTTTTTCCATTCTTCCTTTTTGCCTTTTTCCTCTTTTCCTTTTGATCGATGACCATAATAAGATTCACCTATCCAAAGAACTCTAATGCAATCATTTAATTGAATTGTGTTGAACTAAATTAAATTAGGCAATATTCTTCCATCTACTTATCCATCCATGGCTAAACCTGAAACCAGAGTCTTTAGGGTTTTCGAACAACCCCTATTCAACAAAGATTGACTCTACATACCTACGGTAGCTCTGTCTTTTGAATGATCAGAAGCAATTCTATTTTTTTAGGATTAAATTTCAAATATTTTACCTGTGGAATCATAGAGAATTTGAAGTTAGAGGGAATCATCGAAGGCACCCCCTGGTTACCATCTGATTAGCCTCTGCTTGATTACATACAGTGATGGCGATGCTATTATTTCTCTGGAGTAACTGGTTCCACAGTCAAATTGTTCTTTCAGTTTCAGTCATGATCTGCCTTCCTGTAACTTAAATCCATTATTTTTCATCCCTAATCCTGCCCTGGAACAATGAAGAAAAACATCTGTTACACTAGGGGTCTCCAACTCCCGGAGTGTGGTCCACTACTGGACTGTGGCCTATTTGGAACTGGGCCATGCGAGTTGCAGGCTGGCAAGCATGCACGCATGCAGCTCAACTCACAGAAGTCGAGCTGCATGTGTACACATTGGCCCGCTGCTCACTCAAGTCAAGCTGCACATGCACCAGGCCAGTGCTTGCACGGCCCTGTTCTCCTCTCGCCCTCAGCCGGGCCTCCAAGCCGTAAATGTTGAGGAGTCCTGCTGTTTTACAAAGTACATCAATAACACATAAGTACTATATGCAAACCAGGTAATATACAGCCTTCACATGGATTTGGAACTTGGCATCTGCCTCTGTAAAATTTCAATTTACAATTCTATTTCTCATTCCTAGGAAGAAAAAAAAGAGAAACAAGATCCAATGGCAAATCAGGTTAACCACAGCTATGTACAATCCAGCAGGATCCCCAGTACCCTAGCCCAAGGACGGAGATCACAGTGGTACCTTTAGGTTTTTCCAGAATGCCAGTAGGGTGGGAGGCACATAGACATCATTTTGAATTTTCTTTTTTACCTCTAAGACAATGGTCCCCAGCTTTTGCGGCTTGGTGGCCCAGCTTGGGAGGGAGAGGGGAACAGGGCCATGCACGCAGCTCAATGTGCGCATGTGGTGGGCCAACATACACACACACTCAGTTCAATTTGTGTGAGTTGAGCTGAACGTGCATGTGTGCATGCCAGCCTGCTGTTCACACGGCCCAGTTCCAAATAAGCCATGGTCTGGTAGTGGGCCATGGGCCAATGATTGGAGACCCCTCTTCTAGGATATTAGCTCTCACTTCTAATTTTGTATTGCCTGCAAATGTGTTAAGTATTCTCCCACCTCAGGGAAATATAATAAATAATGATGTAATAAATAAATACATGGAAAAGTCCAGGCTCCAGAATCAACTTTGGCAGTTCATTCTAGTTAAGAAACCATAGATGAGTCCTCTTGAACATGATTTTGAGCCAGTACCTTGTCCACACATTGTTCATAAGAAAATGAGATTTTTTTTGGTCAAGTGTCTTACTGTAATCAAGATATATTCCACAGAATTCCACGATATATTAAGGAAGCTATTCAATCAAAGATGAGAGAATGTCAATCTGCATGATTAGTTTTGGACATATCCATGCTGAGTTGTGATCATTCTGAGATTGTTTTAGATCAATTTCATTTTGACCCATTGTGGAATCTTTCCAAGTACTGATGTCAGACCAATTGATCTGAGGTTTCCTAGATCCCCCCTTTTCTTCCCCTTTGCAGGCAGGAACAATACTTGCTCTTCCTCTGTCTGGAATATTACCCATTTTCCAGGATGTCTCACAAAATAACACAAATGTTCAGTTAGGTCACCTGCAAGTTCCTTTCGAATACAATAACTGTAGTATCCTTCAGAATGTGTCTGAAGAAACACATTCTATTTTTGGAGGAGACAGAGCCAAAATAAGAGTTGAATAGCTCATTTTTCCCCCTTTGTTACTTGTTAGAATTTTGCCATCTTCCCTGAGCAGCTGCTAAAATGATTCTGTTCTCTTCCTTTTATTCAGAAGCCCTTGGTATTGTTCACCAACCACAATTTATTCTGAGCTTCAACTTTCCTGACATTATCACTATAGTTCTGTCCAACTCTTTTGTTTCAGGCCTTTACGAAGCTTTTTGTATAGCTATATTGGCTTTTTTCTGATGTCTGCCATTTTCCCCTGGAATTGGATTGTTTACTCAGGTGCTCCTGTCGGAGGAACTTCTACCCATCTTGAGCTGTTATTTCCATTTGCTTTTCCTGCCATGAAATCCTGCTTGGCATCATTGTAACATTTTCGATAAAGCAAATAAATGTTTTTTACTGGTCTCAGTTATAATTTCTTTTTTTAAAAAAAAAATCAACTCAGCACTACCTGATCACTTCCAGTTCAGGGTCATTTGTGAGTTAAATTACTGTCAATCCATCCTTGAGATCACAACAAATGCTGCCATAAATTTGCTGTTCCCATTGCCCGTCTTATCCGCTTCTGAATCACTGCAAGATGGTCCTCATTGTCCTCATTTGTAAGTGCTCACCTCAGTATAAAAGGTAAAGGATCCCCTCACACATAAGGGGCAGTGCTCATCTCCATTTCAAAGCCGAAGAGCCAGCATTGTCTGAAGAAGTCTCCATGGTCATGTGGCCGGCATGACTAAAAGCCAAAGGCGCATGGAACGCTGTTACCTTCCCACCAAAGGTGGTTCCTATTTTTCTACTTGCATTTTTTACATGCTTTTGAACTGCTAGGTTGACAGAAGCTGGGACAAGTAACGGGAGCTTACCCCGTTACACGGCACCTCAGTATAGGCAAGGTAATAATTCTTTTCCCTTGATGTTCCTGCTTCAGAAAGTCACTTAACAGCAAAGAAAACATCCACAAATCACAGCATTGCATCAGTCTGACTTTCAAGACTTTGCCATTCTTCTCTAGGTTGATTTATCTGCCTCCTCCAATACTCCAATCTGAGCATTTCTCAAGTTTAAAAGAATTTTAAATAATTTTAAATAATTAAATTATTTTAATGAGTCTCAGACTGAGAGAAATTCTGGAATAATGAGGAATATGGATTTATTTATTATTTATTTTATTTTTTAATTTTATATCATGCCTTTATTATTTTTATAAAACTCCAAATGATAAACATACCTAATACTCCCTTCTCCTCCTATTCTTTTTCCATAACAAAAACCCTGTGAGGTATGTTGGCTGAGAGAGACACTGGCCCAAGGTTACCTAGTCAGCTTTCATGCCTAAAGTCTAGAACTCGTGGTCTCCCAGTTTCTAGTCTGGTGCCTTAACTATCAAACCAAACTGGTTCAAAATATATAAAGATAAAATATGCCTCAAGAGATATATCTCTATTGGGAAGACGACAGGAGACCAAGTTATACAACAATACTTCAACACCAAGTTAATTTGCTCAAAGAAAACATCTACATGAAGATTGCCTAGGAAATAATACAAAGTATACTGGTTTGATAAAGGGTAAAATAATAAATATTTTCATTAAAAAATCAAAAACTCTTGATGGACTTTTTGCTGAAAATGGTTTAAAATGAACTGGGTGATTCTGGTTTTTGTTAATTAAAAAGTATTGAGTATGGAAAGAGGGGAAATATGTATGAAATTTTAAAGAGTCAGGAAAGAGAGAAAATAGCTTGTTCGTAACTGCTGTAAAGAAAATTGGAAGTTGCTTATATTTTCTTTTTTTCTCTCTTTTTTTCTTTTTAGGCACTTTTCCTTTTTTTTGTTCTTTTTTTCTTAAAATGTTTTCATGTTTCTTTCATTTATTTTTATTTTCAATAAAAATTATCCAAAAAACAAATACAAAATAAAGAAATACATGGAAAGACACCAGGGGACATTTATTCCCAAAGAGAAGGCCATCCTTACCATAATTCTGCAACCCCCTAGATCTTCTTGTTTGAGGGAACTGAAACTAGAAATTGAAACATGATTAGCTGCTGAGAAGCCACCCGCCCTCCTAATAGAAATTTCAGGGAAATTCTGGAAACTGATAAATACAGGGAAAGTGGCAAAGAGCACACAAATGTTTGGCCCTTCTTCCCCAAAGAGGAGGTTGAGGTCTGATTGCCTGCTCTCTACCTTGTTGGAAGCCTAGAGAGAAGATCATGTCAAAAACAAAGTGGGCGAATTGTAGTGAATTATAAGGAGACCCAATTGGGTATTATGGTTAAGGCACCAGGCTAGAAACCAGGAGACTGTAAATTCTAGTTCTGCCTTAGGCACAAAGCCAGCTAGGTCACCTTGTGCCAGTCACTCTCAGCCCTGGGAGGGAGACAATGGCGAATTATTTCCAAAAAAAACCTTGCCAAGAAAACTGCAGGGAAACTAATCTAAGCAGTTGCCAAGAATACAAAATTAAATTGAATACACAATATATAATAAACACACAACACAATATAGTAATAAACTCAACATACCACATTGCCAGGCACTCCCAAAACATTCTTCTGATCACACCCATGCCTCTTTATCTGGCAGTTTCCAAGGGAGTAGGTGGTGAAGAACAATAGATTTTATATGGTGTTATAGTAAGAGAGAAAATACTACTTACATAATGGTCCAGTTAATGACTCTGATTCAGTCCCAATGAGGACAGGTGTGTCTATAAATCTTCCTTGCTTATTAATACCAAGTTAAGGATACATAATCATGTTGTACTTCTTTTATCCTCTGAAGGAGAAAATTATCAGGAATTTTCTGGTAAGATTGCTTGGCACAGATATCAGGATAATAATATCTGATTCATACTTCTTTGAAAGATCTGTAATTTATTTTTGAAGATGTATTTCACTTCTTATCCTTGGTCGGATATTTGATATTAGCCTCCAAAACAAGTGTTACTTTTATTATTCCTGTATTTGTTTTAATCCAGATATTTTTTATTTTTATTTATTTTATTTAGTCAAGCAT
Organism: Pantherophis guttatus; assembly: GCF_059756535.1. Lineage (NCBI taxonomy): Eukaryota > Metazoa > Chordata > Lepidosauria > Squamata > Colubridae > Pantherophis > Pantherophis guttatus. The sequence continues at coordinate 208,759,573 of NC_142064.1, forward strand.
GTATTTTATGACAGATACAAGTGTAAACATAATTATAAATGCATGAAAAGGATATGAATAAAAGAAAACATTAGGGCAGGGATGGTAGGCACGCTGGTGCGCTTATGCATGTCCCTTATGTATGTTTACATATTGCCAAGCTCATTTATTTAAATTTTTCAGCAAATGTGGATATTTTTTATATATACTGCAACTCTTTCTCCCTTTTTCCTCCCATCTAATTTATTACTATACCAGGCACTCTTTTCAGTGAAAATAAGACATAACACCAAACTCCCAAATTCTGGAAGTCTTTCTCAACAGCTTCACATATGTGTTAAAGAACACAAGTGACAAAATGCAACTTTTTGAGAAGCACATGCCACAAACTTATCCTGAATTTTGACCCTTAGCATTGCTTCCTGAAGACAAAAGAAATTAAAACCTCTGTAGAACACTACCTCAAATCGCATTTCAGCCAGGGGGAGATTATAGTTGATGACATTGAAATCCATTGAGATGGCTAGAACAACCTGTAACCACATATTCCCTCCTGTTCATTTTCATCCTAGATCTGTGATTACAGACAGCAAAGCATTCCTGGCCTCATAATGAGGCCCGAGAACAGATTGAAATGAATCCTGATAATCAAATGGATCAGAGTGTATTATTAAATAAATGTTTTTCTCAAAATATATTAATCCTTTGATTGCCTGAAAGTAAACTCTGTTTGATGTGCCTCTGCAAAAGCCTTAATGGTAGAGAAGAATGATTTCTTGACCCCTTGAGGCAAGTGCAGTTTCTGGTGACAAATTGACACTTTCATGTAGTTTTCTTACAAACAAAATAAAAATGGTTGGTCATTTTCTTTTTCCAGGGCATTGTAGCAGGAGAGTCATATTAGACTGTAGTAGCTAATCGGTAAAAGCCAAAAATCAGAAGAACTAAATTTTCATCACAGTTTGACAATGTTGTAGACTAACAAACTTGATTAAAAGACATCTAATAAAGTGAGCTGTAGCTTACAAAAGCAAATTTGTTAGCCTGATATAAGTTCCACCAGATTCATTCGGATTCTTCTCTAGGATTTTTTTCCTGGCTTCCCAGCCTAACCTGCTATGATTTTATGGTGACTTCTCATCCAAGCACTAGTCAGATCTCACCCTTCTTAGGGTTTTTTTCTTTTTAATCAGCTTTCAAATTGGCTTATTTTAGAATCACTCTGAAGTTTCCACCAATGTCACTTTGGGTATCATTCTGGTTATTTAATTGCTATAAATTCCCTCAAAAAGACAAAACAAACCCAGGAAGCTAATTTGGTTCAATCCAGGAGATGAAGTAAGAAGGGAGATGATCTGAGAGAGTAAAAAGGGAGTGGACATCGTGAAGGGAGGATATGAAGTTAGAAGAAATACCAAGGATGAGGAAAGAAATGAGGGAGAAACAATGCTGGGGAAGAGGAAGGAAGCCTGTGAAGGAGGGATCCTAAAAAAGCATCTTAGCACCATTGCATTTGAAGCTACCTTTAAGCAAACCCCTTTTGCTGCAGCCACCAGTACAGTATATTGGCAAAAACTGCTTCTCAGTCTTTTCAGAAACCCCAATTTCTTATGTGTGGATACCATCCATGTTACTTGAGCACAACACAATTAATTTTCAATTTGAGTTTTCCAATTCCAACCTTCGAGCCTTCATCCAGTGTAAAATAAAGTGGCTGTAAAATATTACAGCCAAGGACTAGGATCAACTAGCTAAAATATTTCTCCTTGACATCTAGTTTCTATGGCTCCAGACACATGTCTAGCCCAGGACCTTTCAAAGTGGACATCAAGAATTGCAAACAGCCCTGAAATACTTCCACACTTGCTTTCCAGTACAACCTCTTACATCAGACCACAGCAGTTTTTGTAATCAGTTTCCCACTGTGCTGTTGTCTATCTGCAGAGACTTTGTCCCTTTTACACCCAAGAGGTGCTCATCTTATAGGATGTGACCCATGTGTCAGCCCAGTGTGACTATTATAAAAGCCATCGTTCCCTTTTCCTGTTAAAAGTGAAAAAAGGCACATCCTGTCAAAGAGATAACACACAGTTCCATCTGACTTCTTGATAGGGCAGGAAACTCATATGCCGCCTGAACTGAAGGAAACTACTGATGAAATATAGGAAGCTGGTCTCATAACAGGAAATCTGAAAACGCTTGCTGACATTCCAGAACAAGGAGTGCTAGGCTGCCTGCCTGATTGCTAGAATTGCTCTTCTCTCTCTCCTTGCCTAGGCCCACTGATAGCTTCCTAGTCATCCACCCAAAATTCCCTGATTGCCTCCCACTGGAAACACCATTCATTTCGGGCAATGGAAAGACCTTACAGATCACTTTTAACATTTCAGTGCATTTTGTAAAAAAAAAAAAAAAAAAAATCTTGATTACAATATTGGACTGTGGAGAGATCCAAAAGGAATGAAATAGCTTAAATTGCAAGTCCAGCCCAGCCTTCTACAACATTGCACCCAGCAGTTGTGTTGGAACTAGAATTGGCCACATTAATTGGCACTTTTGGGAAATCTGCTTCCAAGACACTTGGAAAGCTACTGTATATGAGGTTAATGTGACTCAGTATAAGGTAGTATTTGTTTGTTTGTTTGTTTACTGTTGCTGCCCACTCCAATCAGCATTGACTGAGAAATTAATCATTCTGAATTTGATTGTAGATGGCCTAGTCCACACTCTTTGGACTAATGGCTACATATGGAGTTTGTATCCCAAAAACATTACAGATTTTTTACAGAGCAGCTCTTGGCCAAAAAAAAAAAAAATACAGTATGTATGTTTTATGGTGAGGTATATTTCTATTTGCATATTGTATAAGAAAATGTTTAAATTAAGATTTTGGATCTGTTTTTTAAGTGTAGATTAATGCAAAAACAGTACAAAATTGATGCATACACCTGGACTGATGATAAAAAGTAGAATGATACACGTATGTCTATTTGCACGGTAAAATTTGAATTGGAGGCCTGCCTTAGCACAGGTACTTTTTAGTTCTACCCAGCTCATAAGCCTGATTTTGAGCTATATTACATTAGATAATAGATAAGGACTGATAATTTCCTTGAAAAAGTTATTTCCCCCCAAAATGCACAAATAATTTGATTGAACTCACACATTGCATTAAGCTATGATTTGTTTAAATACTTCCAAATAGTTTGTTGAATAAGCCACAGTAGCAAAATTAATGAATTGTACCAAAACTTTTAAATTCCAATGACTGACTTCAATGATTTCCTAAACCAAAATCAAACAAGCTATCTTAAAGCTTGGTGTGATATGTGGCTATGCCACAGTGGTTTAAATCTTCCCTTCTCCCTAACATTATAAAAGAGTTCAGGTCCTTAGCTGCTGCTTGTTAGGCTTAGTTCTTCTCCTTAGACATCATCAAAGCATTTTGGATCCAGTAGCTTCACAAATTAAAAGTATTTGAAGATATATTAGTAAATCTAAATCACAAGCTGGAAAAGTGGAAGTCTATATTTAGTAGCTATAAGATGTAACATTCAGCAAAATCCTTCCAAGTTTAGAATTATTTTTGTTCTCACAACACTCCACCCTGCTGAAGCTCAGAACAAGAAGTTGCCCGAAGCAGCCAGGATCACAGAAGGTCTGATTACAGAAAAGGCATACAAGCCCAGGACAAACCTACAAAGGAGCAGCAACTGAGATTTGACTAGTCACAAAGGCACTTTTTAATAGGAGCCATGCTGTCAAAGTGCAGACTGAGTTAAATTCTTGCAAGAGAATTGTTAATTAATTGCTGAAAAACAGCCATGCTGTTGGGATTGAAGCTGATGCTTTCAAGCAGTGACTCTTGAAACATCACGAGTACTAGCATAAATGCCCTCGGCTACTCTAGCTTGCGTAATTAATTTCCAGTAGCTAATCTTCCTGAAACCGGATATATGTTCCTTCGTTCGTATGGAAAGGAGTTCAAGTTGACTGGACTTTGAAACAATGAGCAATTTTGTCTATAAAGTGTATAACTATAGCAAGTTAGTTTAGTTGTTGAGACAACTAAATGCAAATTCAGAACATAGAGAGAATCAAAGACAATCAGACAGAAAGAATTGGCAGGCTCTGGGTCCCAATAATCTAACAATGACACCTGACAGGAAGCAGGCCTTCCCAGTCACAGTACCAGAGATGGGTTTCAGCAGGTTCTGACCAGTTCTGGAGAACCGGTAGCAGAAATTTTGAGTAGTTCGGAGAACCGGTAGTAAAAATTCTGACTGGTCCCGGCCCATATATTCTCTGCCTCCCAAGTCCCAGCTGATTGGGAGGAAATGGGGATTTTGCAGTAACCTTCCCCTGGATTGGGGAGGGAATGGAGATTTTACAGTATCCTTTCCCTGCCACGCCCACCAAGCCACACCTACAGAACCGGTAGCAAAAAATTTTGAAACCTACCACTGCACAGAACTTATCCGTTGGAATAGTAGAATAGTATCCCATGGTGGCGTAGTGGTTAGAATGCAGTATTGCAAGCTAATTCTGCTGCTTGCCAGCAGTTTGGCAGTTTCTTTGGCTCAAGGTTGACTCAGCCTTCCAAGGTCGGTAAAATGAGGACCCAGATTGTTGGGGGCAACATGCTGACTCTGTAAACTGCTTAGAGAGGGCTGTAAAAGCACTATGAAGTGGTATGTGAGTCTAAATGATATTGCTAGTGCTATCCACCAAAGATTCATATGCCTCTACCCTGACTATTTCTGACTTCATAAGTTTCTGAAAATGTGTCTTTTCCCCCAGCCCTTGAGTTAGAGCAGATGGCAAGTCTCTTATAAGAATTGGGGTGTGAGGTGGGATATAATTTGAATGTTTTGTCTTCTGAGATACATAATTCTTCTATGTCTGATAGTTTATGATTGTTCCAAATGTGGTACACTATGTTTCCTAAAATGTTTACAAAGTTAGGCAGCCTTTTAAATTTCACATATAAAATAAATATTGTTATAGTCTTTTCTATGGCTATCAGTGCTAGGCTGCAACAATCCAAATGACCACCAGATAGCAAGAATAGACTCAGGTGTACAATATTCTATCCCTTTGCTACCATCTATTGGCTCTCTAGATTTTCATAATTCCTATCAGATATACCTACTAAAGCGTTTCCTGAAGAATTGAAAACTGTCCCCCCATCTGAAATAACAGTCATCATCGCCATCATCATCATCATCATCATCATCCCAGATAATCCCATTTCCCTACCTAAACTGATGGGTTGATTATAAGGCACTATCAATCTTCCCTCAAAAGGAGTGCCTCTTTCTGTCTAATCTCCTTTTCCCTCCAGCTATCTTATTTCTGCTCATGCTTCAATGTCATTTCCAATGCTTTAAAGATGCTTTCCATTTTCCTCACATAAAAAGATTTAAATTTGGAAATGTCTGAAGTACTCTTTCTGCTCCTACCATGTTTCCCCAAAAATAAGACCCTGTCTTGTATTTTTTTTGCCACGAAAAAAGGCACCAGGTCTTATTTTCGGGAGATGTCATCCACTGACTAACCTCACTTGCGCGCGTCACCCCCAGCCTCCTTTTCGCTGTCAGAGGGCTTCAGGAACTTCTTTTTCTGTGGCTGGCAAGGCTTTCCTGAAGGCTCTGGATTGATCCAGAGCTTTGTTATCAGCTACAGAGGCCTTCAGGAAAGCCTTGCCAGTCTTGCCGGCTGCAGAAAAAAATGGGCCGGAAAGGCAGGTGTCGGAGTGTGTGAGGCCTGGCTGCAACTGTCCAAAGGTAAGTAGTAGGGCAGCTCCACCCCCCATCCCCACCCTAACTTAATATTTACCCGTGCACTCTGGAGTGGGTAGTATCTTAATTAGGGCTTATTTTGGGGGGTAGGGCTTATATTGGCCACACATGTAAAAAATCAAGCTAGGACTTAATTTCAGGGTAAGTCATATTTTCAGGGAAGCAGGGTACTTGGTAAAGGGTGGGAAGGAAGAAGGAAGCAGAATGGGGACACTGTGGATCAAGCAGTTATTCAGTCTCTGCAATACTTGATAGGTCTTGGATTTCTCCTTTTTCTCCAGGGAGCTGAGGCAGCTATTGTTTTTATCATTCTGATGAGAGAGAGAAAAGAAGTTAACAGTGATCACATCTACCAACAAAGGAACCATCCATCTACAGACTTTCCTCATGAGAGCAAGGGCTTCCAGAAAATTCCAGATTCCACTCAAGCTCCCTGTTCAAGTCATTTGTGCATCACTGTGCATCCCAGATGACAAACTCTGTAAGCTGCTTATAGAAATATTTCCTGGGTATAAAAGAGGTCTGAGCTGAAAGACACAACCTTTCTTTTGCTAGGTGGCAGGGAATCTCTTTCCATTCCCTTCTGCTGCTAATTCACCCTTGGAAATTAAACAAGCCAGCAGATAAAGTGAATCCAGGGACAATTGATTCTGCCCAAAATATTTGCAGTGCAAAATTTTATTCAAGTAAACCAATCTTCACATGCACCTCTTCTCACCTTTCCCTGGTTACATAAATAATAGAGTCTGTGTAAAGGAACATGATCTTCTGTCCTTGGGACTATCTGGACAGTACTTACTCTTAACTTTGTCATGTCGGTTATTTTAATTTAGGCTTGAGAAGACATTTCAGGACTATGATAACAGGATTTCCTCCATTTGTTAAAGTGCTGATAATTGTGTTAGGACAATTGAGCCAGCATTTATGCCTGTGTTTCTTCCTGTCCTCAGACACCGTGGCTTTTCAGATCACAAGGAGACTCAGAGGAAACGGAAGACTTCCAGATGTTAGGGCTTTGTTTCCTGATCATGGTTATCTCCTGAACTGTAGACTCCCAAGTGTATCACCACAGGACGGATTCCTCAGTGCAATTAAATAGAAAATGGCAATGGAGAAAGTGGAAAAGAAAAAAACAACAACAGAGGACCAGAGGATAGAAGAGTATTTGGTATATGAGCAGAGGGAATTCTAATGAGAAAGACTTCCAATTGCATTTGTTTGTTTCATATTAGAGAAATTATGAAGAAATAGAATCTTGGGGAAACTGCTGGGAGCTACTTCATTATTATGGTTCTTTCACACAGCATTAATTTAATACAATACTAATGAATACTATTGAATTGTAAATGAAGATTTGCATTCAGCCCTATGTCCTGTTTGTGAATTTGTCTTACGAGCAACTTACTGTATTTGACTTCCTCTAGATCAAGGGTCTCCAACCTTGGTAACTTTAAGACTTGTGGACTTCAACTCCCAGAATTCCTCAGCCAGTATTCTGGGAGTTGAAGTCCAGAAGTCTTAAAGTTGCCAAGGTTGGAGAGCCCTGATCTAGATACCTGGACTTTCATCCATTCTCCGGAATGTTGGGCCTGCAATACTTAAATATGCTGTATTCTAATAAAATGAACTATGCCTTCTCGTGCTAGCTCCAGTTCTTTTCAATACTCATTAAACTCTTTTGAAAATTCTGAATGAGACAGATAAAAAAAACAATATTTCAGTTTCAGTTTCACGGAGAACAGAAATGAATGTAAGAAAATCTCTTTACTCATTTTGAATTATTCAAACATATATTGAATACAAGAAAGGCTAAACCGAAATGTGAGACATTGCAGTTACATTTCACATTAAGCACCGTTGAACCTTGTTAGCTGGGGTCATACTCCATGCTAAGCTGTTAATCGTGATTTATAAAACCACAATGGTTTTCTTCACACAACAATGTAAATCATAGATAAATAAACCACACTTTGGCTTCGTGAAGCACAAACCCAGCCCCCAAAAAATCTTGAAATTGCTCCTTACAACTAGCCATAATGAAGTTCACATAGCTTGATTATATTTTAGGGATGTATATGTTGATATGAGAAAAGTAAAATATTATCAGTGCTCAGAGTGCCAGAAAAAAAAGTAACATGAAGGAGAGCTTCTGGACATATGAGAATCTCCCATCCCTGCCTCATAATTTGAACATTGATATCTTACCTACATAAATATTAAGGGCATTAGGAAGGAAAGCTGGTTGCCCAGTCAGAGCCCTAAGGAGACCGGGCTTCAGGCAGAAAAGGAGGAAGGAGGAAAGAGAAGGAATTGTCTCATGGGGATGTAGCAGGAAAAGAGAGGAAGAGGGCAGAAAAGGATACAGAATTAATTTCTAAACCCTTGGGCCGTCTAAACATTAGAGAATCTGAAGACCATATCTATATGGGGATGGAAGGAAAAAAGTGGCCAGTGAGTCCGACCTTCAGCAAATCCAAGATGAAATAGAAGAAACAGTTGTGCAAATTTAACCTGGTGCTAAAGAAGTCTATCTGTCATCTGAGCAGCATATACTAAAATAAGACAGTCAAAGAAGAGAGAAATTGCTGTGCCAGTACAACATCTGGAGGAGGAGCAATCAAATGTTAAAGTAGAGGATACATTCTTTGAGATACAGGGTAGATGGAGACGTTACTACTTTAAAAGGTAAAGATAGGGCAACACCAGGTAGTCCTCAACTTACAACCGTGTTTAATGACCGTTTGAAATTACAATGGCACTGGAAAAAAGTGATTTATGACCGTCTGTCACACTTACTAACTTAACAACTGCAGTGATTCACTTTACAACTGTGGAAAGAAAGGTTGTAAAATGGGGTAAAACTCACAACTGTCTCACTTAGCAACAGGCATTTGGGGCTCAATTGGGGTCATAAGTCAGGGTCTATCTGTAAAATATATCTCCCATAGTTATGAATGGATCAGGCAAGAAGAGATCAAACGTGGAGGGGGGTAGACCTGAAAACCTTTCAAAATGAAGCTGATTATTCAGGTCCTCTACTCGCCTTCCCTCTTCCACTTTTCAAATAATGAAAAATAAATTCTAGCACATCATTAGGAAGTTATGGTTTTATCTTCACATTCACACAGAGGACAAAATGAGACAGGATACAGAACTGACAAGGAAACACCCTTCTCCTTGATCAATCCTTCCTCTCCCTCTCTCCCCTCTCTGATATACATCCAATAGGCAATGAACAGCCTGCAAAAAGTTTTCTAGCTCACACAATTTCAGTAATTCTATTCTGTTCTGTTCTGTTCTGTTCTGTTCTGTTCTGTTCTGTTCTAATGGGTTACAGAAAAATGTTGATATGACCTGAAAAATAGTTTGTTTATTTATTTATTTATTTATTTATTTATTTATTTATTTACTTACTTACTTACTTACTTACTTACTTACTTACTTACTTACTTACTTATTTATTTATTTATTTATTTATTTATTTTTAAATTTGTATACCGCCCTTCTCCCTGAGGATTCAGGGCGGTGAACAGCCAAGTAAAAGCATAAACTACAAACATTAAAATACAATTAAAAAAGATATATATAAATTTGGCCCCATGATTAAAAACAATAACAAACAATTAAAAACATTTTAAAAAGTGTTAGGCCAGCACAGCTTGCTGGAAAAAGAAGGTTTTAAGGGCACGGCGGAAGGCACCGAGGTCTTGGATTCTCCTTATCTCTGGGGGCAGCTGATTCCAGAGGGTAGGTGCCCCCACAGAGAAGGCTCTCCCCCTTTGCTTTTATCATCATAGGAAATTTTATTATCTGTGTACTGATGATAAAATAGGGATGAGCCACAGTATCTTCTTCAGAACTGCTCTGAGGAATTCTTACTATTTGGCAGACAAAGTTGCTCAAATCCACCTGGAGTTAGATTCTGATTGAGCAAGAGGTTTTTTGTTTTTTTTTAAAGGGAAAGTTATTGAAAGGTGTTTGGGCTACAATTCCAGAAGGTCCTGGAGGAAAAAGATAATCTGAACATATTTTAGTTGCATTTAGGCCAGAGCAAAGCATGGAAGCATCACCGATTGCGCATACTGATGATACTAAGAGAGCCAGAACAGGAATGGTGTGTCATATGTTATGTAGTTTTGGTTCTGGTACTATCAGCGTGCTGATTATGCCCAATTATACATCTTGACTCTGGGTTCCCCACGTAATGCTCTTGATGCCTTGTTCCACTGTCTGGAGGCTATAAGGGCCTGGATGAGGTGGAATAAGCTCAGTCCTAACACAACTGAGTGATTGTGGGTTTTCTCTCACTCCCTGGAAATTTTCCATCTTTAGTTCTGGATGGGGAAGCCCTTCTCCATTTGAGATTGGTGGAAGCTCTGGAGATTTTTCTTGGACACAGGCTCCTTCTCAAACAATATGCCATGAAAACCTTTGCAGAGATTCATCTTCCAATGGTTTGTGCTTTTGCTTTTCTCTCTTTCTTCTTTTTTAATGTTGTACATTGCACAGACACTTATGCAGTTGGATGGCCCTCCAAATCTAATCCATATATGCATAGATTATCTTGGCACCAACACAGTATTTTCAAGCACAAAGTATTTGCTGGACCATTTTCACATTCTAGCTTTTTTTGTGTATGTGTGGTTTTTGAAGGAATGTTTTACTGTAATTATATTTTGGCACATTGTTCTGGAATGGAAAGCATTGTTGTAAATGAAGAAACTATAAATTGGATAAGTACATCTTCAAAATGATGCTGATATGTAACTGAGACTAGAATCTATAATCTTTATCAGTACTGTTTGTGCATGTGGAAGCTTGGAACATGTGAAATTCCCATGTTGAGACGTCATGGTTTTTGCAAAGCCTTCCACTTCCAATTGTTTTGCCTTCTTTAAAATATAAGTTGTCACATTTCTCCTAGGATTACAATACAAATGTTTAAGCCACTTCCATAATTCAACATTAATATTGCTTTGGACACAGCAGAGATGAGAGGTATGATTTAAAAACTGTAGTAAAAAGATAGTTCATTATAATATAGCCTTTATTGTCATTGTACATCATATATACAACAAAATTGGTTTAGCTTCTCTGGTGCAATCCATAACAGAAAATAGAAAACAACATAAATAGTATAGAGAATAATCCCTATACAAGTAATTGGGGGAAAAAGACTAGTCATACGTTTCCGTATGTGCGTGGAGTGATTGTGATTGTGTTTAAGAGTCTGACAGCCCATGGGTAGAAGCTGTTTTTAAACCTGTTTGTCCGACTGGCTATGCTTTGATGTCTTCTGCCCGATGGTACAAGCGAAAAGAGACACTGGCCAGGATGTGAATCATCCGTAACAAACTCATTAATTCATTAATTCATGAACACATTGTATTCCTGAAGGATAAACTTGAGAAGATAATTTAATTCCTGCCAAAATTAACCTTCTCCCACCTGTTATCCTCCAGATGTGGAGATATACAACTGCACAGGTCCCATCAGGCCAAGGAAACCTTGTCTAGTCACTACAATTCTTGGTTTTCACAAGGGAAAGAACTTAGTGCTTGCAAACAGCCATTGTATTATGGATGACATCATGGCTTCTCGAGAGAAAAGATAAGGCCTTATAGTCTTTCTGTGGCCCAAAATGAAGTAGCAGGAAGAGCTGAGAAAGAAAGGAAATGAGCTCATATGAGATGAGAAGGGGTGTGTGTGTGTGTGTGCATGTGTGTTGAGGAGCAGACAGTGCAAAGCATATGACGAGAGGGAGCCCTGCAAGGGGAAACCTCATATGACTTCCACCCTTTCAAGTTCAGTGCAAATGGAATAGAATAACCAGAAAGGGGGAAGTAATATATTGCAAACATTTTGGAGATCAATTACAAAGCAGAACTCCATCAAGTCTGATTCAGTCCTGCTTGTTAGAGAAACAACAAGAACTAACAATCTATGCAAAGAAATTTTGCAAGGGATCAGCTCAGTGGTGGGTTGCTCCCGGTTCGGACCAGTTCGGAAGAACCGGTAGTAAAACCGGCGGGAGGCCCCGTCCACTGCCCCGGATGTCGCACGATCCCATTGCGAACCGATAGTAAAGGTAAGTAGAACCCACCCCTGGATCAGCCCAACCAAAAATATTTAGTATGTGAACTAGTTATGGTTGACCTTCCCAAATTGCAATCATTTGATTTCAAAACTTTGTTTTCAAATCTTTGGTTACACAAACAGCCATCCACACTGAGATTCCTCTTACCATTCGCCCTATTCAACATTTCCCATTTCTGGTAGCTGAGAATGGCAATAATTGCATGTTATCTTGTATGCTATCTTTTATGATGCAATGGGGAATATGGATCTGACCAAGGTAGTTTGTCAGGGAAATGAAGTGAAAAATTGCAAGTTTCATTTATATGATTAAAAAAAAAACTTAGAGGATGATGATGGTAATGATGATGATGATGATGACTTTGGACTGAGATACTTAAAGGACTATCTCTCTTTTCTTCCAGTCCCACATGCTCCAGATACCATTAGCTAAGGAGTGACAGCTGCCACAGCTCAGGAGGAAGGCAGCCATCCTGTGGAACATCATTCTACCTGAGATTAAATTAGCCCTGATCCGGCTGGCCTTTTGCAAGGCCTAAAAACTTGGTTTTGTGTTCAGGTTTGGGGCCCCCATTGTGTAATAAAGCCCAGTTTTACTGATAAGTTTATTTTATAATGCTAAGCTGCTAGGTTTTTTTTATATATATATATTATATGTTTTCTTTGTTTTACCCACTTTATTGTGAGCTACCCAGAATTCATATGTGAGACAATTGACTATATCAACTGACTGGGAATCAATCAAAGAGTCAATCCATTATTAAATTCTTATACTGACAAGCTCTCAAAAACTCTGGGCAGCTCGCAACAATCAAAGAAATCACAATAAAGTTAATAAAACATAAAAGAGAAAAGATGACAAGCGTGACAGACCAGATGGAATGAAGCAAGGAGTCTCATTCTCCCCCACCAAAGCCGTGAATGAAGAGTCATGTCTTCACAGCTTTTTTAAACAATAGCAGAATAAAGGCCATCCAGAGCTTGGATGTACTTGATTTACTAACAATAGAAAAATAAGGAAATTTTAAGAAGTAGAATGGTAGTGGATAGTTTGCAGTCTTTTACAAGAATGAATGTTATTGAAAGAAGCAAAATAATGACAGTGTGTAAGAGTGCACTTCAGCCCATATTGTTATAAAGAAGTGAGAATTAGGTATGTCAAAAAACAAAACAAAACAAAACAAAAGAAAACCCCACAAAGTAAGGAAGAAGCTACTTAAGAAGTTTATGGTCAGCAGTTGCAATTTTTAAAATTATCTGGCAGCTAAATTAATAATGGTCATTAAGTTAATGACCGTCCCCATCCTGTCAAACCCACCTCCAAACCCATTCAAACCTTAGATTTCCCAATGGGCATCCTTTTAGTTTCTGGCCAAACTGGATGAAACATCCTTCCTTTGATTTCCCAACCCCTGCCCACAGTTCTGCAAAGTTCCTCTCTCAAACCACAATTTTTATATTGCAAGACAAACCCCACTGCAATGAAGCTGCAGAGTTAGGATGAATGCTATTCGGTTCTTCCTTGCTAAATTCCTTGCACTACCTGATCCTGTGGTTTCATCCCCAAACCCCCTTAGACTGTCTACTGTTGACCTCATGTCCTCACCTCATCCCTAAGAGGTCTGTAAGGGGTGTGCATAAGCACACCAACGTGCCTACCGTCCCTATCCTAATATTCCATTTTTACTCTTATTCTTTTCATGTATTCAAATTATGTTTATACTTTTATCTGTTATCTTATATATGCTTGACAAATAAATAAATAAATAAATAAATAAAAATAGATTTCTATGGATCTGCAGTGAAATGAGAGATTGAATAGAGAACCTGTCTCTTTCCTTTAATCATTACAGCACCAAAGGAACAAAGGTACAATAAAGGAAGGGGGTAGCTTGCATTAGTGTCAGAGAGCCTTGGAAGGCAGAATAAAGGCACGAGGGACCTGCCAACACAGAACTAGAGAGCCTTCCCTGTATGGAGGGGAAGAGAAATGACCAGTCAAGGTCTGTGGTGGTCATAGTCCAGTTGTACCATCAACCTGGCTCCATTGACAACTCACTCCTACCTGGACTGGAATTTCTTAAGCTGGCTCCAGGAACATCCAGAAGAACAAAACACTGTGCATCATCTGGTGTATGGCTGTTGAGAAAACAAGGATGAAGAGATAGAAAGCTAGAGTGAATGCTGTGAGCTTACATTAATTTGCCCTATGTTTCTTTTTTCATACTCCAAACTTTTAATTGGTTTTCTACTTCCTCCTTTTCTGAGTTGTGAATAATGCTGCTTGCACCCAAAGGAAATAAGTACGAGAAGTTACGTGTGTGTAGGTGTAGGTGGTTTTTAGCCAAGCCTAGCTGAAGAATGAATCCATTTGTTGTAAAAGGCAGAATAAACAAAGGAATCTTCAATAAGCAACAGAACACATGGATTTCTTTTTTTTCTCATGTTTTATTTATTTTATTTATATAACATATAAAAATTCAATTTCCATCAAACAGTGTGCGATCTGGGTACAATTGTTTTTAAGCAGTCATAAACCAAATGTTTGCAATAGTATTCATCACAATAATATTAGTAATATAATAATAATAATAATAATAATAACAACAACAACAACAACAACAACAACAACAGCAACAACAACAACAACAACAACAACCTTACTCGGAACAGCTTACATCCTCCGACGATACCTTAACAGTTCCTAGGTCCTTGGTTAGGACTCGAGCTGCTGATCTATTAACTAGCCTCAAAGGCTGTGAATCTCACTAAAGATTAACCAATAATAATAATAATAATAATAATACTTTAACAACTCTCCATTTCCACATTTCCTCTTTTTATGTCTCCCCATTTCTAACTTCTGTTTCTCTTGTCTAACCATTGATAAAATAAGTCCCATATCAAAATATATTCAGTTTCTCCTTTATCTTTAATATTAAGTGTTAGTCTATCCATTTCTGCACATTCTAATATTTTCTTAATTACACTCTCATCTGTCAGGATCTCATCATTCTTCCATTGTTGTGCAAATACAATTCTGGCTGCAGTTAATATACGTAAAACCAAATACATAGTTATTTTATTATATTTTTTCGGTAAAATGCCCAATAAAAATATCTCTGGTTTCAAGTCTATGTGCTGTTTTATCATTTTTTCCAATTAAGTATGTATTTTCATCCAGTATTTTTTAAGCTTTTGGGCATGTCCACCACATATGGTAATATGAACCAGGTATTTGATTGCACTTCCAACATTTAGTGGATCTTTATACATTTTTGCCAGTCTTGCCGGTGGGAAATGCCATCTATAAAACATTTTATACAAATTTTCAGAACACATGGATTTCTGAATCACATCTCCACAGACAATCCCTGAGAGAATGAATGAATTTTCATATCACACCAAGCCAGAATTTGCCTAACTGTGGCTTTTCAGTAAGGCACAATTCTCTGCGTTGGTATACCACACTAAGCCATAAAAACCAGATTCTACAAAACACAATAGCTAAGTTCAAACAATAAACTAAACCAAACCAAAGAAACTACCGTACTTAAAGGCTTAGTGCAATGTTTGAATTCAGGCAGGATGTATGTGGATTACATAAAGAATCCACACAGAGAAAATACTAGAATTAAGGACCCTACTCAATTTTCAGTCATTTCACATGTTTTTATAAACAAAAGTTGTGGCTCTAAAGGGCTGCCATTCCCCATCCAAAGCACTGGCTCTCCTAGGAACTGGGAGCCAAGAGAATGCCTGCAACTGAAGGGCAAGGCAGGCAAGAGATATCACGCTTGTTATGGTATTATCCTGCAGATGACATGCATTGTATAACTTGAGTCAGCTATGGGTGATGCAATTTATTTTGTTTATGCCAGGGGTGAAATCTACTTACCCTCCCTACCAGTCTGGAATGTGTGCTCCATGCATGCGCATCACGTGTGATTTTGGACCCTCTGTGCATGCGCAAAGCCTTCTGCGCATGTGCAGAGAGTAAAAAACAAGTTGCTTCCTGGTTTTAATGACATCCGGGCGGGTGGGCGGAGCCTCGTGCCGCCGCTACCGGTTCTCCGAACCACTATCCGCCGCCGCTATCAGTTCAGCTTAACCGGTCCAAACTGGTAGCATTTCACCCCTGGTTTATGTCCTTTGAATGATAATATCATGCAATGTATTTGTAAACTGTGACTGACAGCTTAGCATGCAGTGAGAAGCAAGGCATTATAGCTTGTTCAACAACATCACTAGCACTGATGATGTTACCCAGTTTCAGTAATGAAACATCTGCAAGAAAAGAGCCTTGGTAGTACAGGGGTTTAAGGCACCCTGTTATTAAGCTGGTTATTAAGACCAGCTGCCTGCAATTACTGCAGGGTTCGAATCTCGCCAAGGCTCAAGGTTGACTCAGCCTTCCATCCTTTCTAAGGTAGGTAAATTGAGGACCCAGTTGTGGGGGCAATAAGCTGACTTTATATAAATATACAAAAGGATGAAGGCTATTGCGGAGCACATTGTAAGCCGCCCTGAGTCTTCGGAGAAGGGCGGCATATAAATCAAATTAAAAAAAAAACAAAAAACAACCAAGCTCAGAGAGCACCAAGGATCCCTCAAAACAAACCTGGTTAACAGAAAGGGCTCAGGATTATGTGTGCTGACCATACTATGCCTTCATGTGGAGAGCATTTAGAGACATGATTCATTTCCGCAGAATTCTCCACAGCCTACTGACTTTCCTTCTGGTCATCACTCATGATGGATTTTACTGATACAGACAGTGTGTTGGGTCTTGCTGATCCGAAGTTAGTTAAATATTCTTGGCAGTGGCTTTGTTCATGCATTTGACCCCTCTACATTATTAATAGGCCCTGTTTCATTCCGAAGTACATTTCTACTGTCATATATACCATTAAATCTTTCATTCAGGTTATGCTATTCAAGAGAATACTTGTGAATGGGAATAGGAACCACTCTCGACTTTAGTTTCTCAGAAAAGCCAGTCTTTAATTCTCCGTGAGCAAATAAAAAAGCAGCCAATCTATGAACCAACCCTTATGAAAACTGTAAAGGAGGTCAGTATAAACCAGCCCTTCCCAGATGTGTTGGGACTACGCAGGGGTGAAATCTGAACCGGTTTGCTATTGGTTCGCTGGCCGCGCATGCGCATGTACACATTTGAGCTGCAACTGGGACTGAGCAGAGGTGAGAAAATGAGATCCTGTGCCCAAGTATCATAAGCAGACATTTTGGACAAGCTCCAAGCAGAAGGATTAGCGTGCAGAAAGAGTGACTTAAAAGGCAAAAGGAAAAGGAAAAAACCTGCAGAAAATGCCTGAATATTGAGTGCAAGGAGGAATATGAGTGTGAGTGTGTGTGTGTTTAGGAAAGAGGAGGAGGAAACCTGCCACTTTCCAGGCCCTTCTGGGTGTAAACGACAGCTGGGTAGGGTGTATTGGGAGGAACAAAAGGTGCAACTTGGCATAGTGCAGAGAGAGAAAAACAGTAGCTCAGTCTCAGGAAGACTTGCTGGACAATAAAGTGCTGGAGACAAAGGAACCAAAATCACCCACAGGAAAAAGTAGGGGGGTGAGGGAGAGAAGGAGATTGCCTGATCTAAGGATGTTCACAGCCCTTGTAATGCAACCACTTCAAGATCATAAGACAGTTTTGCAAGGCAAAGAAATCGCCAGCCAAAGAATAAGAGGAAAATCTGTGAAGAGTAAGTGAGATCTGGGCCCACACAAGTCACCATCCCTCTTCTTCATTCAGTCTCTGGGACATCTGAAGAGAAGGGAATCAGCCTCTGTTGTAGTGGGCTGGGGTAGGAAGAGGTGATTCCGCCTCAACTTACCCTGGCAAACATCATGCTGAGTCCTTCACCCTCTCCTGGGTGTGGACATCCTTTCTTCTGAGGTTCACCATGTTTTACCCCCACCATTGAGGCTAGAAGTAATAAGGGCCTTATCTCTGAAGAACAGGCCTGCACTTGGCCTTGGTTATCTGGCAGCTGCTTTGAGAAAGAGTTTGGCCAAAGTGGGTTTTGGCTTTATTTATTTTGGGCTTCGAATGCAAAGAGTTTTTTATTTCCTCCCTGCTGCTTGCTTATCACTTCTTGGGGTGTTTTGTTTTTTTTTATTTCACTGAGCGGAATATCATATTTTCCAAGTATCTACCATGATCTCATTTTCTACCTGGAAAAATGAAATCTTTTTCCATTGAGAAAATGTATTTTCCTCTTGATGACTATGCAGCCCAGATTGCTTGAGAATCACAGTAATAATACATTGAGCATCATCTGCTGCTCCTAACTGTATAAAAATAAAACCTTGTAGAAATAACGTCAAGATAAAGAAGCAACTTCCTAATAATGTGACTGTTGCTTTGATTTTCTTTATAATTGGATTTCTCCGCTACAAAAAACTGGAAAAATCCAAATAGCACTTCTTCATTTTTGTAGAGGGCTACAAAAGTTGTTGTTGTTTTTAATCATAATGATGTACTGTACCAATTATAAACCTTGTGGATGTTTTGCTTCTTTTTATTTATTACATTAGATGTATTTATTGATTAGATTTTAATTCTGCCTTTATTATAGCATTGTCTTATGGGCAACCCGGCAGGTGCGCAAATGGATGGATAGATAATGAGGTGCCCCTCATGCAAGTGGAGTTGCATGCGAGTTTGCCCTCGGCTCACATGACTGAATGGGCTGAGGCCTGGTAGTGGGATCAGGTTGGTACACATAATATATTTTCTTCGCTTCTTTTCCCTACAACAGCAACCCTGTGAGATGGGTTGGACCGACAGAGAGTGGCTGCTGATCCAAAGTCATCAAGCTGACTATCACGCCTCAGTTGGGACCAGAATTCACAATCTCCTGGATTCTAGGCCTGCACCTTAATCCAGGGGTGGAATTAAAAAATTTCCCCTACCGGTTCTGTAGGCATGGCTTGTTGGGGGGGGGAGGTCATGTGACTGGGTGGGTATAGCCAACTTGACATCACTCACATCGAGGGGCTCCTCACCAGCCCTTTCCCTCCCAGCCACTCCTTGTCATGAATGGCAGGAAAATGGGGAGGGGAATATTCCTGCCTACCATCCTTCCCTCAGTCTGTGCTGAGATTGAGGAATGGATGACAGGCAGGAAAATCCCCTTCCCCATTTTCCTGCCTTTCATAAAAACGGCTCAATTCCAGCTGCTCCCCCTCCCCTGTCCCCCTCCCTCCTGGGGACTACCTTAAAAGGGACAGGCTGCAGCAGCTCCGTTCTGAATGGAGGGAGAAAAGTTAGCATTCTCTCTGTTGCGTTTAACATTGAATTCTGTGGAATATCGAGCGGCTGGAAGAGATGAGCGGCGACCGGCTGGGCATGGGTGGGGCCAAGGAGGGGTAATTACAACCGGTTCGGTGAACTGATGCCCATAATCCCTAGCGGTTCGCCCGAACCAGTCTGAACCGGCAGGATTTCACCTCTGCCTTAACCACTACACCAACCTGCCCCCCTTCTTTTTACTGATGTTGTAGCTTGTAAAGACCCTTTTCTTTTGTCTTGAAAGAATATCCATCAATCTGATTTATATTTATGTGAACTTATCTGATCCCCTCAAAACTACGTGTAATCAGACCCAATTAGCTTTTGGATGAGAGACTACTCCAAAATCTTCAAGCAATGGTAAACCACTTTCATATTTCTGTCAAAAACACCTATAGCAATAGCAATAACACTTAGACTTATATACCACTTTACAGTGCTTTACAGCCCTCTCTAAGCGGTTTACAGAGTCAGCATAATATTGCCCCCAACAATCTGGGTCCTTTTACCCACCTCGGAAGGCCGGAAGGCCGAATCAACCTTGAGCCTGGTGAGATCTGAACTGCCAAATTGCAGGCAGCCAGCAGTCAGCAGAAGTAGCCTGCAGTACTGCACTCTAACCACTGTGCCACAGTTGGTCTATTTGGGGATCTCAGATAGCCTGAAGAAGGGAAATCAAGGCTTGGAGAAGAATGACCCCAGCAAGAATTCTGCTTGCTGGGGTCATTCTGAAGGCTAAAATCATCTGTACCATCTTATCAGCAATATCTTCCAAAGGATACCTGATACTATTGAAATTAGAAGGAGTCCGGTAACAACTTTTTTTGAATGACATAACAAATTTTATTAAAAAGACAGACTTTTATGACTGACACTATTCTCCTCCTCCACTACTCCACTTCCTAACAGACAGGAAGCAGCAGGTGAAGCTAAGCAAAATAACATCAGATACCTGTACAATTAGCACTGCCCCCCCAAGGATGTGTGCTTTCTCCATTTCTCTTCTCTCTATATACCAATGACTGCATCTCAAACGATCCATCTGTTAAACTACTGAAGTTTGCAGATGATACAACATTGATTGGTTTCATTCGAGACGATGAATCTGCATACAGATGGGAGGTTGAATAACTAGCCTTGTGGTACAACCGGAAGAATCTGGAACTGAATACACTCAAAACCATAGAAATGGTGTTAGACTTTAGGAGAAACCCTCCCATACTACTACCTCTTACAATACTAGACAACACAGTGTCAACAGTAGACACTGTTTTCAAATTTCTAGGTTCAAATTTCTAGATTCTTTCATATCTCAAGACCTAACATGGACACCTAACATCAAAAACATCATCAGAAAAGCACAACAGAGAATGTTCTTTCTGCGCTAACTCAGGAAGCTCAAATTTTTCAAGCAGCTGCTGATACAATTCTATAGAGGAACTATTGAGTCTATCATCTGAACCTCTATAACTGTCTGGTTTGGTTCTGCAACCCAACAAGACAGACACAGACTTCAGAAGATAATTAGAACTGCAGAAAAAACAATTGCTACCAACCTGCCTTCCATTGATGATCTTTATACTGCACGAGTCAAAAAGAGGGCTTTGAAAATATTTACAGACCCCTTACATCCTGGACATAAACTGTTTCAACTCCTACCCTCAAAACGATGCTATAGAGCACTGCACACCAGAACAACTAGACACAAGAATTGTTTTTTCCCAAACACCATCATTCTGCTAAACAAATAATTCCCTCAACACTGTCAAAATATTCACATTAGGCTGCATTACTATTGCTATTGGTCTTCTCATCGTTACTGTCGCCCACCTCCTCCCATTTGTGACTGCATGACTGTAACTTTGTTGCTTGTATCCTTGCAATTTATATTGATATTGATTATTTCCTAGTATGATTCGATTGCTTATTGTACCATATGACTGTCACTGGGTGTTGTGCCCTGTGATTCCTGACGAGTGTATCTTGTCTTCTTATGTACACTGAGAGCATATGCACCAAAGACAAATTCCTTGTGTGTCCAATCACACTTGGCCAATAAAGAAGTCTATTCTATTCTAGTCTACTGACAACAGAGCCCTTGGAGATCTCCAAGTTCAGCCTCTTGCTCAAGCAGAATACCAATCCAAATGGTTGTCTATTCTCTTCTTGGAAACTACAAGTGATGGAGCGCCCACAACTTCATAGTTTATAAGGCAACCTTTCTGTTTCTGATATACTGTCCCTCATTCTCAATCTTGGTTGCAAATGAGCTTTGTGATCAAGGCTGTTTTGTAGGACTGGTGCTGATACAACTCCAGGGGCAGTGTGAGATCACCTCCTCCCTCCAGACTGAAAATGGTTTCTTTCTAGGCACAGGCAGCATTCACCAAAGTCCTATCAGCTGCTTCCTGTGATCTCACACACAGCATGTGGTATGAGCTGTGTGGAAGTGAATCACCTTTTGTCACTCGGGCTACAACTGCATAATCACCAAAGCCAGGGAGGCCTCTTTAATGCTTCAGGCAGGAATTAGTTCAGTCTCTGGAGGCTACAGCTTGGAGGCCAGATGGATTTGGAAATGTATTCAGTAACTCTTGGAAAGTTTTGCCTTTTCACCCCTGCAAGTGTTTTCAGCTTTTGTTGTCTTCAAAGGAAAAGATTTCAGAAATTTAAAGCCAAAAGGCATTTGCTGAATTATTGGAGAAGGCACATTTGCGAATGGATGCTGAACCTAGCCTCTAGATTTTCTTTCATATGTGAGGCAACCCAGTTTGGTTGATAGTAATAGTGGCACAATTGCATCCTTTTCCTCAATTTATGGGGAAATGCTCTTAGATTTTTTTTTTTTAAGCAGGAACTGAATTCTAGTGACACCTGGCATGGCTGCTCTGTGTTTACTCTATGGGGTCATCCATATCTGGTACAAACCACACTACCAAAATTTAGTAAAACCTGCGTCATGGCATTATGACACTAATCCTGACCTTTGTGCTTGCATCCTGAATTCAGATACCAGTATGTGAGTCACATAATGTGTGCTGTGATATCACACTACTTGTTTTATTACTTCCTCCCACTATTTCATAAAATGTATAATTGAGGGAGGGGGGAAACAGATGAAATCTTATCAAGCCAGAATTACTGTTTAGGCAGATGCCTTCAGGGACCAAAGGGGTCCCATCTGTAGCTCTTGATGGGGTTGTACACCTTTTGAAGGTGCAGCTGCACAAACTAGGGGTTCACCTGGATTCACAGCTTCTATCACAACAGCAGGTACATGTCTTGTCTAGGAAAGCCTTCAACCAGCTTTGGCTGCCCCAATGGTTGTGGCCTTTCCTAAGCCAGGAAGTTCTGACAAAGGCATAAGTCTTCTTCTTCTTTGACCACTGTAATTTGCTTGACATGGGGCTACCCATAAGATGGCCTAGACATTACAGCTGGCAGAAGACAACCTCCTGCCTGAAGATTGGTTCAGTAGATGAAAAGCTATATTATAGGAAATGCACTGGACAGTGGACACTGTAGGATTCTGGGCTTTTTATGTAAGGTGTTTATTTGGTGGCTTAGGTCCTTGTTATATTCCCAACCATCTGCTCTATGTAGGCTCTACCCTAACCAGGAGGTTACAGAGCAGAGCCTCGAAGAAAGACATTATCATTTGCAGACACTTCATTCTGGAAGAACTTGGCCCTGAGGTTAGGGTGGTCCCCTGTCCTGTTAGATTTAGGAAACAGTGCTTTTGAATAAGAGGTAGACAATATTAGGGAGTGCCTGTCGCTTTCAAGCAGCATTTGTTATATTTTTGTGTTGTTTTTATCTGTCACATTTGCACATTCATAAGCTACATTTAAAATCCATGAAAGAGCCTGCATACAAGTATTTGCTTAAACAGCAAACCAATTGATGGATTATGAAGCTTGATGGTAACCAATATGTCAAATACACTGATGAGTTGGTTCTCTTGAAGCCCTCTGGAATATGATGGAGAAACCAGTTATAGAGCATTGTTTGTCCGGAGCTCCTCTTTACACTACTCTATATGTCTGACAAAGTGCAATTCAGATCAGGTGTATTCTGCTGGTATGTACACACACAGAGAGAAAACTTGTACTCACATAGTTATGTAGAAGTACTGAAAAGATTGCCATCTTTGCTTACTGGTAGGATTTCTTTACAGAACAGTGAATCTTATTTTAAAGTCACTTCATCAATGAAACTTACATATATTATTATAAGAGCATCCTTAGTACTTAATGTAGTTACTATGTCAGTGAAGTTCCCTACTGTATATGGGACAGAATGCCTATGGAGAATGGGATATTTAAAGATTAGTTGGAACTTGATTCCCCAGGCACAGCAGTGGCCATATTGATCCCTGATGGAAGAGCAAAAGTAGGGGAGTAGTTTTGAATTGTGTAACTATGTATGGGATTTGTTAAGCAGTGAAGTCAGCTTTTAGTGGAATGTGGCTTTATTTACCTGGCCTTGCTTTTTATGGCTTAATACATCACATATTCTTTTTTTTTTTTTAAACCATCAGGTCTTCTTGGATAACTCATTTGTGACTTGTTTCTTAATGACATTTCAATTTTGTTGCATTTTACACACTCTGCAGAAAAAGTTCTGTGATAAACGATTGTCACTTCCACAAAATTGTGACTTCAAGACACTTGTGATGCCAAATAATAGGTGAGCTATAGGGCATTTTCCCCCCATCCCTTAAGCCTTGCTATGTTGCCTCATTGTGGTGTAAAGGGGGGTATTCCTGGAAGTGATAAGCAAACACCAAGACTGTATATTCCCAACAGAGTCACCCAAGGCATGAAGGTCATCCCAACTGCCCAGCCTAAAACAACCAGATACCTCTATTGGACAATAGAGACATATGAAGAATCTGTTGGCTGTATACTCTCTCATTTATTCAGTCTATATGCTGAATCTGTATGGAGGGAGGCTACATTGGAAGAACATGAATGTAGTCTTAAACTGGAGAAAGAAACCTAAATAATTTGTGTCATGCTGATGATACTACTCTGGTAGCTGCAAATGATCTGTAAGTTCTAATTATGCAAGTGAATGAGCATATTGTGAAAGTAGAATTAAGATTTAATGTAAAGAAGTGAAAATAAATGACAAAGCAGCCAGCTTTAAAACTGAAAATGAAGATATTGAGGATAACTTCTATCTTTTAAGATTGATTATCAACAATAATAGCACCAACAGTCCAGAAATACATCACCGATTAGCACTTGGTACAGTAGCTATGAAGATCTTGGAAAATACAATATCTCTATCTACAAATATCAATAATTCTGCAGGAAATGGTTTTCCTTGTCATACTTTATGGAAGTGAACTCTGAAAAAAACAGGTTAGAAAGAATATGGACACTTCTGAACTTTGATATTGCAAAAGATTCTTGAGAATATCATGAAATGCCAAGAAAACAAACAAATGAATCATAAAACTAATCAATTCAAAGTTCTGATTTGAGGCACAAATTTCCAGGCTCAGATTATACTCTGGACTCAAACAGCCAACTCCCTTGAGAAATCCATAATGCTGGCAAAGATTGAAGAAAAGAGGCGAGAACAACTAGCAGCAAGCTACATGGTTACAACGTTGGGAGACCAGGGTGGAGGCCAGATCATCCAGAAGATGTGGATGCTAAAAACTGACACTCTTATCAATTATGCAGGGCACTTGTCTATTTTAGTCATCAGTACAATTCTTGTGGGGTTTGTAAAGTACATATGCTTTGAAGACTCCCAGCCTAGAAGTCTACTGTCCTGAATAAAAACATAAAACATTTTTAAAAAGAGCCGAGACTCTAAAATTCTGCAAAATACAAAATAACATTTTTGACAGATATAAAACTACACATTTTAAATGTTTTTAAAGCTTGATGATGTCATTCGCTTTTGACTTTTTTTGCCTAGCTGCCTTGTTGGAATGACCAATCGATCGATGTGATTTTTTAAATGGGAATTGAATAGAGAAATCAGAAGGATTTGTGACTCCTCTTTGCCCTGGTTCTTTTCAGTGTGCAATCATTTTGCACACACCAAAATCAGAAGAGAAATATAAAAGAGGGAATTCTTTGCCTTGGTGTTATAGTCACAAAACAGAATAATGTGCTTTCCTTTGATTCAGCTTCCCTTCAGATGCTCTTAAAAAGTAGAAGCTTACAATACATTTTAAGTTGCTTTTGGTGGTCTCCATACAGTTGTACTGAGGTCTCTCTCTCTCTTCCAGCCTTGTGCTTGGTGCATGTGAGCCTCTTTCCAGACATTTTCAATTCTCTCTCTTGCTGTAGCCTCATACTCCTCCTCCATTCCCTTCCTCCATGATTCTATCCCCTCTGCAGGGTGAGTTGTCAGATGGTCAGAGCTTTACATAGCGTTCCTCCAGCCCTTATTGTTCCTCTTTTGAAAGGCAAATGCAGTGTGTTAATAGTATACTCAAATAATGTTCTGCAACTGTACTCTTGCTTAACACTTTATAGCACTGTTTCTCAACCTTACCAAATTTAAGATATTTCAACTTCAATTCCACAATGGCTGGGGAATTCTGGGAGTTTAAGTTTATACATCTTAAAATTGCCGAGGTTGCTGTAGAGACTTTTGCATCAAATTGGTATCTTGCAGCTGAAGGCTTTGCCAAAAAAGTATTCTGTCACGACCCCATCACTGGTTGCCTTGCAAGCCCTGTTTTGAGCGAAGATTTGTTAAGACATAATTTGTTTAATCCTGGTTAATTGAATGAACTTCAAGTGGTTACACTTATAAAACATCTACCGGTAAATCCAAATCAAATAAGCCATAATAATGCAACGTGTGAAACTGGCCACAGAATTAAAGCAGTCTCTCAAGATCATCTGGACATTGCCACCACAGAAAACCCCATGACAGCATCTATGATGGTGGCCATATAGCCACTGCTTAAACAACCAAGAATGTAGAAGAGTTTTCATGACTGTCAATTACCTTATTACAACTAGTTTATAAATACTTTAAATAGTTAATATTTAAACAATAACCACTTAAAATTATTTTTTAATAAATCTGTTATATAAACACTGCAGGTCAATAAAGAGACCCTGTTTAGTTGTATTTTTTATATATTTTTTATTTTTGGATATACATCAATATCATTATATGAACAGTGAGGGATCTGGGTATCATTCATTTAAATACAAATAATAAGAGTAATGTTAATAATATTTGTTATATTAATCATACTTATGTAATTGTGGTATTATTACTTATATTAGAGTGCATTCCTTCATTGTTTAGTTGTTCAGTGTTTTTGTGCGCCATTCTAATAACAATCACTATAGTATTTAAATATACATAGTGCTACCATCTTTCAACATCTAATCTTTATATCTATTACTTTTAGTATATTATATAAAAATATGTATAATAATATTCCCCCTTGATCTTGTTTCTACCTCTATTCTATCTCTCAATAAAGCCAATCTTATACTAAACAGCATTCCCTTTCTAACCATCATCTCTTGCCCGCTTTAGTATTTCAATTCTTACTTGTTTTTTGACTTGTCTCCCAAACTCCTCCCTTGGGTCTTTGTCTCTGTCTACATCTTTACTAGTTAGCCCAAATATTTCTTCCATCTCTACTATCTCTTGCTGCTGTACCTCTGGAGGTTCTGCCCAAGCCCCTATCTTCTCTTCAAAACTATCTTTCTTTTTATCCAATCCCATTTTTTTCTCTCTTAATATATATTGTCCCTTATTTGATTTTTAAGTCTTTATTGTCTTCTCCTTCTTCTCGTTTTATTCGTTGATTTATCTGTTCTGTCTTTTCCTCTAGTCTTTCTATTATCTCCTCTATTTCCTGTGATCTTTATTCATTGTCCCTTGTTGAACATTTTCTGATTTCCCCACAATGTCATGCATTAAGTCTTTTATCTCCCTGTGGTTATCAACATATCATCAGTACCTTGAAGCATCAACACCATTTCTTTTTGAAATCCACTCATCTCCCCCTGGTGCAACATCATGTCTTTTTTTGATAGGTCCAAATATTGCTCAATAGTCTGTCAGTAATCTGTCACCGCCCCAAAGTCTCAATTGTCTATGACCTCAGAAAGCCAGTTTAGAAACCATTTGCTCAATCCTAGCATTGCTCCTTGGGGGAATGCAATAGTTATAGTTCTTTGTGTTCCACAATTAGTCAATTTCCATTTAGGTAATCCAGGAAGATTTCCAAATATCTCCTTAAATCCACTCTGTAAGGTCAGTTATAGATCCTGGCTTTTAAAAGTAGCTTTCTTTAGATGTCTTCCATAATCTCACAGTTAAATCTCCAATAACCATGAAGTAGACAGATATAGAACAGTAGATAGCACAGCAGTCCTCCAGATGTTATTTATTTCCACTTTTTTTTCTTTTGTCTTATCAGTACTTTCCAAGATTGTAAGAGTTTACTATATATTCCATTAAAAATCAGTAGATGGCGCCTTAATTTTAAATTTCAACATTGCACAAAATCTAGCAAATATTTATTTCAGTTTTTGCAAATAGTCAATATTCAGACAAATATTTTAAAATACCTTACCAAAATATTGCCAATAAAGTTTAAAACACCAATCTTTCTATATTTTAAAGATTTTGCGCTCTCCCTTTAATTCCTTTTCTTTCGGGTCTGTAATTTTTCTCTCTGTAATTATTCGCCACTTAAACAAGCATTTCAAAGTCTTTTCCAGGGTTAGTTTCTAGGAAAAAAGAGAATCACCGCACTCAGTTCCAATCACTGTTCATCTACACCACTCCAGCACATTCTTTGTTTCTTCAGCTGCCCCAGCTTCACCTCAGCCATAATGGCTGCCTCTCCATTTCATCGTTGATGGGAGGGAATCCCTGGGTCCAGCTGGAGACCTGCAGGGCGCCCTTCCTTTCTTTGTCACCCCTACAAGGTGACTTTAGCCCCTTGGGGGGGCCCTCCAACGAGGAGGATTCAATGTGAGTTTGCGGAGCCCCGCTATTTGCATCCGATCTCGCTGTGATGTCAAACCGGAAGTCCAATTTAGTTGTAATGTATTGAAGGTAGTGCAGAAGGTCAGTATGAAGTGGTGATTAAGTGTGGGACTAGGAATGGGGAACCCCAGTTCTAGTCTTTTCCTATGCACTTAACACAGCTGGGTGACCTTGAGCCAGTCATTCCTCTCAGCGCTGATCAGCCTCAGGCTGGCTGTAAAAGAAAATCCCTGGTCACACCTTCCTTTAATAATTTTGCTATGTGAATAGGTAAGTTTGGTGCAAAACAAGCAGACCCTGCAACTCAGTGGGACAAACACTAAGAACAACAACAAAATGTTGAAGGATGTCCATGTAAACTGGAATTGGCATAAATGCTGATATATTGCCTTCTACTTGATAAATGGTCAACGTATCAGCTTTGACTCAACAGTTCATACTGTTATGTTCTGTTGGAGATAAGGAGCATGTATTGTTCCTGTATCGTTGCTGTAACGTATTGGATTCAACAGCAGCTTTTATTAAGCCAAGGAGCCTTTTTCTGTGTAACTGGAAGCTAACTGAATATGGGGCCTCCATCCCGTAAAGGGAATCCACCTGACATTTGACATCATAATGAGAGCTTGCAACTTCCATAAGGAAATACCTCAAAAGGCCTGTTTATTTGATAAAAGTGCTGTCCTGTTCATAACTTTGTTTTGGTCACAACTCTCACTTCCAAGAACTATGTCCACAGTGAGATTCTCTAGGCAGCAGCCAGAAGCAGATGGCTTTGAGTCACTT
The DNA here is from genome assembly GCF_059756535.1 of Pantherophis guttatus. NCBI lineage: Eukaryota > Metazoa > Chordata > Lepidosauria > Squamata > Colubridae > Pantherophis > Pantherophis guttatus. Next base: position 208,788,540 of record NC_142064.1, read on the forward strand.
TTTTTGCAATTCCAAATAAACCCTTCAGCAGAGGGTGAAATATCACAGGGCAAAGTTGGAACAAATCACTCATTGTCTAGGCTAGATGAGCCAAACCGCACTCCTTCTCGTAACCCTGAAATGAATCTGAAAAACTAAATGATCCTCTGTGAAATATGGAGGAAGGGCCTGCTCAAAAGAAGCTAAACTCTGCCATCTGGTGGACACAGAAAGGATCCCATCTTTTAGCACCACGGAGACTGCACTTCCCCCCTCAGATCTGGACGATTTACATAATTTTCCTTAATGGGTCTACAAATGTAAATATATTGTGAAACAGAATGATGCCACCTTGTAAGGTAAACATGTGCATAAGTTACTGCCGTTTAAAGGAAGTTCCTGGCCAATAAAGACACACGCAATTATTTAATTCTATTTATGCAACAAGAAAAGTGCCTTTACCACACATGATGAAGCAACTCATAGGGCCCAGTTCCTGTGTCTGCAGAATATTCCCATACTCTATAGGGCAGGGCTGTCAAACTCCCGGGCTGGATGCATCACGCTCTGGCCATGCCCATGCCTGGTTTAGCGAAGGGAATTAAAAGTCCCGATACATCACGCGACTCTGCTGTGACGTGAGTTTGACAACCCTGTTATAGGGGATTATCAATTGATAGTGGTTTGTACCACATTTTTTCTCAATTTGTAACCACCTCATGGGTTGAAACATTTAACCCATGTCACGTATGGCCCTATCTCTCTATTCAACTGTTGAATAGAGTGGAGCATTGAAAGACTTCAATTTGGTTGGTGGCCTGCTGATGACTCCTACAGGATTATGGGTAACCGGTCTCCTATAAGTTTATAGGTCACTTTTTATTGCAATAGGACATTTGGCTTCCTCTGATTTACACAGGAAGCCACAGCACAGAAGTTTAAGCCTTATCAAGGAATTTTTAAAATCAATTTCTAAACACAATAGAGAGCCATTTAGGTGTAGTGGTTCTGACACTGGGCTAGAAACCGTACAACCATAAATTCTAGCCCTACCTTAGGTACAAAGCCAGCTAGGTAACTTTGGGCCACTTACTCTCATGCCTCAGAAGGAGGCAATGGCAAACCACTTTTGAAATCTTGTCAAGAAAACTGCAGAGACAGTTTTCATTCAGGCAGCCCCTGGGAATTAACACTTACTCAAAGACACACACACACACACACACACACAGACACACACACACACACAAAGACTATCCACAACACAGACTTGAACTTGAATTTTTCCTTTTTGATCCTTTACTGTCACCATTAGAATATTAGTTCAATGACTCTAGAACTTTTGTTTTAACCTAACCCAACAACTCCAAGAGAATAATTAAAATTAGTTTTAATTGTTAGTCTTAATTGTACCTTTAACTGTTAAATTATGAGATTATGAGATTTGGATTTAATTTCTTTTTAACTTTTTCATTAGATGTTTTTTACTGTTGTGAGCTGCCCTGAGTCTGGCTGGAGATAGGGCGGCATATAAATCAAATAAATCAAATAAATAAATCTAATAATAAATAAATAAATAAATAAATAAATAAATAAATAAATAAATAAATAAATAAATAAATAAATAAATAGTCAGTGTGTGCCAAGATTAGCAAGGTCATTAAAAGTGGCAGTGATGGCATTACTGGTAGAGATGTCCAAGGAAACCACCGTTAACTTTTACTTAGATCTCAAATGGCCAACCATGGCTAATGGAAGACAGGGGACTAATATACTAGTGCCGCTAATGCAAGCTGGAGCTTACCAGACTCAAAGAAGCAGTTACTGTCAGTCTTAATTAAATGATGCCTCACGGGTCACAGAGTCAGAAGTAACTGAATTTCTGAACAACAAACAGAACCACAAGTATAGGCATATTCTGGGATATACAAACAATTTTATTGAAATTTAACAAAATTCAACAAATGCACTTCAAGGCAGAGGAAATAGATATCGTACATGTTTGCCTCCAGGATTCCTTTCTGTGTGCTACAAGAACAGAAAGGGCAGTGCCAGTGGGTTCAGTTCTACACAACCACACGCACAGAAGGACCATTAAAATGAAATAGAGCTTTTTGCTTATTCCAAAGATAGTGATATATATCAATATTTTTGTCTATATACCATCATCTGCTTTCACAGTATCAGCATCCTATATAAAGTATTCTCCACAAGCCCTCTCCCTCATCACAGCTGCCATTTGCATGAGGAGCCGAGGTGCTATAGAAAGCAAGATGAGAGGGGTGGCAGAATCCCAGCAGAGCAACTGCACAGCTGGAGACACAGTGGACAGGCAAGGGGATGGCCTTGGAGAGTTGAAGAGATGTCAGCTGCCGATATTCTCCTGGGAATCTACTGCAGCTTAGGAGATGTCAAGCTCGGCAGAAATGAGACCTCCTTTGCACAGAGGCTCCATTTAGATGCCAGTCAAAACAACAGTGGGAGAAACTTGCTGTGCAAGTCACAAGGAAAATGAAACCCAACATAGCACAGTACTTTTCTGATCACAGGGCATTTGCTTGCTCAAAAAATAACCACTGGAAGAACATAAACCAGGTATTTTAGAAATGTAGATACAAGAAAGACTGTAACCAACATGCCTTCCACTGTCTCCCATGAAGAAAATCTCTAGATTGGGGAGTAGAATATTCCATTTTGAAGATAAAATGTGACCCAACACTAAGCAAACTGCTTCTTCCGACCTACTTTTGAGGTAAGCTTCTTAATAAGCAGCCTTCCGCTCAATTACTCAAGAAGTAGCATAGTTCAGCTCCTTGATGACAACCTATGATTCATTATGGACCATCGTGCTGAGATGGGAGCATTTGTTGGTCCAGCAAGTTTGCAAACTCATCTCGATCCGCAGGATGCTCTTGTTTCACTGCAATGACATTTCCTTCCCTAATAAAGATCAGAAATGTCAGATTCTAATTATCACTTTACTCACTTTAAAAGTGAATCAAAATTCAGATTTCACAAGGGGTGTTGGCTGTTTGTACACTTTCTATTGACAGAATCATACAACTGGTAAACTCATAACCTGATTATGCAAAGCAGTGGCAACTGAGGAAAAAATGGGAACTATGGTCCAAGTATCAATCCTAATATGTAACACAGACTTATAGCTAAGAGGAGCAAAGATAAGAAAGTGAATAGGCAGACCTCTGTCAGCATTGCTGTAGGCAGTCTGTGGCCCTTCTACTTAGGCTTTTAATGCTTAAAAATGATTTCTTTGCATGAGCGGAGATGAAAGGATGCACATTAATTAATATTGCGATGCAACTGTGTACAAGCTAATTATACTGAACATTGAGGTAGCAATGCCTGAAGTGCTCAGAAAGGCAATGACACACTCTGGGAAAGAAATATGATGTGCAATGAACCCACCCATACTCCAGTTTTAAAGCTTAATACCAAGTCCGATGGGTGGGTAAAAAGGCAGGCAGGCAGGCAAGGATCGTTTGGCTGTACATTGCATATGAAAGCCTCTTTGTAAGAGTGCCTTTAATGGGGTTTGCCTGATCACCTCTCAGCAGCAGATAGCTGTACATCGTGAAAGCAAGAAGCCTGGGATGAAGAGGTAGGCATACTGCTTCAGTACTTGCTCAGCTATCAGTACCATAGCAAAACATTCCACATTCATACATCGGGGAGAAGGGTAAGGCCCTTCAAAATAGAAAAGATGTAACTCTCCTTCCAAGTGTGCTTGCATTCTCCCCCATCAGACACTACTTGGTCCAATCCAAGGAGTCTGCCAAAGGAAGATCACAGGATTTTGTTATTATTTGCCAGCAGAGGGAGATGAAGGAGAAAATGCACAAGCCAAATTAGGTGGCAAACATTTTGACCAAAGTACTATGGTCTTAGTAGAGACAATATAAACTAAGAAAGAGATGGAAACCTTTGGCTCTCCAGCAATCCCAGACAACATGGCCGATGGCGGAGGATGCTTGAATCTGCAATTCAGCAACACATGGAGGACCATAGATGGAGGCTCTCCATGTGCAACATGGGAAACCAATATGGGAACAAGTTATTTTACCACAAGAATGAAGAGAGAAGTCTGTTCTCCTGACATGGGGCTCTCCAGAGAAGATGCTGGATTATGAATCTCATCAGCTCCAGTTAGCAAAATCCCTGCCCTACAGTCACTGTGCTCTAGCATTTATTGGAGGGCTCTAGGTGAGGGAAGGATGCCCTCTTGAAAGACAAATGCTTCCTAAGATGTAATCTATTTGGTGCGCTTTAACAGAAAAGCTTCATATCCGGATGCTACTTCACACCTTCTATCTTGCAAAGTTCAAAAAGATGAAACCTGCAAAGGAAATAGTGCAACTCCCAAGGGAAATATAACAAAGAGAGGACAACCTACTTGTCTGTCTGTTTCCTACGACCACTTCAAAAATGATTCTGTTTTGAACAGTTTATTAAGTGCAACATTACTCTCCCTGCCTCCACAAAGATATAGTCGAGTATTAAGTCTTTCGGCCTATGCTTATAAGGTAAGTGGGTGAGTGAGTGGACAAAGAAGCGTAAGAAGTTTTCTGCTCACCTTTACTCATCTTGGAATAGGCTGAAATGTCAGTTATCAACTTTTGTAAAAGCTGACTGGGGTAATCACGCGGAATATCTGTTCCCAAAAAAGTGCAAGTTGGCCCTCTAGTGTCAAGACATTTGACATCTGCTGCCCCCTAAGCATCAATGAGCAGCTGTTAGAAACGTTCTAGTTGACTCAGTGAAGGAAATTTTGAGTAGGCTCCTAATCAAGGCCTGACTTCCCATCTGACACAGGTCCCACTAATATACATCCTTAGACAATATTATGCCTGATAAGTCAGAAGTGTGCCCAGTGCCGCAGTTGCTGTCACTGCCTCCAAGCAGAGAAGCATCAAAGCCCGCTGTCTGTTCGTGCCCCCAATTCATCCTCTGCAGGGACATGTGGCTGCCTAGCATGGTTTACATGAGGTGCAGTAAAACTGGCCGAATAAGATGTACTGACAGCACACAGTAACTTTCTCTTGGCTCAGACCTCACAGATGATTACAGGGAAGTCCACATGAATCCGAGGGTGCTCCAGTTTCACCATGCCCTGGAACAACAAAGAATACAGTGTGAGTGAAATGTCACCAAAATTAACTTTCAAGAAGAGGGTTGCGATGATCTCCCCACCTAAGACAGATTGGTGCTAAAAAAAATGTCTTGCTCATAACCAAAAATCTGAAAACATTAGAAAAGCAAGTAGGCTAAGACATGCCATACCGTTGGACTAAAGATGACTTAAAAGTGGTCATTTATCTGCAGAAAGAGACTGAGGAATAGGACCAGAAAGTAGTAAGACCCTTGAAATTTTCATCAAACAGCTTACTTCTATCACTAGAGGGACCAAACTGTTGTGATCAGACAAGCACAATTCTTTCTAATGTGACTTGCACTAGTGAAGTTCACCCCTGAGCTATTTGACTAATGAATCAGGTTGCAGAGCAAACAACAAATATTGTGGATTAGGGAAGAGAGTGATTATGTGCCATCAAGTCATTTTTTACTCCTGGCAACCACATAAAAGGAAAAGAGTAGGACTAAAAAAAAATATTAACAAAGAGGATTAATGTCTCTTATCAAGCTAAAGTTTGCTTAGCCCCCGATTCTCTTCAGCTGTGTTTATCATTTTTAACTACTTCAGAGGTTCTAATCACTGTTATCCTCATCATTCTGTAATTCAGCTATTTTCTACCCAAGAAAGACGTCCAGCTTTTTAAAGAAAACAAAAAACCCATTTGAAAAAAAGGAAGGCCAGTGAATAATTGAATGAATGTGAATGAACACAGCTAAATAAAAGTGCATTAGAACCTGTCTGCAAGATTCTCCCATAGGAAACATATTATCTTCCAGCGCTGCCTCAGAAAATAGGCTTGAGAAAGCTTGATACAGTACAGGAAACAAAACTATTTTCTTATGCAAGTTTTATTCTAGAGATATAACAAACCATAGTACAAAACAAAAGAACCAGTTTGGTGTGCAGATAGTCCTTGCATTATAACCATTTGTTTAGCAATTGTTCAAAGTTACAGCAGCACTGAAAAAAGTAACTTACAACTGATCCTTGCACTTAAAACTATTGCAGCTCCCCTAAGACTAAAGGTGACCAAAATGTGGGCACTTGGCAACTGACATGCATTGACATGATTCAAGCATCATGTGATTATTCTTTGTGACCGTCCCAGCCAGTTCTTGCAAGCAAAGACAAGGGGGGGAAGCTGGATTCCCTCAACAACCACATGCTTCACTTCCTACTGCAGTGATTCTCTTAACAACCATGGCAAAAACAGTTGTAAAACTGGGCATGACTCACCAAGCAGGCCCCAACAGCGTAAATTAAAGAATATCTGAGGTGCTTAAGGTGCTGGCCTAGAAACTAGGAGACTGTGAGTTCTAGACTTGCCTTAGGAATTAAAAGGTGGCTGGGTGAGTTTAGACTAGTCACTCTCTCTCAGCTGAACCTACTTAACGGATGGTGGTGGTTGTTATGGGGAAAATAGGAGCAGGAAGAAGTATTATGTATGTTCACCACCTTGAGTTATTTATGGGGGAAAAAAACGACAGAACTAAAAAAAAATCTTTAAAAAAAGTTGTGCCATCATTATTTTAATATTATTTTTAAACTATAAATGGTAAGTTTCGGAAGTCCAAAATATCAAAATGTTATTCGAAGAACAAAACAGTTTTTCAAGATCTTGAGTTTGTATAGAGTATCAAAAGGAAAGCATTCACAGTTTCGGTGGTAGAATTACTACACTGACAGGCCTTCAAAGACTAGGTCTTCAGAGACAGCATTTCCAATTAACTACGCATTCCTCTGGGCATGCTAGCTAGAGACCAGGGAGAAAAATAAATATTTTATATATGCCATAGGTCACTACAAAAAGAAGAGCAATGTTTGGTCAAAGTAAAACCAAATCAAGTTACCAAAAAAAAAAAAAAGTATTTTCAAGGATGACAAAGGCACTCTATTGTAATAATTGCCTATTCAGTATAGATTTATGTTCTCTGTTTTTAGTCTCTGGGGTTTCATTTGATTGTTTAAAAAACAAATATGGAATATTCTAAAGATCTGTTTATACTTAAGATTATGTGGTTTACCTTCATAAATGAGGCATTTATTCCTTCAAAGCAGGGGTGAAATGCTCCCGGTTCGGACCGGATCACCCGATCCGGTAGCGATAGAGGCGGGTGGTTCGGAGAACCGGTAGCAAAAATCCCTGCCCCCCCCCATGCCCAGCTGAGCCGCACAATCATCAGAGGCTTTTTTTTTTTTACTTTTAAAAGCATTTTTTCTACAACTACGGCCGAAAAAATGCTTTTAAAAGTAAAAAAAAAAAAAGCCTCTGATGATCGCGCGGCTCGTCAAAGGCATCTAAAAGAAAAAAATTCCCTTTTTTTAAAATGCTCTGAAGATCCAAGCTGAGTTCCCTGATCGGCAGCCCCTGCCAATCAGGGAACTCAGCTTGGATCGTCAGAGCATTTAAAAGAAAATAAGGGGGTTTTCTTTTAAATGCTATGGCGATCCCAGCTGAGTTTTAAAAAAGCTTCTGCCGATCAGGGAACTCAGCTGGGATCGTCAGAGCCTTTTGAAAACATTTTTTTACAACCTCTTAGCCAAAGAGGTTGTAGAAAAAATGGTTTTAAAAGTAAAAAATAAAAAATAAAAAATAAAAAATTGGCCACGCCCACCCAGTCACATTACCCCACCACCACCAAGCTACAGAACCAGTAGTAAGAAATTTACAGATTTCACCCCTGCTTCAAAGGAATAAATCAACATATCAAAGTTACAATATTTCATTTTGTATAAATATTTTAAGTGTCAAGTATAGCAAAAATCCCTGATGAGAAAGCAGGCTGAAATACTTAATTACTAAATTACTTAATCTGTTTCTTAATAGTTCTTAACTTCTATATGTATTTGTATTTATTATGGCTGTTCACCGCCCTGAGTCCTTCGGGAGTAGGGCGGTATACAAATATGAAAAATAAAATAAAATAAAATAAATAAATAAATAGACTCCTAAGTGCAGCAGTTTCAAAATCTCTGCTGCAGAATCAAACATCTTTTCTCATATGGCAGAAAGCCATCTCAAAGGCTCGTATTTTCTTACAATAAATCCAATGGTATCAGCAATACAAAAAAAAAAAAAGCCTTGCAACATACAGAAATTAATCAAGTTCTCCCTAATCTGGTGCATACTGGATCACAATCTGGGAGCTTCTATCAAGTGTGAAGATGACCAGATTGAAAAGTCTGGATCAAACCATCTTGTTTAGTGTTTTTGAGTCTTACCGTATTTTTCGGAGTATAAGACGCACCTTTTCCCCCCCTAAAAGCGGGTGAAAATTTAGGTGCATCTTATACACTGAATGTAGCCCCGCTCACCCACTGGCCCACACCCTTTGGACTCTGCCTCCCAGCAGTTACCTCCTTGCAACAAGCAGCAAGAAGAAACAGCGTGTTTCAGTTTCAGCACAACCTAATTAGCAGAAGTTGATTGGATCGGCCTCCCGATCTCAGCTGTTTTGCTCTCAGCTGTTTTGCGCAGGCCTCTGCTGCTTGCTGCAAGGAGGTAAATTGCTGGGAGCAGATTTTTTTTCTTGTGCTAATCAAGCTATGCTGAAATGACTTTCAAAAATGAAAGTAAAGCAGGCTGTTTGCTGTTTGCTGCAACAAGGCAAAATTGCTGGGAGGCAGAGGCAGATTTCTTTTTCTTGTTTTCCTCACCAAAAAAGGTAGGTGTGTCTTATAGTCTAGTGCATCGTATACTCTGAAAAATACGGTAGTTTGAATCCAAAACACAATCATAAACATTACCTGAGGTATCAGGTTCTTGTGAATTCTTTTGAGCTTGGCACGCTTCCTCCCATTCTTGGTGATTATTGTCTCCTCATAAAACTCATGTGCAAGATCACCATCCTCATCATAATACATAGAGCTGAAAGGAAATGAGAAAATTTGAAAAGGAAGTATCAACCAAAGGCAAAATGATGAAGCAGTGTACAGATCATGTTAACTGTCATTAGGAGGTAGAGAGATGGCATTTGCTGCTGCCAACAGGCCTCAGCTGAACCACGGCAAGACCGAATGGCTTTCAGTGCATGGAGCTTCAAGATCTGGGACTCTGACATCTTTTGACTTCTGGATGGGGTGGCACTATCCCAGGCAGACCTGATTCGCACCTTGGAGGTTCTTCCTGGACTCATGGCTCCTGCTTGAAAAAGAAGTGGCAGTCATGGCTAGGACAGCCTTTGTATAACTTCAGGTTGTGTACAAGTTGCAGCCTTTCCTGGATCAGGAGTCCCTGTGCTCAACCATTCAAGCCCTGGTCATCTCATGTCTAGACTACTGCAATGTGCTCTACATGGGGCTACCCTTGAAGAGCATTCAGAAGCTACAACTGTATGTGGCAGTTTGGGGAGGGTCCTCTACTAAAATGGCCCACGTTATACCGCTGCTCTGAAAGTTGCTGCCAGTTTGCTTCTAGGTGCAATTCAAGGTGTTTGTTATTACCTTTAAAGCCCTTCATGGCATGGGTCCAGGTTACTTGAGGAACTCTCTTATCCCAATGGGATTGATCTCTGCTCACCCATGCCGGCAAAGGCATGCTGCGGACACCTGTCAGTCAGGGAGTTCCAGCTGGTGGAGTCCAGAGCAGCCTTCTCTGATGTGGGTCCTGCCCTTTGGAACATCGTGCCCCCTGGGATGAGGTCTGCTCCTACCCTCCTGACTTTTCCTAAGGGCCTGGAGACATGGCTCTGCCAGTTGATGGGGGTTTCAATTAGGGAGTTTCACGCCGGAAGTGGCTGATGGACCAATAGCAGATCCCACCTACCTCCCATCCTGCTCCTTTTATCTCCATCTTTTAGTCATAAAACTATTTTAATGTGTTTTTATATATATATGTATATATGTATGTATATGTATATGTATATATGTATCTATCTATTTTGTGTGTGTGTGTGTGTGTGTGTGTGTGTGTGTGTGTATGTTTTATTGTTTTTAATGTTGTAAGCTGCCCAGAATCACTTCGCAGCGAGATGAGGAGCAAACAGATTTAATAATAAATAAATATTTGTATGATCATTATTTTTTTCTTTTTTAAAAAATCTTGATTTTCTAAGCAGGACTGAAACATACTTTTAAAACAAACTTTATATAGTGACATTGATTTCAAATCAAAAAGATGAAGTCTCAAATGGATTCTGCTGCAGGTTGGAACAAACAACAATAGTTGTGCATCACTTCTGGCCATGTTCTATGATTTTTCATCATGTTCTAGTTCAATAAAACTTATGCAGATAACTGCCATTTTATATGACACTCATTAACAACACCTAAAATGAAAGAGGAGACTCCTCTTGAGGCTCAATCTATCATTTAAAACTTCACATATATTTACAGAAACGTGAAATACTTCAAAGATACTTAAACTACACATTTTTGTATTTGCTTAAAAAAAAGAAAAAGTAGAAAAACTGTTTAAGTGACAAGATATCACAAGTATGCATTAATATACCATAAATATCCAATATAATGGGGATTAATTCCAAATGGTCTCCTTATACAGGTAGTCCTCACAACAGTTTATTTAGTGACCGTAAAGTTATAACAGCACTGGAAAAAGTGACTTGACCATTTTTCAGAGTTATGATCTTCGCAGCATCCTCATAATCATGTGATCAAAATTCAGATGCTTGGCAATTGGTTCATATTTATGACCATTGCTGTGTCCCAAGGTCATATGATCAACTTTTGTAATTTTCTAACAAGCAAAGTCAATGGGGAAACCAGATTCACTTAACAACCAGGTTACTAGCATATCAACTGCAGCGATTCACTTAACAAGTGTGACAAGGTCGTAAAATGGGGTAAAATTCACTTAACAAATGTCTCACTTAACAACAGAAATTTTGGAGTGTATTGTGATTGTAAGTCAAGGACTACCTGTATTTCAGAGAAAGATGTAGATCATCATTTGCTACATACATGTAAATTACTTTTTCTGGTAACTGACTGCTTCAAACTGTACACTTAAACAGTTGAAAATATTGCCAAATTTAATTGCAGACGCTCTTCACTAACAAACCTGGGTTCTGCAGAAAAATGATGTTCAGATAACTGAAGTTGTTTACATTTGTTTTTTCCATACTTGCAACTACAAATGAAATCGACTTGTATTTTGCTTTATTAATTAATGGAAGCAAAATGAATGAGAATTGGAGAAAGAAACTGGAACAGTCAAGCATATACAAATGAGAAGTAAAATGCTGCAGTCAGACTGCAATGACATTTCATTTAGGAACTCTCAGCCATAATTACACATATCTCAAAGTTGTGCATTTTGATAAATTTAATTTAATTTAATCAACAGGAAGACAGGCATGCCATTTTTGCCTATAATCTGACATGAATTGTCAGATTATAGAGTTGGAAGGACTAATAAATCCAACAGCTGACTCAATGTACAAATCCTAAAGCATCCCTGATGGATGGCTGTCCAGGAAACACAACCAATTACTGAATCTCTGTGTTAAGTTTCACTGTTAAGCCCATTTAGTATCAGCAAAATTCAGCTCAGGAACTTGCTTTTCTGTACTATAATTTAAATCCCTTATTCTGATCTTCGGGATGATGAAGCACTGGACTTTTTTGTAATACGCATTCAGATAAGAGTTCTACTATATTTCTCCTCCCTACTTTCAGCTTTTTCTTTTCAGTGCTAAATATTTCTCAATCTTCTTTATTCATTAGATTTGATGTATTGTCCTCTGATCGTCTTCATTACCCTTTTGGGCATTTGATCCCAATTTTTCCTAATATTCTTTAAGAAGTGTTGCTATCCAGATAATTTCCCCGTCTGCTAACAGTTATAACTGATTTTGCTCCTGACAATTGAGCTAAATCTGGACTACAAAAACTACTGAATTATGAATGATGTGTTCTTCAAAGATTTTGCAAAACGGGCTGCAAAACAGTTCAGATGGTGAATCGATGTCAGAGTAAAAAGCCATTATCACAAGCAATCTGGAACAAGAGAGCTATAAACTGAGGCTTCTCACTCTCAATAAATGCAACTGATAATAGATCATCAACATTGTCAAGGAGCTGTAATTATTCTGTAACAATATTCTAAATTAAAGTGCCCCTACCTCTTTCTCCTCCACTGAACTTTCATGGGGGATTTTTTTTTTTTTACCATGCATATGAAGTGCACTATATATTTTGCAGAAAATAAATATCGAGGAAGCAAGGTCATTTGTTTCCTGCCTTCTATCACAGCAAAATGATCGATTTATTATTTCTCCTGAGGCATTTCTAACAACTGAGAGAGACAGATCATATCTTCTGCCAGCACCTCTATGCTTTTCTTTCACTGTTGAGTAAGCAAAAATCTCTAAGGTTGGGAAAGAGGGAAGGAAGAGAAGAAGTGGATGATCAGCAGCAGCCAGGTGGATGGATCCAGTCACAGTGGTAATGAATGCCCCCTTGAAAGGCCAAGTTAAGGACAGATGGTCACGGACAAAATCGATGTGGTCGCTAAGAGTCGGAAGCGACTTGGCACATCATCACCATCATTCATGGAGTTTTATTTTATTTTATTTTTTATGTCAAACATGTATAAGATAACAGATATAAGTATAAACATGATTATGAATCATAAGTTAGTTACGAATAAAAGGGGACTTTAGGACAGGGATGGTTGGCACGTTGGTGCACTTATGCATGCCCTTTACAGACCTCTTAGGAATGGGGTGAGGTCAACAGTAGACAGCCTAAGGTTAAAGTTATGGGGGTTTGGGGATGTAACCACAGAGTCAGATAGTGCATTCCCGAGAAACGAGCTGCCCAAGAACTGGTGGGCTCAAGGCCCTGGGCAGGTTTCCCAAAGTAGCATCTCAGGAGCGGCCCTGTCCGAAACGAGAGCTCCGATGATGGTCTCTGGGTCACCCCGAGGTCGTCGGATGAAGGAGGGAGAAGTACGGGGAGATCGGGCAGCTTCAATCTCCTTCCCCCACCCCCCCACTGCGAGCGACCGAAGCAAGGAGGGCATCTGGAGGGAAGCGGCCGCCGCCCTCCTTACTTGAAGTCCGATGCTCGAAGCAGGCAGGGAAAAAGCCGAGCTTGCAAGACCGCCTTAGCCCATCCGCTCCCCCCCCCCCAATCAGCTTCCCTCTTACCCGCGGCGGGTGAAGACGAAGGGGGTAGCCGAGCAGAGTCCCCGAGCTCTTGCCAGCGTCTGATCGCCCGTTGACCTCTCGGAGCCGCCTGGCCCCCCCGAGCCAAAGAGCCAGAGGCCTCGAGACTTGGAGCCGCTGGCGCCCATGGCTCAGAGCAGCAGGAGGAGCAGCATGACCGCGAAAGGAGGGACGAGGCGGCCGACGATCCCCGGAGGCCAGCAACGGATCCTCCCTCGCGCCGGAAATTCGCCCCTCCCACGGGGCAACTTCCGGCACCGCCCATTCCGAAAGTCCACTCTTGAGGGGGGAGGCGCCGAGTTATACGAAGGGCTCGAGCGCATATACGCCAATCGCAACTTCCGGTTGGCTCTGGAACTGAAAACGCTGACCGCAAACCGGCTGCGAGCGGGCCGCATCGGAGGAATCGTGCTGGGGGATTTGAAGATGTCCCGTTACCCGCTCAAGCGAATTGCCTCTTTTGAAAGGCCCGCGGGGAACGGTTTGATACGGAGCGATCAGAATGCCGTATTTGTTTCTTAGCAGATACAGTATACAATTGCTATGGACAGTCTTGGCAGAACACTGTATTTCCTAATGCTGTCACATGCTATTAAAACACAAGCCATTTATAATTCAAAGTCATCTATTGTATCAGGGTGCTAGGGTCCTTTTGTGTTAGGTTGAATGCTGTTTTATTTCATATATTTTGGATAAAGGAATGATCATCCCACGAAGGTCATGCCAGCCATTTGAATCAAGCTGTTATAGGAGATATGGTTTATCAGCAGTCCATAATATAAGTACCCAGATAATTTTCATGTAAACTTCCTCTCTTCTACGGAGCTCCGGCGGGGATAGGCATTCCTTATTTTGTTGTCCTTATATCCTAGTGAGGTGAGTTGAAGTGAGAGTTAGATCCATAATTGAATCTGTGTTGGACTTAAGCTAAACGTGGGTTGCCCCAGTCTATTGTTATACATCTACAGTAAGCTGTGCTGCCCAGAAGGTAATTTTAGTAATGCCTCTAATTGATAATTTGTTACTTGGTAATATGCTATATGTGATTTCACCAATATCTGCACATGAAATACTGCATATTGTTTATAATTGGCTTAAATTCCAGTTTATTTAGTAGCCACACCACCATTTGCTCAAACCTTCAAGAGGGTACATGAAATAATTTTGTATATTAGAACAATTAAAAAGTCAAATTTTATGCAATAAATTATAGACTTTAGGCTGTGTTTATTTGACATAGGCAAAATAGGATGGTGGGTATATAAATAAGTCTTAAGTAGTTTTACTCTTTCATAATGGGGAAGTGTGGCAAATGATGAATATTGATAACCTTAAGATTGAGGATTTGAGGATTCTTTCACATTGGAAGATGTTGTTCAGAGATCACAACTGCTATTTCTATATCCATGATGCCATGGGGGTTCCAGCTGAGCTGATTAATTCCACAACATAAGCATCTCAGATCCTTTTCCATGGTAAATATGGCAAAGAGGGTTTCCATTGGAAAGCATTTATGTTAGCTATGTAGAAGTAGCCTATTATATGTTTTGTACATGTATTTGCTATACCAAGTATTAATCTATTTAAAAACACTTGAAAGTTACAGGGTTTGGATAAAAGACCACGATTTAGATCCACCATATAAAAGAAACATAATGCAGCAATGTAGAACAACATAGCACAGTAGTTTTGCTGCAAAATTGTATCTTAATTGGAAAAAGATAAGATGTAGTATTAATTTTATTGTCTCTCAATAGTCCACAAAAGGCAGTAATACTTCAGCCAGAATCTAAACCGAGCTTTTTAAATGGCTTTTTCCAAAAAAAACAAACCTTGATTAATACTACACAATAAGTCATTGATAAAATTATTCTGGTTTGTGTACCTAATAAAATCTTTGGCTGAACATATTACTTCAATCCAGCTAATTTTTAGGCACATCAATCAATTTTGGGTTTCAAGGATGGCAGAGGATCAGGATTAAAACACACAGTATGAATATGGTTTGTACTGTAGGAACTAATAGATGTGATACTACATGCAGATACTACATTTCTAGGCATAAATTTTGAGCAAGAAAGTAATATTACACCAAATATTTCTCATCCCTGAATCATTTATTGATTGGTATATAAGCAGTATCATTCATAACCTAATCAATCCCCCCAAATGTTTTATCCATTCAATTTTCAAAACAATGAACAATCCTAGTTAACCCATTCAATGTTCAAGACAGTTAACAATTTTAAACAGGATTCCTCAGACATAGCAGAGGCCTAGGTTTTATTTTTTAAATATTTTTCAACACACTGACAATATACTCAACTACTAAATCCCAAAGAGACTTACTGTAGCAGTACAAATGCTTCCCATACCACAGATGTTTTGAGCAGCAACTTAGGAAATTTCCTGCTAGGTTCTGCCCAAAACTAAGATGTTCCACAGCCATACATCAAGATCTCAGTCATGCATGTGCCCATATAAAAATAAGTACTCAAAGCTATGATTATAGCAGAAGAGAAGCCTGAGTTCTGAGATTTGTTAAGCAGCTAGCTCCAATCTTTCCATTAAGAGAGCAAAATATTGGCAGAATATTTTTCCCCACTATCAATGTTTCTATCAACTGCTTTTCTATAGTTCTGCGAGAAGGCAAACTTTAGTCTCCATTTCTCTGCATGATCAATCTTAGCAATGACTTCATCTGAGAAGCAGTGGATTTCACTTAATCAGACTGACCATGAAGTTCCTACTAAAGATGAGCTTAGACAGGGTTGAATGAATTAGACTAGTCCCTTAAAAGGAATCTTAATTACCTTATATAAAAATAAAAATATTTATATTTTAAAGAAAAGTGCCGTGGATGCCTCTCTTCCTGGAATACTTCTAGATTCAAAGCTACTCTAGTTGTTTTTAAGTTAACCACAAATCTTGCCCAATTCCAATCCCAGAGAAACATAACTCAGCAAGTCTTTTACTGTAAAAGTGGCACTAGCTTTTTGGCACTTTTTTCAGTAACAGTGCTATAGTATTGCCCTAAAATCCCCATCTTCAGACACATTCTGCAAACACCTTTTTATTTTCTCACCTGATCCAAATGTGCCATGCATGCAACATTTACTATCCACTCACTCCAAGGGAGCACACATATGCACTGATCAAAGGCTCACAAAGAGATCCATACATCCCTGCTGTCCCTTCCCCACCACCTCCAGATACATTCATCCCACAGACAGTCGAAGGATCACTTCATTTGCAGTCTACTTGGCTTCACTGCTTTTGGCATCTGTTCTTTACTGGAGTGCTGGGTGTGGGATATAGCATTTTATCAGCCAGGGGTGCGAGCAGCTAGAGCCTCTTGCATTTTTTGGCGACAACGGGCATATTTCTGCAGAATCTGCCGAGTATGCTCCTCTTCTTCACGCTGCAGGATACGCAGAAAATTCTGCAATTCAGGCATGCTAAAGGCATCCCACTGCAAAAAGTAAGGAAATCGAAGTAATTATCACGTGTTTGTATCATAGTGATGAGCTTACGAGTACAACCACTAATAGAGATATATTTCATCACCTTTTACATTATTTTTCTAGAATCTAAAATAAAGGACTAATCCTAACAAAAGATTCTGGCACAGAAAAAGCAGGGGACCACTATATCTCTTATGCATAACACAAAATATACCCTTTGTCAATGGCTCGTGTTTAAAAGAAACACATAAAAATAGTACAAGGGTATGATACAAATCAAAGTAGAAGGCAAATTGGTAATTTCCTGTTCTACAGTTTACAAAACAGCTTTGAGTATGGCTTTAAATAATGTCCAGTTTGGTGTTCGTTCTTAATGCAGAAAGAAGAAATATTTAGTAAATTTAAATACTTATGAATATCTCAGAAAGTGGCAGCACTTGAACAACTTTGTCTGGATTTGGAAACTACCCATATTTTTCAAACTATAAGACGCTCCGGACTATAAGACGCACCTAGTTTTTGGGGAGGAAAACAAGAAAAAAAATCTGCCTCTGCCTCCCAACAATTTGCCTCCTTGCAGCGAACAGCCTGGTCAGCTTCAGCACAGCCTGATTTAGCATAAACAGCTGCGGTTGGATCTGCCTCCCGGAATACCGTCTATCAGCTTTTCCAGGCTGCGGGGATCACCCATCACCACCGTTGCTGCCTAT
Source organism: Pantherophis guttatus (assembly GCF_059756535.1). NCBI lineage: Eukaryota > Metazoa > Chordata > Lepidosauria > Squamata > Colubridae > Pantherophis > Pantherophis guttatus. The sequence goes on from NC_142064.1 coordinate 208,805,971, forward strand.
CGCCACCATGTGCCCCATTTTCGGCCTCCGCACATCGTTTTCAGCCTCCATGCGCCCCATTTTCTTTCTCTGCGCATCCCATTTTCAGCCTGTTCCAGGGGGCAGGGATAGGCGGCAGCGGCAATGGGCAGCGATGCCGACAATGGACAGTGGCGATCCCCGCAGCCTGGAACAGCTGATAGGCAGTATTCCAGGAGGCAGATCCAACTGCCAATCAGCTGCTTGTGCTAAATCAGGCTGTTTGCCTGCAAGGAAGCAAACTGCTGGGAGGCAGAGGCCAAATGGTGGGGGCCAGCGGGTAGGCGGGGCTTCTGCAACATTTGCTGTATAAGATGCAGAGATATTTCCACCCACTTCTTTTGGGGGGGGGGAGTGCATCTTATACACTGAAAAATACGGTAAATAAGATTGGGTCTTGTTAGCATGTAGATGAGATTACTTAGGGGAAGATGAGGGTCATAGAAAGAGGAGAGTAACTTGGAATAGACTTCCTAGAAGAAAGCAATAGCAAAGCACTTCTGTGCTATTGCCAAGAAAACTATATGTCTACACCAGTGATGAAATTCAAAAATTTTTACTACTGGTTCTGTGGGCGTGGCGTGGCTTGATGGGCATGACAGGGCAAGGATACTGCAAAATATCCATTCTCATCCCATTCCAGGGGAAGGATACTGCAAAGTCCCTATTCCCTCCCCACTCTGCGGCCAGCCAGAGGTGGTATTTGCCGGTTCTCCGAACTACTCAAAGTTTCCGCTACCAGTTCTCCAGAACCTGCTGGATTTCACCCCCGTCTACATCCCTGAGTTCACCAGGAAATCAGCCTAACACAAAGGAAGCATAACAATATCCAGCAGATAATAAATGTCATCATATGATTCTAATATTGACCCTGGCTGAAGTGACTAGGCTATGTCACTGAGTCATCAAACACAATGCAGATCTTTATAGGCTTTAAAATTACTTTATTGGGCATTCAGAATTTAACCTTCTTAAATAGATGTAATAAATGAATATTAACAGTCAGAAACAGCAACAAAACAACTTCTAGTATAGTAAATTGTTATCTAGCCAGTTTAGTTCCTCATTATAAAGTACAACAGTACTGTGGGTTTTGTGGAACATTCTGAAACCTTTTTCTAGTTCCTAAAATTAGGAATATGCAAACATTTTCAAATCTGAAATGCCTAACCAAGCTCAAAATAGCTGTTCTGACCTTACTGGAAGCGTTCCAACCCATTTCAAGCTATTAAGATTTTCTGGAAAAGCAGAACAACTTTTTCAAGTTTAGAACATGGCATTTCAAATTCAAGATGTGGTCTTTTCCCTTATCATTAACTGGATTCCAACTTTGAATCTTTGATTTCAAGATTTCCAAAAACAAGCAGCATTATGTAAATGTTAAATTCAAGCAAATGTAAAGGTTTTCTTGAAAATTTTCATAATACTACTTGTAAAACACTAATATTCAGGTCTGTGGCACAAAATTCCTTTCATTTTAATAAAATAAGCCTCAACAGTACTATGTTCATATATACATGATTCTTAGCAAAAGTCACCTAAAGGTTATTACATCTGTTAAATAGTCAAGTTTGTTTGTTCTGTACTCACTATTATTTTTTGTATGCTATAATTTTCAAAAAAAGGGCAGCTTTCTTGCAAAAAACATTGCACCACAACACTTTGTACATTGCAGATATATACACTATTGTTAAAAATCATGCAACTAAAACTAGGAGATCAAGGCCAGTGCCAAGCTGCTAGATACCAAATAGCTATGGAGGTTGTCCTAATGCCAAGGTGATTAATTGTACTTAGTCACGCAGGTTCAACAATAAGCTTTAGACACATCAATATCTATACTCACATTGACTTCACCAGTCTCATTTTCCTTCAGAACAAAACTGAGTGCTTTTTCGTTAGGACCAGCAAGTAGTCGGAGACGCAGGGGTTGCTCCTCATCAGAAAGCTTACGGATATATACTGACACAATGAAAGAAGAAGGAGATGAATGATTGAGTCCTCCAGGTAGCACAGACTGAAGTAAAATAGACAAATCAATCTCTTCTGGGAAGAGGTTTTTAATACATCAGTTACAAACTTTCTCACAAGGAAATTCTGCAGCAGGAAAAAATTAAAGATTTGACTTCTTTTCCTCCCAGCTGACTTTCGGCCCTGATATATAATTAACAAGAACAAGAACACTCTTAAACGAACACTAAGTTTCATTAAAATTCTTTGTTCATTTTATCTTGAAGATAAATTTGCCCTGGGTCGTTTATGGTCTGTTTTCTCTCAACCTCATATTTTTTAAACTCGTTCAATATGAACTTAGTTCATAAGATAGTTCTCAACTTACATCAGTTCATTTACTGACTGGTCAAAGTAACAATGGCACTGAAAGTGACTTATGACCATTTTTCACACTTAAGACCCTTGCAACATCCCTGTGGTCACCTGATTAACATTCAGATGCTTGGCAACTGACTCATATTTATGATGGTTACAGTGTCCCTGAGTCATGTGATCATCTTTTGGAATTTTCCGACAAGCAAAGTCAATGGGGAATCTGATTCACTTAACAACCGTGTTACTTAACTGCAGTGATTCACTTAACAGCTGCGACAAAAAGGTAATAAAATGGGGCAAAACGCACTTAACAATTATTTTATCTAAATAACAAAATTATTTTGTTGCTTAGCAAACATAATATTTTGACCATCACACTGATACATATACTATCACTCTTAATAGCTTAAATAAAGCACTGTCCCTCATAAAAGTATTCCTTTGCTGCCCAGTTCAAATGATTCACAATTACAGCAGAATTAAAGCAAAACCATAATGAGAAGAGAGGAGAGGAAAGGAAAAAGCACTATCCTATCCTCAAAACTTCCCACCTCTCCCAGTCTACTGGCCTATTCAAGAAGAATAAGCTTAACAGTCTTGGGGAAGTCCCATAAGGAGGCTGCTATGTCTACCTTCATGTGGGGAAGCATTCCAGAAGGTGAGGGCTGTAACACAGAAGGATTCGTTTTAATTCCATGGGCCCTTGACTTCTTATGCATCCTCTCACTGCATTTGTGTACTGACCAAGCAACTTCCCTGGTCAGTATGGTCCTTAAGATATATCCAATTTACAATGAGTTACATGTTAGTTTTTTTCAAGAAATTCAAAAGGAAAGATCGAATACCTTGGTCATCTTTTTCTGTTCTCTCAAAGAGGGCAAATTTGCGGGGATTGTCAACAACCATGAATTTCTTGAGCAGGGCTTCAATGACTTCACTGGCCCGTGTACGAGAAATTATATGCAGATGCTTGATTGTATCCTTTGGTAAGTAGAATGAAGTTCGGCGTTTTACAGACTGGTTGCGCACAGAACTCTTCCTAGTGTCCTGGATTGAGGGTGCTTTCTTATTGGCAGGTACTGACACAGGACGGATCAGCTTTAGTTGTACCTTAATGAAGCCAGTATAGGACCCATCTTTACTCTGCAGGAGTAGAAGAACAGCTGAGTTGCGCAAAGAAGCCAGCAAAAAATTATCTCGAAGAAAGTCATAGGTGCAACATTTGGGAAGAAAAGATTTGAATGGAATTTTTATTTTGTTTGCTAAAAACAGCTAGGAATTATAACTATGAAATCATTTCAATGTTAATATTTTAAATGACTAAGTTAGTGATTAAGGGAAGACACAGGGCTCTCTTGCCCAGATGTAGAAATATAATTGGGGCTTTGAGTTACAGTTGTTCTGAAACTTACCAAACTCATAAAGAGGTTACTATTTATCTGGCTATTATATTCTTTTATCTTTTGTTCAATGTCAGCTTGGGACAGAATGGGTTTCTCCCAGTCAATCTGTTCATCCTGCAGAAGAATCAATAAATTTAGATTAGTCTAGTTAGTCTATCAGTCTCAGAAAAAATAAAATGCAGAGGAGAAAAATAGCAATAGCACTTAGACTTATATAACACTTCACAGTGCTTTACAGCCCACTCTAAGCAGTTTACAGAGTCAGCATATTGCCCCAACAAACCGGGTCATTTAATCGACCTCGGAAGGATAGAAGGCTGAGTCAACCTTGAGTTTGGTGAGATTCGAACTGCAAAATTGCAGGCAGCTGGTAGTCTGCAGAATTACTCTGCAGTACTACATTCTAACCACTGCACCACCACAGCTCTTGAAAAGAAAGATTTCTTGGTAAGACTTTCTCATCCCGCTTTATTTTAGTAATGTAATGAGAATATTTTACTTGAAATTCACCAAAGAACTCCAAAAACTTCTTTGCCTATACAGTATCAATGGGGAACATCCTTTCCCCCCACAGGTAAAGTATACATACATATACACACTTCAACTTTTCTTCCTGTTTCTTATATAACAGAGGCCTTTCCTCCAAGTGGAAGTTCCAATATCATTTTACAATTGTTTTTGCTATCACCTATGCCCAAGGAAACTTCCTTTACAGAGAAGAAAGCAGGTATACTTTCCCTTACACTGAGTTTATGTATTTGGAGGTAAGCCACTGCTTTCAACTACTACAGCAATCTGCGTAAAGTCAAAAATCTTGTTATTACCTTTGGAAGGAGGGACTATGTCTACCAAAGCAAAGCTGAAATACATAAGAGCCTCTCAATATAGGCATGTATATGTACTTTCTAGTGAGCATGCTATAATGTCCTTTATCGGTACCTTCATTTTAAAAAGTTATAAAGCTGCTTTTAATGCTTAGTTTTATACAATCTTATTTCAGGCTTCCTACAGACAGCTTCCCCTGCCTCATTTAACCAGGATAACCATTACAGATGAAATCTAAAGGGGAATTTAAATGATAAACATATGTCTGAATCTCTAAGAAGCTGTTGTTAATACTGAAATTGTTCTTTGAAACTTTCTGGATTCAAAATGTAGTTTAGATACATGCTAATAAAGCCGTTTACAATGGAAATAGCATATGAACTAAGGCTCTGCCCTGATAAAAACGCTTCTGGCAAAATCTAAGCTTCTCTTGGAAATCTAGACATGTAAACAATCGTTTTGTAGTACCAGTATACATTCCTCTCTGGACAATATAGCTGTTAACTACAATAGTATAAATAGTGAGGGATAGTATAATGAAATATGATATTGAGATCCAAACCCCAACCCCAGCTTCCCCAAACTTCAGGTGAAGTCATTATTCTATGTTTTATTCCACCAATTCTTTTATTCACTCAAGGCATGAGTGAGCTCATTGTGCTGAGCTGTAGTTCTTGAAGCAATCTCACATTTCCCAGCATCAGCTGTAAAAAGCAGAGGACAAAATCCTTTGGTATTATCATTGGGCGTAACAAGAGAAACTGAAATAATCACACACCACACCTTTGTTTGATGTTACACCAAACCCAATTATATGAAAGTTAATTAGTCTCATGATTAGTATGCAGCAAGCTGCCAGCCAGAGTTCTATTACCACAAGAAAGCCAGAAGAAATCGTTAAAATTACTCCTGAAATTTACAGCATCTTGCTACCACCTGAAATTCCCAGCAGCTACAAAACTGGCATTTAGTAAAGATAACCATGAACTAAAGAGGCTTATTTATGCAAAATTTGTTGGAACTATACTAATATAAAATAAATGTATGTTTTAATTACTACCTTACCATTATTTTTTTCTTATTTCTCTAATACCGTGCCATAAAAGGGATGGCAAAAGGCATGCTATAGGAACATTGCCTATAAACATTAAGTCTTGTTTTGTGTTATTGCTGTATATAGCAAGACATTGGGAAAACAATGTCTCTGAATACATTTGTATATTATTGTTACAAACAGATGCTGTTTTGTTTTAAAGCAAGATAATTAATCTCTTAAGATTTTTTCACAATATTGTAACAATGGGGCAGGGAGTCATCAAAGGAGAGCAAAGTTCCAATATGGAGGCATACAATATTCATAAAAGTTAATCACTCAATTTGTGAAATAATTATAGTTCTTTTAGGAGAGGAGGAGGGCAGTTTCCCTCTTTGCCCAAGTACAGATGGCCCTTGTTTAACTAGTCATTCAGCAACCGCTCAAACTTACGAATGCTGAACGAGTGTTAGTTACAATGGTCCTCGTACTCACATCAGTCGCAGAGACCCTGTTGTCACATGGTTACTCGGCACCCGACTCGCAATTATGACACTGCATAGTCCCATGACCATTGTGATTGTGAAGTTTCCGAAAGATGCCTCTTTCTGGCATCCTGCAAGCAAAGTCAATGACACCTGTGGCAGGAGGCTGCAAATGGTCACCATATGAAGTCTTTGCTTAATGACGCATGGTGATTCACTTAACGACAATAACCAGGAGTGTCAGATTTTCTGTGGCTAAGCAGCAGTCATGTGACACTGTGCATTATGACTATGTCATTTAATGAAAGAAATTTCCCAGTCCCAACTTTAAGTGAGGACTTGTAGGCAGAAATGATATATATATTCCTGGGCAAAGGAACAATCTGCAGAAGGAACCATCTGAATCAGCCCATCCTGCAAGAACACTTAGACAAAGCACTTAAGGCCTGCATTGGCAGAAAATGACAAAAGCATAGACCAGAAAGTAAGATTTATTTTATGGCAGTCCCTACTTATGGAAGAGCTGCACTCAAGATGATAAAGATCTTCCTTTTTTAGACAAGCCTTGGTCCCTAAATCAGGGGGAGGGATTGATCATGTATTTAATTGTTAGGGATTAAATTGTATTTATTGAGATAATGGGATGTCTCATACATAGCTACAGCTACTGACTACAATCTTGTAATAGCAGGATGGATAAATAAATCTGTGTGTTGCAAGGTGCAACTATCTTGAGAAGCTCTTGGTCAGTCACCACTGAATAACTCTACCTTGTTTTGCTAATAATTGAACAATACATAATTCTATTGTTATAAAAAGATATTACTCAGAAAAACAAGATTCAGTAGACAAGCTTTTAAAAGTCTTTTTAAATTAAGAATTTAATACAGGAATTTCTATTCTATAAATTTAACACTTTAGGTTAACAAGAACATTTCAGGTTCCATGTTCACCTTTCACGCTAGAGAACAGCACAAGTAAAACAACTTTTGCCTACAAGTGTAACAAAACCCTACAGTTTCTCTTTCCAGCTTTTCAGTTATTTGCTTCTGATTGCATCAGCCTTCTTTCCTGCTGGCATTCTCTAGTGGAGGATGGGAGTTTGTGGGGAATTCCAGATGAGATCATTAAAAACCAATTGGAAATCTCTAAGGATTACTGAAAATCATTTCCTATGTCACCACAATAGTAAGCACATGAGTCAATGATTTATGTGATTGGCTCCCATTTCCTCAGATAGAATCCTTCAGAGGCAAGACATGCATAGTTTTATGCTTAAAATTGTATTGTATACATATGAAAGAGACAACAGAAAAACTTTTAACGATTTCTATATAATTAAATCAGTTTGATAAAGAGATTCAAATGCAATATTTGCATGTGGTAATCCTAAATTAAAATCCTTGTAGGTGGCTTTAGGCAAACCAGTTTAGTTTACTGCACAGCTGTTGAGATACAAAATTACGTAAAGTTCCTTGGAGGAAAGGTGGGATACAAAATTTTGGAAATAATGAAAAAACAAGCTGAAGTGTAGACAGAGGAGCTGAAGAAGAAGAATTTGTTAGCAAGACATATATCTTAAGGATTTTCTAGCAAAACATTGACAATCTTAAAATTATATGCCATTTTTCCAACTGAAACAAGAGTTTTACAATGTATAAGAGCAGCATAAAATAATGTAATCGAGACTCCCGAGAGGTCCATCTTTTAGGATTTCCAGTATTTTTAAAGGATTATCATCAATCTGTTTATTGCCAATTCCCTTATATTTGTAAAGTAAACATAGAAGGTGCCCAAACTATAGACTAACAAGGTTTATTTGAGAGAGGTTCTTTTTCTTAGCCTGATCATTATTAAGAAAATCACCAAAAAAATCACCCATATTAAATGGAATGAAGAACCGTGTTAAAAAACATCTAGATTGGTTATGCCTAAAAAGTATTTTTGGTGTCAGAGATTTCAGGATAATATTCTGCCGTGCAAAGAGTGAAAACAGAAGCACCACTTTTGCAGAGAAACTATCTTTCTCTGGCACTCTCTCAGGTGGCATCTAAGAACAACCATTTTATCAACATATCTGAACAGTTTCCATCCCGAGGATATGTTTTTGTTTTATGTGTATCATTAAATTAAAATCATGAAAATATTTTAGAAGGTGAACATGAGGATAGTCTTCATATACTGCCCTGGGATATTTTTTTAGATAAGCAAATTAATTTAAAAAAAAACCCTCTTTCAAGTCAGGAGTTCCAAAATATGTGTACATGTGAGAAGGATGGAGAATAGTTATTCTACCTAGTGGAACCTAATTATCAGTCAGGTAGGAAAATAAATAGCTTAAATGTCTGTCTTCTGCTGCATTTCCCCCACTAATCAAACCATCTTTGATTTTAGAAAACAAGACTTAATGTCTTTAAGCAGGGAATGTACTAAAGTGGAGCAATCGCTTGCAGTGTTCTTGAGTATCAGATTTTGCAAGCTTCTGCCATCCTCACCTTTCCTGAAGGGGAAAAGTGCAGGAAAAGCCAACTAGAGCATCAGCTCTTGCAAGTGAGAGGGTATGGGATCTGAAATGTGTTTCAGACTGCACTCAGATGGTAGATTGGAGTGTCCCCATTCATATATTTTAGTATAGTATATTTTAATTGGTTTTTTATTATTAACGTTTGTATTACATGTATTTTTATCGTTCGCTGTTCACCGCCCTGAGTCCCTTAGGAATAGGGTGGTATATAAATTTAATAAATAAATAAATAAATAAATAAATAAATAAATAAATATATAAAAGGTTCACTATATATTTAATCAACTTTGTTTTGGCTCATGTCCTTAATGTGACATTCTTATGCTACTAAAGCCAACCACGTGTTTTCTTGCAATTTTGTTTTATTAGCTCTTTTTTTAAAGTCTATTAATTAAACCAGTCTTGAAAATAGGGAACGGTTAGCTTTTTAATACATTTAATAAATTCAGTACCCTGCAGTGATTTTCATGAAGTATGAGAAGTCCACTAAAGCCTAAGTCACAACTAACTTACAGGAAGCTGAGTATATAAGGGCAAAGAGGATTTCTCACGTACAGTAATCTGATCTAATGAGCAAAATGTTGCATCCTGTGGAAAAGAGCAAGAGGAAATCCATAAGGGTGGGACAATGAAGTAAATTATGACCTGGATAAGATAGAGAATCCCACCCATCCACAAGAACAGCATGTCAGGGACATGGATATCCTGTTTACATGATACAGAACTGCCTCTAGGACCCAAGATGGATAACTATAATTTTTTATGAAAATACTCATTGACCATGTTAATATGGCATGAATTAACTGCTCCTACTTATAGTACTTAAGTAAATTTTGTATAGCATATACAACCCTTATATCTAGCTTGTTCAAATACAGTAATCAGTGGCAAATCATGCTCCGTGATTACACTAGCATTAACATTCAAATCTTCGAATATAACTCTGAATTTTTTATTGATCAGGAACTTTTACTAATCACCATCCAAGAATCTGAATGTTTTGTGATACAGTAGAAACAAAATGCTATTATTTTAAAGACAAAACATTTACATTTTTTACAGGTATTATTTTAAAAGCATTATTATTTACTGTGTTACATCTAAACTACTTTTGTATCTCAATGTAAGTGATATTCATACCACTGATTGAGAACTACAAACTATAGTACCATTTCTAGTTCAAGAGAACTTGCCAGTTGTACTGTTCCAATTTTAGTATATGTGCTGCCAAAGCGAATACAATTATTACTCTTGAAATAAATACTGAAATATATTTATCACTATTCACTAGGGAGATGGCTCTCTGTGTGTGTGTATTCCACAAACATTATTCAGAACATTCTTCATCCTTTTCTATGTATATAATCTGATATGAGCTTGAGACTCATGATTTAATTAGGGCATCCGTCGGAACCGACACTCGGCTTCCATCACATCAATAGCCCACTTCAAACACTGTCTCTTGTTCCATAAACTTCTCTTTCTTTTTGAGGATAGAAATAATTCTCCTGACCTATTCACTCTTCCTTCATATATTTATTTTATACAGGTAGTTCTCATGTTATAATGGCAATTGGGACCAGGATTGCCATCACTAAGTGATGAAATTGTAAAGTATAATATCAAGTGGCTGCATTACTTAGCACTGACAGTCCTAGCATTTCTGGTCACTCATATCTGTATTAAATCTATATTGATTCAACACCATATATTCTTGACCCTTTTGTGTGTGTGTGTGTGTGTGTGTGTGTGTGTGTGTGTGTGTGTGCGTGTATGCTAGACACCCCATTGATACCTCAGTTCATTTACTCTAATGTTTTTCCAGACATACATAATTCTCACTTCCATGTAACAAACCACTTACCACTGTATATGCAACTATGGCTTTCAGTCAAATACACTTCCAACAGCACCTTATAATAAAAAACCCACCCATTCTCCAATGTAATTGCTTCTCTTTCCAACTGGGAACTTGTTTACACTGTGCATTAAATATCTGGGTCATTTCTGATAATTTTCAGAGTTAAGCAAAATGGTTCCTTTTTTATAATCCAGGGTGAATTTTTACCATTTCTTCTCCCCATTCATTTCTGTTACCAGAAATCAACATTGGAACTATTTGTAAAATATCCATTGGACTATATTTAGGACATATCAAATGAAATAATATAGTAGGCCAAGGCCTTCATTTATAATATTAGGAAACTCCTTTCTCATATGAGATAGAAGTGACAATCAGAATATGACATTAAGCAGACATTCACAAAGCAAGTTAGGATCAACTTCAGCCAGTTTTGCAGTGACTTCCATATCACAAATGAAAAGAGACATATTTTGAAATCTTCCTAAAATATACTAAGGCAGACTTGGCATATATCATCAATAATAGTTAGCAATGGGAGCAATTGGGACTAAGAACAATTTTGACTATTGGTTTTATTGCTTATGGGTTTTAATGTGTATATGAGATTTTCTTCTTGATTGTAAATTACCCAGAGTTTCATTTCAAATGAATTTCACTGGATTTGGGATGCTTGGAAGCATGTTATTAACATATCTACTATTTACTTACAATTATTTGTATGCTGCCTCTTCTTATTTATTTATTTATTGGTTCGATTTATATGCCGTCCTTCTCCGGAGACTCAGGGCAGCTTACAATGCGTTAAACAATAGCCTTCATACTTTTGTATATACCTGCTTAGTAGGGCTTTCGCGCCCCCCCCCCCCCAAACAGTGTTCTTTTTTATACAAAGTCAGCTTATTGCCCCCACAATCCGGGTCCTCATTTTACCTACCTTGGAAGGATGGAAGGCTAAGTCAACCTTAAGCCTGGTCTGATTTGAACTCGCAGTAATTGCAGGCAGCTGGCAGCTAAGTGCTACTTAACAGCACTTTAGTGCGCTGCTCCACCAAGGCTCCTTGAACCTCTAGGCTCTTGAACCTCTAGGCAGCCTACAATAAATACTACAAAAAATAATAAAAGAGCCATACAATATTCAGAAAAATAATAGACAATAAAACAATTATAACAAAAGTATTCATAAAAACTGCAAGCAAAACTTGCTGCCAAAGGACAAGCCCTTTCCCTCCTCCAAAAAGAACTGTCTTTACCATTTTATGGAAAAATATCCAAGGTGGGACATATCCGGCCTTGGGGGCAAGCTATTCAAGAGAAAGACTTCTACAGAGAATGCTATTCTCTGTATCCCAACACCATTCATCTCTTTCAGAATGGGTAAACAGAATTCATTATTTGATCTTAACAACCATACCCTTAAAAATAGGGATAGGGGCATGAATAAAAATCCCATTCATTCTTGTTCTTTGTCAGCCTACAGTTTTCAGACTCATTAGGGAAACTCTTTGTCAGCCTACAGTTTTTAGGCTTATTACACAGACTTCTCATTTATTACCTCTATCCAGTACAGGTCAAACAAGATAGACATGTTCTTTCTGGAAAGGAACAAGTCATGCTAGTGGAGATTTTCAAAATTAAACCTCATATGGCACATTAGATCATGTGAGAACATCACACTGATTACAGATGCTTTATTGGTGGATTCAGAGTTGGTAATTCTACTTCTCAAGCCTGACTTGCTACTAGACCTGAACACTAATAGGTATTATATACTGTGTTACCAACTTCCTCTTTGTTAATTCAGGCAGGCTGTATTGCAACTCTGCTCTATCATATTTCCTTAATTATGATTGTCTTTTATCTTTCAATTAAATGTCTTCCGAATGTGCCCATTACCCATGATTTATGGTCTTGTAACAGATAATTTTGCTGCCTATTATTGATTGCCAATGCAATGAGATCTGCTGAAAGCTAAGCCAGAATTAAATGACTTTTTGCCTCCAGAAATAAGGAGCATTATCTTCCCTTATATGGAAGGCTCCAGTTACTATAATGGAAATAGCTCAGACTTGGTTCACATATTTTAAACCACAAGCCTGATTGAGCTAATGTATCACACATTAAGACATGAAGAAGATGACCTTATCATGGGTTATTACAAATTAAAGATAAGCCATCTTTTTTTAACACTCCTTCAATTCAGATAATTGTAACATAACTGCTTTTGCTGGCTGTTTAGGTAAACTAGATACTATATTTTGTTTTGTGGCACAACAGCATAGCAAAGGAAAATTATTTGAAAGCTATTATTCTACAATATTTTCCTACCAAGTCCAAAAGAACCATTCTCTATTGTGTTGTCTCCCTTAGCCCCAGTTAATGTCCCTAAAGAAAGTGCAGCAAGAATATGTACTGCTTTATAATTATGTGAACATATGGTATCCTATAAAGACATTCCCTAAAACTTCTAAATTCAATAAACCACTACATTATATTTTCAAAGTATTCCCTACAAGCTTAAGGACAAAACGAAACAGAACAGAACTATGCAAACAGCAACTATAGATTACAAATGGCAGTGTCAATAGCTTCCAAACCATTTTAATATCTGAATACAGAGATTAATCTCTGAAAGCCTACAGAACCTGTGAACTGCTTTCCAATAAGCTAGAAATACTCTAAAGGAATAATTTTTTTAATCTTCATTTGATGGCATCACATTATCAAAAGTACCTTCATTCCAGTCCTCCATCAACCAACAACCCATTAACAGAAAACATTTTACAAATGATCATTACACCACTACATTATAGCACCATGCTATAATTATAATTACATTTAGCCGTTACATAAGTACAGTACTGATTTATTATTGAAGCATAGTTCCTTATCTTCATGACTTTTAGTTTCCTTTTTCCTACTTCTATTGATATATGAAAGATCAGAATAACTGTATTAGCACATAGAAAAGCAAAAACATGCAGACCAAACTAAGATACAGAATAAGATTCCCTAAATTTACTGCTGAGCATGTAACTTACAGGATAGGAAACAAATATATATTTCCATTCAGAGAATAGAAAAAGGTAAGTTCATCCAACTAGCAGATACTAGGCGAAAGCAAATAAACACATATAGGCACTCCATGGCTATTACATATGCATATTATAGCATGGTTAAACAAATAACTGATTGGGTGTAATGCAGATATTCAAGCCACAGAATAAAATACCTTTAAAGAAACATGGTTGGATTCAGCTACTGGTTTTAGAGAGCAACTGTTGTCTAATATTTTGTTGCATGGATATACTGTGTATACACATACAATGACAATAAAGTTATTATATTATATTATATTATATTATATTATATGCTGTACAGCACAAAAGTCATTTTGTGGGTAAACTAGATTAGGTGGATGGGGGGGGAATCAGGATCGGCAAAGTCCTTTTAACTGAATATGCCACATTACAGGCAAAGAATATAAATAAGCCAGTAAGAAATGTAATACTCTAGAAATTATCCACCCTACAAGCTAAAACAAGATCCAGGTGTTGCTCGATTCTCTTTCACCGCAAACTACAGAGTGTAACGGATAGCTAGAGCAACAAACACTGTAAACCACCAGCTTTCCCGGAGATTCCCGGCTGGGAGAAAAGCCACGTTTGGAAATGGAGAGGGAGGGGGGGCGAGGATGGCAGCGTGTGAGCCTTTCACCTTTTCCTTGTGGGGTTTGCGGATAAACGAGGTGCGGGCCGTGAAGTACTGCTCCAGCTCGGAGTCGGAGTCTTCCTGGCTGCAGTAGCCGCTGCTCGTCGTGCTGCTCCAAGTCATCTCGAAGGACGGAGTGGCCGCCTCCTCACTTTCCCTCATGCCCTATAATTAATCTACTTCGCCGGTGGAGGAAGAGCGGCAACTGGGCACGGCTGGACAGGGAGCTTCTTTTCGCACCGCCGCTGCTCCTCAAGAGGCTCCTATTCGACCCCACTGACTCACCGCCTCCCTTTGTCCCCTGCTGGAGCTACGACCAACTCACAAAATTCCGCCACGCCACGAACGATTAAAACTCCCGAGAACTCGAGCCCCGGGAAAATTGATTCTCCTCTTCCTCTTGGCACTGGGGGATTAAAAGGAGCCCCTTTGAATCGACCCCGCCAAGGCTTGAGTGAGTCTCTGCGGCTTCCCCACTTCGACCCCGGCTGGCCCAAACCGACGCTCCCGCTCGCCCTCTGCCACAAGCTTGGGACGGAGGAGGAGGAGCCGGCGGCGAAGGAAGCTCCGCCTCTTTTTTGCACGCCCGCCTGCAGCCGTTGGGATTGAAAAGGAGACAGCGGCCGCGCCCGCCTGCTGATTGGACGAGTAAGAGAGCCCGTCTGCTGCTGCTTCTCAGGCCACGAGCCCCGCCCGTTTCCTGCTTGTGAGGGCGGCTGGGGTGGGGGGTGATTTCATCGTCCAAGTAGCCAGCGCGCGAGTTGGCGTCACGGCTTTTGCTGGCTTTTGTCTTCAGCGCGTTTTTTCCAGCCCTCCCGGAATAGGAGTCATTTTTCCTCCGCCCCACCCCGCTTCCCTTTCCGATGGTCGGCGGCACGCTTGAGGAATACAAAGTTATTCTTGCTTGTTTTCTTTAACCGAATTGATTTTCCTTTCTGCTCGCTAGGAACAAGAATCAGAGCCGTAGGGCAATTAATTCTTTTTTTTTTTTTGGTCTACCAACTGTAGGATTCAGAAGGAAACTAGAAAGGAAAAGTAGAATTCAGAAGGAAACTCAAAAAGAAAAGTAGAAATTTTTGCAGTACCTCCTAGAGCGCTGTAATAATACACAAATCTTTGGCTGTTTTTCTGTAATAAGAGGAAGATGAACTAGCACTGTTGCTGCAATATATACATATTTAATACTTATTAGACTACCCGTGACCGCTTGGGTTATCCTTTCAAGAGATATTTCCTTACCAGATTTTTCAATGCCTTCAGAGCTGTGCCTGCCTTGAAACTAGCCCATGCTGAACCAGAATAGCACAGACAAACATCGGCATAAGAAATGTTTTAGGATATTTTGTACTATGTCATAAACTTTTATAATCTTATGTCATAAAATGTTTCATAGGTAAAAGTAAAGGTTCTCCTCTCACATTTGTGCTAGTTGTTCCTGACTCTAGGTGCGGTGCTCATCTCCATTTCAAAGCCGAAGAGCCAGCGCTGTCCAAAGAAGTCTCTGTGGTCATGTGGCCGGCATGACTAAATGCCAAGTTGCACGGAACGCTGTTACCTTCCCACCAAAGGTGGTCCCTATTTTTCTACTTGCATTTTTTACGTACTTTCGAACTACTAGGTTGGCAGAAGCTGGGACAAGTAACGGGAGATCACCCCGTTACGTGGCACTAGGGATTCAAACCGCTGGACTGCCGACTTTTCGATCGACAAGCTCAGCATCTTAGCCACCGAGCCAATGCGTCCCTTTTAATATGTTTCATACAAGTTACTAAATTTCAATTCAATGGGAGTCCTGGGTCCCAGATTTTGGACTCATTCTGTAAATTAAGCCATTGGAGGTACCTTGGTTGAAAAATTATCCTGTCATGTACTATTTTGCCCAGTTAAAAAGTTACATGAACAATAGTTTTAATAGCATATAAATGGATGGATGGTATTGTAATCCTACATCAATTTCATGTTTTCCACTGCATAGTGGAAATTTTGCTATTTTATTACTAGATTTTTTATGCCACTCTTTTTATATATATAACTCAATGTGGCAAACAATATTCCTAATATTCCTGTCTATTTTTCCCCACAACAATCCTGTGAGGTAGGTTGGGCCAAGTGTGACTGGTCCAGAGTTACCCTGCTGACTTTCATGCCTAAGGGAGGCTTGGAACTCATAATCTTTTGGTTTCTAAGCCAGCACCTCAACCACTATGATAATAAGAGCCAAGACAGGAAGAGTTGGTTGGATTACAACTAACAAACCACAAAGCTGAATACAGATAGTCTTTACCGTAAGACTAATTGACACCAGAATTAAGGTTATGAGTCGTGCCAGTCATTAAGTGGATACCATATGACCACACCTGATTTTTTAACTTCTTTTTGTGGCAGTTGTTAAACAAATGTGGTCATTAAGCAAATCCATTATCCACAATAGGCATTTTTAAAAATCAAACTGGAAGAAAATGCTAGTTTCTGGCAATAAGTGTTGTAAATTGCAGTCGTATAACTATGGGATACTACAAATGGCTGTAAATGCGGGCCGGTTGCCAACTGCCCCAATTGCAATCCTGATTGTTAGTAGCCTTGGGGAGGTCCATTGTAACTTTGAATGATCACTAAGAGATTGGTCATAAATCAAGGACTACTTGTCTCAATTTTAAGGCAAGAAAGAAGAGGGATCATTATTTCAGACTGCAGGCATTGATAGCATGTATGAATATTCCTTATGCTATAATTGTATAATAGTAATGCAAGAGCAAAAATCTAACACCTCTTGCCTGCTATGACAGTGTTCTTTAAAAGGAGGAGAATTTTAAAAAAGCAATTTCAAACCTGCATTCTGAAATGGCAGTGTTCCCCAAACAATTAAATCTGAGTAAAGCAGTACTGAAAGGGAAAGAGACCAAGCCAGCTAGACTTTTAAGTAGTACAGTAACTTAAATTATACAGCAGTGCATAACAGAAATAGAAGAGCATTGGATATATATTTCTGTAAGGGATGCTAGATAATCTGTTCTCCTCTGGGAACAGAGTATGAGTGATGTTGCTAAGTGGTATGGTTCTATAGCTCCATTAGATGGCAAAGTGTTAATTGCAGTGAACCTTTCCAGCTGATCTGATGGGGTATTGCCTATCTAGGTGCTTGTTTTTTGCAAATCCTGACCCCAGGGTCATTTTGGCAGCATCAAGCTCCAGCTGTAGAGAGCAGAAGCACCATTACAAGATGAAATTCAATCTTCCAAAACCACATTGACACATTTATGATCTTGTTTGCCTTCTGCCAAGTCTCATATTGTATTGAAAATAGAATATTATTGCTTGTGAATGCAATAAAGCTTTCCCGTCTGTTTTAGGAAAATTCACAGAGGAAAATTGGATTATTGACAGTCATCTAAATGATAGTCCCGTCCCCCCACTTTTCTGGAATGATATTACTAAGCTTATTACTGGGAATGTTCATAAATGCTTATAAATCAGGTGTAATTTGTGATGTTGTAAAACTAGCAATCCCAGCAGCCCCAGACACCATGACCAGCAGTACTAGAGACCACCTAGTGCAATATATATTCACTTTATGTTGACTACAGACCCATTTGGTCTAGTGGTGGCTCTTAGTGAACTTAGAAGAAATTCACTTGCTGTGTGAAATCCTTTGTCTAGAAAATATTAAGATGGATTCTTGGATCTTTTGCTTCATTTTGGAATTTTCCTTGCCATTCCAATATTATCATGCAACCTCCTCCTTCCGTTGCATTATTATTTAAAACTGTTTCTTACCACATTAGTGTCTTTTTCTATTGTCTGCTCATTGCCTTCATCCTGCTCATTTTTATATCTGGGACCCCTGCAATCAAGTCGGATTAGGGCACGGCATCGGTAGTGACAGATGAACTTGCAGTCTATGGAAAATTTAAAAAAACAACAAGTTAAAGGGACAAAATAAGGTAGAGAAGAAATGTCACAAACAAGCAATCAGGCAGTTCATGTAACTTCAAAGATACCCTTTGATCATTCATTCATATTTTCACCCCGGAATTTTAATGAACATTTTCTTTTAATAATCTTTAGAATTTTCATTTCAACTTTCATATTTTTGTGTCATGCAGGCCTAATCTCTGGGGCACAGCCATTGACAATTATTGGCAGAAAAATAGCAGGCCAAATAAAGATTGAGATCTCCCATGCTTTAAATGAAAGGCCTGAAAGAGCTTCTGTATCCCAGTGCATCACCTTTCTTTGACAGCTGCTTTGCTGCCTGTAAAGATAAAAGCCTTATTTTTAAAGAAGGAGACTGCTTATTGAACTGTAACTGCTGCATGGGAGATATGCTCATTTGAAAGGAATGTCTAATGCCAATCATATGGTGCTGGGGCACAGTGCCATCCTCAACAGAGAAAATGCCTTCCTTGATTGCTTTTTTCTCTCAATATGTACATTCCAAGTAGTTTGTGCTTGTATCTTAGACCAGCCAGAATGGACTGCAGTCAAACATCAAAATGTGCTTGTTTAATTTTCTTCAGTTTTCCTATGCTCTTTATATGATGGTTTGCAACATCCTTTATAAACTGACTGGTTCAGACTTGTTCACAGTTAATTTTGGAGTGGAGAGACAGGTTATATAATGATAGAAAAATCTATGATCAGACATTGGTACTCAAGAATATAAGGGCAGAATTTACCTCATGATGTCATTTTTACATAGTTTTCTGCCTATGAATTTATGAGATATCTTCTATTATGTGGAAATATCAATACCTTCAGGAAAAAAAATTGACAATACTTGTGAAAACAAGCTGAAAGAAACTCATGCATAGCAGGTGTTTTAAGAAGTCAGTCAGATGAAAAATGTTCACAAATGTGAAAATTAAGTGTTTAAAAAAGGATGTTTCAGAATATCTCATTTTATTTCTAGTCTTCAAACTCTGTTTCTTGAGCTTTGTCATCGGGTCCTTTAGTATTCTCTTTATAGACTCTCTGGCTCTCTGGTTTTGTATTCTAAATTCAACCACCACCACATATACGTTGACACTTTCCAGATGTTCTTACTCTGTATGACACAATGTGGCATAGTTTTCTGTTTATACACAGGATTGCATGTGTTCCCACTATCTTAGATTGAACATAGATAAAATAGAGGCTATTCTGTTTCACCCTGGTCATCTTGTCTCATCTCTTCCTGTTTTTCACTTTGAGTTTCAGATCTGTGTGTTACAGATCTGCCCAGCTGTGAGGAGTTTAGGAGTCCAAATCAACAATAGGCTATCTTTAAGACCTTTAATTAATTTTATTTATTTAAATAATTTATAGTGCCAATCACCTCACAAAAGTGCCTATGGATGGCATATGGAAATTAAAAATCACAAATGAAATCCCTGATCCCCAAGATTAAATAATAAAACTCACAAAAAACCCCACCAGCAATAGAGTTCACCGAACCTTGTCACCCAAAGGCCTGGAAAAACAGGTACTATATAAAGCTGGTGCTGCCACCAAAAAGGAACAACTCTGGTATCCAACAAAAGGACACTGTTTGATGGAAAGGGCATGGAACATCCTCTCTGTTAGATCTCATAGGGTGAGCAGAAATAATGAAAGAGAAGCAGTCTCCCAAATAATCTGCCCTATGCTATTTAGGGATTTAGAGATGACAATCAGCAACTTGTATGCAGCATGAAGAGCAGTGGTGTTATATGAGCATAACAAAAAATAGCAAAAATTGCTGTGCTGCTCTACTGCATCTAAATGCTCTTCTTAAAGGATAGCCCCACATGCAGTATTGTATATTACATTAATCCAAATGAAAAATGACTGAGATATGACTCTCCATTAGCAAGGCCTCCCAGTCCAAGAATGGGTGCAGTCTGGGCCCAAGATGAGCAAAGACCTTCCTAGCTGTAGCTGCCATCTGCTCTTTGAGCAGGAGCAGTGAATCTAGGTGGACTTCCGAATTGCACACCAGTTCTGACTGGGAAATGCACCCACATTCACAACCAAAGATGAAAAATGTCTGGAACAAGGGGACTTAAAAACCATAGTAACTCATCTTTCTGTGCTTGAGTCGAGGCCTGTTGTCCCCCTTCCAGATTCTCAGCCATTGTTTGGTCAGCCCAAGATGGATAAGTACAATTGGATACTAGCAGCACAGTGATGATAGTGCACCTTACGCTCTTAATAACTTCACTCAATGGCTTCGTGTAGATATTAAATAGGAGCCAGGAGAGTCTAAAGTGCTGAGAGCCCATTCAAAAGGGGCTTGTGCTTGACCTCTCCCCAACCCAACACGAATTGGCATCGACCATGGAGAGAGAAAGAGAATCATCATGATACTGTTCCTTCTCCTTCCATTCTCTAAAGCTGCCCCAGAAATATATCATTATCCATACTTTTCCATATGGATTCAGAAAAAATGGTGAAAAAATATGAAATTCTGTTATTTTTACAGAATGAATGCAGAATCCGGTGGTTTTTCACTACTAAGAGAGTCAAGGTCTTGGTTTGTACCCTGTTTGCGTCACACTTGAATTATTATAGCAGCCTGTTGGCTGGGTTCCAAGACTTAGTTCCATCCTTTGCTTCACGTCCAGAGTAGTCCTATTCTGTATCTTTCTTACTATGCCCTACTTTTTAAAATTGCATTTGTTAAATTGGGATTTTAAGAAAGATACCACTACAAATTGATGGTGTTGACTGAGTGCACCCTGGATATATGCACACTAGTTATTGGAAAAACCTTGTGCTGATGATACCTGTGGTTTTGTCCCAGGATTATGCCAGGGTCATTTGAATCTATTACATACTAGAACAGCCACTTTTACACTTAGGAGCTCCATTTCACTGCAATAGATTTCTGCCAGGATTACACTTAAAATTTGATTACAGTGCTTAAAGTTTTTTTAAAAAGTCTTAAATTGCTTCTTTTACATTGGCTCCTGTGAAGTTGCTGTAAAATAAACAAATACTTATTTTTCTTTGAATACTTTGAATGTACAGCGATTAATAATATTATATGTCATGAACACTTTAATTTAGAGGTTTCTTATTTTATTTCTGTTATAATTAATTAATCAAGAACACAGGGCATAACCTCAAACTGACAGGAGGAAAATTCAAAAATAATGTTAGAAAGAATTACTTCAGAGAAAGAATAGTGGAAACTTGGAAACAACTTCCTCTGGAGATTGTGGGTCAATCATCAGTAACTGAGTTTAAACATGCTTGGGGTAAACTTGTTCATCATCCAAGAAAAATAAACAAAACAAAACAAAACACAAAATTCAAAGGGTAGTATCTAATTAATGTATCGATTGTAGTTTTATTCTATGCCTTTACTGGACTTATAACTGCATTATGAATAAAATTACTACCATTAAAATGTAGAATTGTATCCAATTACATCCATTTGCTTGTATATGAATGTCTTGTGTACAAAGGCTCCTTTAAAAAAAAACAACCTGGCCTATTAAGACCCACAGGGTTATAACAGGGTCAGCTAGGTGCTGCCACCTGCTGTGGTATTTCATATATCTAGATTATACTACATTCTAATCTGAATCTATGTTAAACTCTTGGCTTGGTTGTGCTAAGCCAAAATCTTCTACTTTGCTTTTAATTGGAGTATCCAATATTACAAAATCAATGGGCTTAGATTTTAAAATGTGTATGGTTCTGATAATTTTAACTAGCTAATCCGACAAAAAAAAAATCATTTTTTAAAGACCTAGTGGACTCTTCAGTAGGATGTTCAGATGGCTTGGTTGTTAGATTTATATCCCATATTTTCTTCAACAGCTCAAGGCAATGTATAAAGCACTCTTTCCTCCAATTTTTCACCATAACAAAACCTTATAAATTGGTTATGAGCATGCTGAATCCATTCGCAATTTCCTGCTCATACAAGTTATGGTTTTTCTATAGTTACTGTTATATAGAGTAAAGATGAATAGCTCCTGGAGAGAAAAATTAAGGAATTTCAGGAATTATGCAAAACTAGGGAAGCTAATCATTTCTACAAAAACTTTCTAAATTCAATTGTTTTTATTTCTAATGAAACAATTTTGATAAAATTATAACATCGTACTATTGTTTCATTTGTTTAATATGCAGAATAAATTTTAGTTATAAAAAGAAGTGGCATATATATTCCTTGCCGAGTCCTAACTCAAATTAAATTCATAGGCCTTAGAGCTCCAAGTATAGAGGAAATATTAATACATTAGTCAAGCCACAGCATGCATCTGATAAAGTGAGCAGCAGCTCATAAAAGCTTATACTTTAAATTATAAATATGCTATCACACTCATGATATTTGGCTTGCCACACAATACATATGTTATAAAAATGGCTAATGGGCACAATGCTGTCTAGCTATATAAGACAATTACCTGTAGACAAATTAATAAAGGATAAAGCTATCAATATCATGTCATGATACTTATATAATTATATTAGTATCAAAGATAGTTTGACTGTCAATGTTAGTTGCTGAGGAATATGAATGATATGAGAGGGTGATATTGTGACTCTAGGCTAGTTATACATTCTCCAGAAACATCTGGTTGGATACTGAAGGAATAAAAAGTTGAATTCAATTAACATGGGCCTGATTAGTCACACTGTCTTTTAAAAAACAGATATCCCCTAATGACTTATTTACATCTGCTGATTTTAGAACACAAGAAGATAGTCTTGAGTTAATATCTACTTCACTTAATTGGATATATGGAAAAATTACATCACTTCCATATGAGTAACTGTATTTCTCTCTTGCAACAAACATAACAAAGAGTCTGGTGGGTACTGTATGTTCTCTGCCAGTGATATTACATGACTTAATCCCATCATCCACCACATCAGAGGAACTTGCATACACTCTTTTTTCAATGTGGTAAATGTCATAATTGGTATGCTGAGTACATTTTATACTGGACTATGCCCTACTAACTACACAAACGAGCAATGGGATAAAAATCTTATATTAGAGATGACTATATCATCAAGGCACCTTACTCACAATGTAAACACTGTCTTTGATTCTGCAAAACAATATTACTCTGTATATATATGTGAGATATAAATCTACATAGTAGTGCACCAGAGACAGAAAATGATTTCCCATATGACTAGGGAAGGAAGTCGGGGGGGAGGCGGGGGCGGGAATCAGGATAAAGTTCAGACTACACAAAGCAAACATCCTGAAAAATGACAGGCTCAGAATAAAATTCCTGCTAGTGAATACAGATACATTTTAAAGAAGATGTGATTACCTTTTACTTGGCTGCTAGAAAGTTGAGGCCAATAAAGGTAAGTCAGCATCAACCAATACTTACACATGTTGCAAATACAGTTTAGAAAAGTGCATAAACCAGATCATACAATTATATCAGAGTTAATTCCTCCCTCCTTCCCCCACCTATTTTTTTTGCTTTAATTTATATGCCACCCTTCTCCGGAGACTCAGGGCGGCTTATAATGTGTTAAGCAATAGCCTTCATACTTTTGTATATTTATACAAAGTCAGTTTATTGCCCCCACAATCTGGGTCCTCATTTTACCTACCTTTGAAAGGATGGAAGGCTGAGTCAACCTTGAGCCTGGTGCAATTTGAACTTGCAGTAATTGCAAGCAGCAGATGTTAATAACAGTGCTTTAGTCCACTGTACTATCAGGCTCTTCTTGTTTTATTGACATGTTTGGAGGATATGTTATAGGCGCTTGGACTATCAAGGACCAGATTTGTCAATTTTCACAAAATGGAAGGTATGGGGGCATGGCCAATTATTAAACAAAAAAGAACAAAACCTAGAGAAAGGAAAAGGTCATAGGCAAATTAGGGACCCAGACAGTATGTCCATATTCATACTTTTTTTAAAATAAATAGAACCAGACAATATGCTATGTTATTCTTAGAAGAGGTTTTATGTATTAATAGTTCTCTATTAATGAAACTCTCAATTCACATATTGAAAAACTGCAACAGAATTGTTACTTATTTCATCATATTGTAACAAGACATGGATTATAACTTCCTTCTATCTTGGCCTGTCAAACAACAACTCCTCCTCTGTATGCTGCCTTGCCACCCAGTCCCAATCGGTGTGATTCAGTGATAATTTAAAGTCATTTTTCCTTATACATGCCTGATTCTGATATGGAATTGAGCACCAAAGTATAACACAATTATATTTCATTTCAGATTGGCTAGCAACTAATTTAATTAAACTTAGCTATACCCTGCTTCAGTTAATAGAGGAGGCTAGGCATGATTCAATGAATAGCCTAGTTTCAAGAAGAAATTGTAATCTGACAGAAAAAGTGATACTGAAATTATGAAGGGATAACTAGGGATGCCAACCATTTTCAAAGACTATCTTATTATAGTGACCACAAGTTTGCTTGCTGAAAAAAAATATGAATCCTACTTTTTCAAAACAAAGAATTTCTAGCCCATCAATGTGTTTTTGCACTGGCCCACGAGATACTTTTAAAGCCATCATCAATACATCAGTTCAAAAGTACCTTCCAATTCATGTTCCTTAATAGTCAGCAGACCTTTTTAAAGTACCAGTTGTCCACTAGCACAAGGAAACTTAACTTTTAAATTTTATATATCAACATTTATATTTATGATTTATTAATATAAATTGTACTGTACAGTATATATGATTATATATCAGCATTTATGTTTTATATTTAAATTATGCTTGCCACAACATAAGTGATTATATATGAGAATCCCAAGCATGTGAATATACTGCAGGTATTCTGTCACTAAATGGTGCAGTAATGTAACATCACACTTTATGACATCACTTAGGATGGAAACTCTGGTTCCAATTAACAGTGTTAATTGATAAAAAGAACAAAGGAAAGAGTTTCCGGTTGAATGAATAGAATCAAGAAAACCGATCAAATAGTTTGGGATGAGCTGAGGCGAGGGAAGGAATATAGTAAACATTTATATGAGAATGAGAGAGATAGAATTAAGTTCAAACCAGTCCTATCAATACTACTAGGCAAGATAGAAGATGCAAGGATAAGCAAGTTAACTATGAGTATGCTTTACATATGGAATGGCTGTCGGGTGGTAATTAATCCCATTCTGCTTTTGGGTAATTGCACCTTGATTTAGAGAATGGATCGTGACCTTTCCTTGAAGTATACGTTAAGAAAATAAACCCGAAGATATATTTTCTAAGAAAAACTCATTTATTTGTTATAAAGAAAATAAAACATCTTACTAGCTAATTAATTACATCTTGGCAACGTTCCTGCCGACCACCTCTCCTGGCCGGAGAACAAAGAAAGGATAGAAGAAAGTGAAAAAATGTGGACATGCGCAGTTAGCTTACTGATAAGAACTTGGCAAGCTACGGTAAGTCTGAAAGTTCAAAAATAAGAGCTCATCTGGTAAATACAAAAACGCAGTGACAATGGCTATGCAATTTATGTAAATTATGTGTAAAGATTGCATAAATGCCTGATCGTTTAACCTGGGCAGGGGTTGCACAGACCAGTTTTTTTGCTCTTTAATAAGTCATTGAGAAATTTATGAATGTTAGAAAGTGTGAAAAAAGAAGGGGCAGAGAGAGGAAGAGGAGGAAGAGGAAGAGGAGAACTTTGGGTATGTACAGAACAAGAGGAAAATAATAAAAATGGTCAATCTGTTGGTTGGAGAGGATAGCGAGGTAGTAATGGGCAACAGGGAAAAAGCCAAATTCCTTAATTCCAAGTTCGCACCTGTCTTTTTACATAAAGAAAGTGGTCCAATCTGTCACACTGTGTGTGTGTGGGGGAGGGGGAGATAAATGAGGTCAAAATAGATAAGGAACTAATAAGAGAATTCATACAACTTTGAATGAATTCAAATCCCCAGGTCTGGACTGATAATATTCTAGGATGCTAAAGTAACTAATGAATGTGGTCTTAGAACCAATGATGAGAATTCCTGAAGTTTAGGGGAAATGTGAGAAAATTAGAGAAGTCCCAGTGCTGCTTTAAATCTTTAGAAAGAAGAAGAGGAGGAAGGAAGAGGACTTGAGAAAATATCAGCTTGACATCTGTATCTGGGAAAATCCTAGAAATGATAATCAAGCATACCGCTTATTTGCATACTGCTCATGCCAAATAAATCTTCATGTGTGTGGACTTTTTTAAACAAAATGACTAGATCCAATCTGGGTCAATCACTTGGAGCCCATCTTCAGGGAGCTAGAGAGGAGTTCCCTGAAGATGGGCTCCAGCACGAGTCCAAAAGTTTGGATGACAAAACCGCTGGTTCCACTGATTGACCCAGATTGGATCCTGCAACATTATCCTAGGACACATATATTTGCCTTCATTCTGGAAAATGACTAGAAAACCAAGGAAATGCTGTGCATGAAGGGTGCTTTAATGTAGCATTTGGTAAAGTTGATTTCAGCCTCCTTCTTTATAAAAGGAAACAATGTGGGATTGCCAGATGCATTCACAGCTGGTTGATTAGTCTTATCCAATGTGTGTGACTTAACGGTTCTATGTCATTAAGGATGGAAATATCCAATGGTGTATCCTGGAGTTCTGTCCTAGTTCAGCTCTTCAAAATTTTCATAAATGATTTAGATGCAGTTTCCAAAAAGAGCAATGGGTTGCATCAATAAAGGCAGTATCAAAATGATGGGAAATGATAGTTCAGTTTTATGCCTCATGAACAGACTGCACCTGAAATACTCTCTTCAATTCTGGTTCCCACAATTTAGGAAAGATGCTGAGAAATTTAAAAGAATGCAGAGAATGCTGATAAAGATGGTGGGATCGTGGATACTAAATCTTACGAAGAACAGTTTAAAAAATGGACTATATTTAGTTTTAAAAAAGAAAAGGTGAAGGGGACACCCAATAGAAGTGGTCTAATTCTTGAAGGGCTGCCATAGAGAAAGGGGTACAGATTAATTCTCCATAATGCCCAAAGGTAGGGCAAGAACCTTTGGATGGAAGCTTTATAGAGATTCAAATTGAAAACAAGGAGGTATTTCCTGGGCAAATTAAACAACCTGCCTCTTGGACAGTCCCGGGTATTCCATCCCGGAAAATATTTCCAAGATCTCTGTTCTAGTGAAATGGGTGGATATAACCAAGAAGAGATGGCCCATCAGATAATGTGGTCCCAAGCCAGGAGGGCTTTAAAGGTGACAATCAGCACCTTGAATTGCACCTGGAAGCAAATCAGCAGCCAATGTAGCTCCTGAAGGAGGGGTGAACCATGTGCACACCTGGGTCTGCACAAAACCATACAGGACACTGCATTTTGAACCAATTGGAGCTTCTGGATGCCTTTCAAGGGAAGCCCCATGTAGAACGCATTGCAGTAGTCAAGACAAGAGGTGACTAGAGCGACGGGCATGAGTGACTGTGAGCAGAGATTGTTGATCCAGGAAAGGGTATAACTGGCAAACAACCTGCAGTTTTGCAAAGGCCTCCTGGCCACAACTACCACCTACTCCTTGAGCAGGAGTTGCAAGTCCAGGAGAACCCCCAGATTATGCACTGGGTCTGTTTGGGGCAGTGCCACCCCATTCAAGACCAATGGTGTCAATTCTCCATGGACCAAGGAACCCTGTTCCCCATCCAGTCCTTAACAGCCTCCAAGCATTGAGAGAGAGCTCACACCATTGCTTAACTCACCATGGGCTGAAACATACAGCTGGGTGTCATCAGCATATCAGTCCATAGTGATGTATGAACTCATCCAGCAGCTTCATGCAGATGTTAAACAGAAGCAGAAAGAGCACCAACATCTGCAGGATCCAACAAAGCAGGGGATGAAGGCTGGACCTCTCGCTTCCTTTCAACACTGAGAGTGGCCACAGAGGAAGGAAGTGAACCCGGACAACACAGAGCCCCCCCACCACTCCCAACCTCTGAAACCACTCCTCAAGAATATTATGGCTGATGGTACTGAAGGTCGCTAAGAGGCAGGGTGGGTTGTACTTACCTTTACTACCGTTTGCAATGGGGCTGCGCTCATGCACACTTCTGCGCATGCGCAAAAGCTTCTGATGATGTCAGGGTTGGTGGGCAGAGCCTCCCACCAGTTTTATTACCGGTTCTTGTGAACCGGTCCGAACCTGGGGCAACCCACCACTGCTAAGAGGTCAAGTAGAGGAAGGATGGTTGCACTATCCCAGTGGTGAAATCTAAAATTTGTTACTACCGGTTCTGTGGGTGTGGCTTGGTTGGGGGGGGTAATGTGACTGGGTGGGCGTGGCCATTTTTTTTTTTACTTTTAAAACCATTTTTTCTACAACCTCTTCGGCGAAGAGGTTGTAAAAAAATGCTTTCAAAAGGCTTTGACGATCCCAGCTGAATTGCCTGATCGTCAAAGGCTTTTTTTCTTTTAAATGCCTCTGGCGATCAGGCAACTCAGCTTGGATCGTCAGAGGCATTTAAAAGAAAAAAAAACCTTTTTTTCTTTTAAATGCCTCTGACGATCCAAGCTGAGTTGCCTGATCAGCAGAGGCTTTTTTTCTTTTAAATGCCTCTGACGATCCCAGCTGAGTTGCCTGATCGCCAGAGGCATTTAAAAGAAAAAAAGCCTCTGCCGATCAGGCAACTCAGCTGGGATTGTCAGAGCCTTTTGAAAGCATTTTTTCTACCACCTCTGAAGAGGTGGTAGAAAAAATGCTTTTAAAAGTAAAAAAAAAAAAAGCCTCTGATGATTCTGCGGCTCAGCTGGGCATGGGGGGGGGGCAGGGATTTTTGCTACTGGTTCTCCGAACCACCCGCCTCCATCGCTACCGGATCAGGTAATCCGGTCCGAACCAGGAGCATTTCACCCCTGCACTATCCCCATCTTGTTCCCGCCAGAGATAAAAAAAGCATGAACAATGCAGTTTCTGTTTATCTGTGGATCTGATCAAATTATAGTTATAAAACTATTTTGGAAGCAAGTGATTGCAGAATTCAGGAAACTGTTTTTATTTATAGAAAAATACAGAGTTCATTGGACTTTAAAAACTTTTGTTTTGCTGAACTGTACTTGATAGTATATAACAGTTCCAATTCTGTTCAAGTTTACACAAATCAGTTTTCAAATTACAACTTGCCCCAGTTTAAAAATATAGTAAATATATATACTGCCATGTACTCTTAGACTTAAATAGATTCCTATTTTACTAATTCACAGCAATTTCTAAACCCTAATTTGTAGTTGTATTATAATAATGTCATGTTTTTTCATTCATATGCTTTTACAGAGCAAAAGAGATATTTTTATTCTTTGTAATAAAAGAAAATGCTAGAAAGAAATTAGGTAAATAACCTAGAGACTACTTGTCTGTCAACAGGATTATTCTCCCTAATCCAAACAAAACTGGACCAAATTTTGTACAAAAAGCCTACAAAAAGAAGACTGAGTTCAAATATGGGCCAGTTGTGGCCAGGAGTTGTGGCAAAACATTTCCAGAAAGGAAACCTCTATAGGAGAAACAGCTGGGCAGCGGCTCTGGAATGTTGCCGATTGCTCCATACTAAGCTCTTCTCTGGCTCTCTCCTAGTGAGTCCTATAGCACATAGCTATAGTCCACAGCACAGGGTATCCTACCCATCCTGGGCTTCCCAGTGCACAAATACACAAAAACACAATGGAAGAGCAGAAACAGCTCCACAGGGAACATGCACCTCAGTCCTCCCATTAGACCCTCACAGACACACTGTGACACATTTGCCCACACCCTAATTAGCCCCCTTCTTTAGTATTCTCTTACACACAGCACACAGTCAGCTTGCATCACCAATGATGGTAAAGAAATTGAAAAGGAAAAAAAGACCTAATTGTATTGCATGCCCATGTTCAATAGTTGCTCTGGATACAGAGTCTTTAGGAAATGCAATTTCCCCCAACACACAACTTTCAAGGAAATCTTGAACCAATGCAAAATACCACTTTCAAGAGATCTGTCACTTTGGTTTTCTTGCACAGCTCTTAAACTGCACTTTTTAAAAAGAGAGTTAATCAGTTTTTCCCCTGCTGAATCTGTGCCTGCCTTACTCAGTTGTTACAAAAGTTCAGCCGGAAACAAGGTAACAACCGGAGGCGGTTTTTGCATGGAATAGGAGCAACGGTGCTAACTAAACCTACCCCAAACTGTAAAGCTACTAACGGTACCCCAATTGGCCACTTTACGCATCCTCCACTAGGCATTACCTCCCGCCCTTCTGTTTCTCCCCGAAATTTCTGCGAGCGGGACTTGGGGAAAGTTAAGCTCCGGTACTCACAAATGCAGCGGAGACGCTTTTTGTAGACGCCCCAGATGAACTCCCCGCACAGATCGCACCAAGTGGGTTGACTCTGAGTGCAGGATCTGAAGAGGTGTCCTTCGCCGAGCTCCTCGGTTAATTTAGGATCGGTCTGGCCGCCCAGGAGACGGATCTGGCGAACGCGGGTCAAAAGCTCGGGCACTTTCCCGGGCGAGATCCTCAAGGCGTTGGCGCGCTCTAAGCGGACGGGGCGGTCGGCCGCGCCTCGCGGGCCGCGCGTCAGGTCCAGCTGCTCCTCCAGCCCCAGGTTCTGCAGTTCGATCATCTCTTGGTGCGTGGGACGGTTCATGGCCCCTTCTTGCGCCGAGGGCGGAAGGGAAGCAAGAGCTTGGGAACCCGCATGGAGTCCTTCATCGGGGGCCCGGGGGCGTTCCCATCCTCACCCTCAGAGCTCGTCGGAATCCTTGCCCTCTCCTGCGGTTTCTTCGCTCCAGCTCTCCGCTTGCCTTCCCTCCGTTTTGAAGCGGTCCGAACAAAACCACAGGGGATCTTTCTTTGCCAGAACTCAGTCAGCGGAGCCTTGTCCTCCTCCTCCTCTTCTCTCACCCCATTCTTCCCTACAACAAACGGGGTGGCTTTCTGGGCTTTACGGCAACGGCCTTCTTCTCCCGCGCGTAAAAGTCTGGGGAGGAAGGCGGCGGCGGTTGTGCTAACTCGGACTGCGTCTTTAAAAGGGCTGCTCAGAAACTTTGTTTTTTTTAATGCGCTCAAGCGATCAGCGGAGAAGCTTCAGCTCGCCTCCTCTTTCATTCAGGTCCCCCTTCCCAGCAATGGGATGGAGGGGAGGGGGAGGGAGAGAGAGAGAGAGAGAGAGATGCGGGCGGTGCCCAAAGCTTCGGAAGCTTTGGAGCCGACGCTCCCCCTCCTCACTTCCCGCCTTAAGGCACCTCCGGAACAAGAAGTGACTGCACTGCACCCGCATAGGAACCGGCCCCACGCAGGTTCGAGGAGAGCGGTAGTCTCGCAGCGAGGCAACTCCCCCTTGAAGAGGCGGGAGGGTGGGGTAGATGCGCGAAGCAAGAATCCTGTAGAACAGCGCCGCGGTTTTTAGCGGAGGGGCGGCTGGCTTTGAAACAGAGAAAAAGTTTTAGTAGAGAAAGTTGAATAGAGAAAGTTGAAAGCTACAATCTCCCCCTCCCCCCCCCCCCCATCCCACCCTGCCTGCTCTTTCTCTGCTGCTCACTAAGCTGGACTTTGGCTCGCCCTCTGCGTTCTGCTGCTGGGTGGAAGTTGAGAACCACAGCGTGGCTTGCAACGGGTGGGGCCTGATGTCAACTATGGGAGGGAGGGAGGGAGGGAGCCAGCAGTATGGCCCTGGGAGAAATAGGGATGGCAAAGTGCCCACCTGCCGTCTCCAAACAGATACTGTTAAAAACAAACTCTACTATTGATTTGGACAAAAGCTGACAGGAGCCACCTTTCTCCTAGGACAGCCGCTTAAGACCGCAAGTGGCTAGCCACCATGCTTGCTTTATGTGGAACACCTGAGCAGATTAGATGAAATATTGCTCTTTGTGTGCGCACAACTTCTTCCAGGTGCAAAGGCTTTCCGAACCAGTCTTTCCTAAACTAGGGCCTTCCTGATGCTTGGAACTACAGCTTTCAGAATTGTCAGTTGGTACAGTAATTGGCTACGTATGTAGCTGGAAACCCTGTAAATCATATTTCCAACTTTTACATGTGAAGTAATGGATCTCAGTGGATTATTTGCAATCTGCATTTTAAAACAGATTATCATTCAGAATTACAGTGGTTTAGTTAGCTGCTTGCTTATTGAGGTAAGAAACCACAAGAGCATCTACTTCTAGAGATTAGCACTTCCAGCCTGCAAACAAAGCTTTGTCTTTGCTTAAAACAATTGCTCAAAAGTATTTTCCTTTTGTGCAAGTATTATTTTCCAGCCTCTCTTCAGTCTTCTAGGATCTCTACTGTATACTGTATATAAATAAGGTTTCCTATTAACTTCCTTCCCATTTTCCATTAAAGGTAAACTCTTCTTTGAATCCAGCTCAAATCTTAATGACTTCATAAAAACATCCGTATAGTTTTCTTGGTAACAATGGATTGCCATTGCCTTCTTCAGATATGTTTTCTCAATTTCTCAGTTTAGGCTACAGTCCTGAGATTTCCTCACCAGATTGGATTCCACTGACTTTTTTGAGACATTTTCTGTATGAAATATATTGTTCTTTTTGTACTGAAAATGCAGGAAAGCCTTGCCATCCTTTCCCCTTCATATGGTGATGTATTGGCAATGCACTTATATGACTCCCAACAATTGAGACAGAAGTAATAATTTTAAACTCCCATCCCAAATTGGATCAGAGTAATAAGTGTGGGCACACAGAAGAAGCAAGTTCATGGTCATGAAGAGTGCCTTTGATGGTACTCAGAAGCTGCAAGCAGATCCCCAATATTATATAATATGTGAGATGCCGTAAGTTCTTCTCCAGACGTCTTGCTTTTCACCAACATAAAAGTCTGGAATGACTAGACAAGTGAGCCCTTCCATTTTAATCCCAAACTTGGGAAAAAGAATGGATTTGCCATTAGTGTAAGTATATAGTTTAGCCCTGCTCACTGGTGTAAATTGTAGTATGAGTTGGTTTGTGTGGCTTCATGATAGAGCAAATCACTCATGCTGATCTTACTAAATACATCTTTTGTCAGCATTCATAGCAAAAGTCTTTCTGAAAATCTTGGCTAAGTCCTTAAGATTGTTGATGGTGGTTGCCATAGATTCATATTACTGAGCTTACTCTTTTTCTAAAATTATCTCCAAGTCAAAAGGAGGAAAAAGAATGAAGCTAGCATGAGGGTTGCAGGCCCTTCCGCTTGCTCCAGGCACTGCGTTTTGAACTCTTATGAGAAACAGAATCCATTTGAACAAATCCAAAAATATCATTGGAAAAAACTGGAAATTGTCCTATTTTTGCTGTTTCCCTGGAATATTAAATTTAGAGAGGTCTCTGAAACAATAAATACTATTGGTATTTATCTTTATCCCGCCTGGAAACTTAAATCTGCAGCTGTTTGTAATCTCAAGATGCAGAGAGGATTTCCATGTCCTCACTCCAATCTTGCATTGTTCCTTATATTTAATACTAAAGCTTTTTAAACAGTTCACCTGATACACTGGTTATGATTATGTGATGTCAGAAAGTGGCTTACTTATAATAATGGTTAACTTTAGACTTTATAAACATAAAGCTATTTTCTTTTTTGAACACTCAACCAAAGAAAAGATTATGGTTTCTCCCAGGGGTGAAATCCAGCAGGTTCTACATGGGAGGAGCTTTTTAGGCATGGATAATAAGGAAGGGTCTGTTGTTTAAAGTCAGCCAAGTTAACAATTGTTCAACATAAATTTAACTGCTGGAATATTTTCCCGTCTTGTGGCCAGCAGCTCATCTACCACTGCCAATTAGTTAAAAACCTATTAGCAA
The DNA here is from genome assembly GCF_059756535.1 of Pantherophis guttatus. Classification (NCBI taxonomy): domain Eukaryota; kingdom Metazoa; phylum Chordata; class Lepidosauria; order Squamata; family Colubridae; genus Pantherophis; species Pantherophis guttatus. The sequence continues at coordinate 208,839,895 of NC_142064.1, forward strand.
GACAATACATATGGGTTTTTTTGTTTCCAGCTTTCCTGGAATGAGGCATGTAATCAGAATATGTTATGAAAAACTAAAATGGAAATTAATGAAGGAAATATTTGTAACATGAGTTATGCATATGATTTAAGGATATCCTGACTGAAAACAATAATTGTTACAGAGATTTTATCATTTAAAGACCTTATTGAACAATTGATATTTCAGCTTCATAGTATAAAAAACTAAGCATATAGAGACAGCCTGGAATATGTCAAGTTGCTTATTTAAAGAATGTACTCATTGTCTTTAATCAGGGTAGAAGGGAAGAAATAGTATGGCTGTTTTGAGGGAATTCCTGACATCTTTCCTCAAAATCACTGAGATTTCAGATTTTTTTTTCCAAAGGCACTTAAACCTTGGACTATATTATGGAGGCAGGGAAGAGAGAAAGCATACTGAAAATATATGGAACATAGAGCAAAAATGTAATTCCAAAATTCAAATTTAAGAGGATTCTGCATATTAAGAAATGCCTTTCTCAAAATCACAACTTTGGCTAGAAAGAAAAAGCTAGAGGGCTATAATTTTCAGAAATAAACTAAAATTTGTTATTTATTAAAGATCTTAGAAATATTAAGAATAGATATTAAACATTTTCCATTTAGAATTGTATTCCATTTCCTGTGATTTTTTTTTGCATAAGATTATTAGTTATTCAGCAGCACTAAAACTCATATATAGCAGATTATTAGTGTTCTTTTATTAACAAAATAAGTATTAAATAACAGAGTCAGCTTTCTCACTAGCTGGAAAATGTCATGTGATATACCATCAACTGTGAAACCATACAGCTCAGTAAACTGAAATTCTTAATTTACCACATCCTTTCCTCTTCTCTTCCCTCAAAGCCAGTTGTTCTGACATGGAAAAAAATATAACCAAACACTTGTATAATTCAGAAACTGTGGTGTAGTCAACAATGCAACCTCTTGATCCTTCTCATTTTTCATTATATCTAAATTATTCAGACCAGACTTATGTATCAATGTGATTTCACAGAGCTGAAAGCAGAAGATTGAACTAGTATCTTAAAATTCTTGTCCTAATGAAAAAAATGATACAACAAAATCAGATTTTGAAAGTCTCCAACAGTGCGGAAATAGTTATGCTTAGGAGATCTGTGTCTTTTAACTTAGCAATATCATTAAACCAAAAAGGCCCTTTTAAAATTAAGACACAGATTTTTGTTCTCAAATGGTTGCAAGCTATTTCTGTTTTTAAGAAGGAAGAAGTCTTGCACGTCAGTTTCATTACCTATGATGTTATTCACTGCTGCAGAAATACTAGTTAAGCATATATACCATAGGAAAGGTATGTAGCGTTAGGCAAACTACAAAATAGGCCTCAGAAGCTAAAGAAGCTTGAGTGACAAACAAAAAACAACCTCCATTTATAACCTTATAACCAAACTTAACTCTTCCAAATTTCTAAGAAACTCAGAGCTTGACACTAATGCTTGAGCATTCCAGCATATGCTCATCTAAAATCTAGGATACATAAATGATAATGATATTCATAAGGGAGCTAAATGACCCTAGAAATAGTTCTCTAAGAAGACTTATCTCCTAGAATTCAAGAATCATGTTTTTTTCTAAGATATTTGTCTGACATTTGTTAAATCAAATGCTTTAAAAAAAGCTTTCTATGTATTTTACTAATTATTAACCTGGTGGCCTTTTTTACTCTGTCATTCTGAATGTTGTATATTGTTAAATGAGATCTTTTTTTTCTGACCATCAGAATTACTTAATGGATGTTGCTTGCATCTGTACATCTTCTTGTATTTTCTTCATCGTATCAGCAATCAAGTTGCAAGCTTTCTTGTGCTTTTGCCAGTGCTGCACTTGACACTCTCTAAAGATGAGTAAAAGATGAAAAAAATAGTAATGATAATGATGGTTATGATAACTATAAAAACTTTCTGAATTTTTTCTGACTACTGTTAATATCTGCATGAGGGTCAAATTATTTCTTTTATTCATAAAAATGATTTCATAAATGGTACAATTGGGAAATAGAATAGAATAGAATAGAATAGAATAGAATAGAATAGAATAGAATAGAATAGAATAGAATAATTAATTGGAAGAGTCTTTGGAGATCTTCTAGTACAACCCCCTGCTTAGGCAGGAAACCCTATATAATTTCAGAGAAATGGTTATCCAATCTCTTCTTTAAAGCTTCCAGTGTTGGAGCATTCACAACTTCTGGAGGCAAGTTGTTCCACTGGTTAATTGTTCTAACTGTCAGGAAATTTCTCCTTAGTTCTAGGTTGCTTCTTTCCTTGATCTCTCCTCTCATCCATTGCTTCTTGTCCTACCCTCAGGTGCTTTGGAAAATAGCTTGACTCCTTCTTCTTTGTGGCAGCCCCTGAGATATTGGAACACTGCTATCATGTCACCCCTAGTCCTTCTTTTCATCAGACTAGACATATTCAGTATGCCTGCACAGGCACATATATGCTTGCACACAGATATGTGGACACCTATCAAAGGCAACAGAAAGACATCACTACGTAAACTAAGTTGTTCTACAGCCCTGGTTCTGTGAAATCTCATTCTCATATATATATACATATATATATACTTGAATATACATCATAACTTCTGAGGGACATTCAAGCCCCTTAGATGTCATTATTTAGTTAATGTTCTACTGTTACAGAGCAGTCAGATGATAACCAAAGAGAGAAAATAACTTTGGTAATATAGTAAATATAGTAATATAGTAAAATAAATCTCAATCGTATTACCTATAGAGGCAGCACTGAAACTTGTATAGGTTTCTCCATTGGAACCTCAATAGTAATTTGAATAAATGATTAAACTCTATCTTATAGCAACCAGAAAGAATAACCCAATTCTGGATAATCTCTACTCTTAGGGGAGTCCACGTTGTACTGAAGAGAAAATGTTCCATGTATCCTAATTATTAGTGATAATATTAATTACAAAACATACTATGGAGATAGTGTAAGTCTGAGTTCTACTTTTTTCACAAACAAAACCAATGTAATAAAATATGGTTTTGTTTTAACTGGGAACTAAAATGTTAATGCATTAAAATATTTCTACGCATATATATATACACATGCATGTTTGTTTATAGAGCTCAAGCTAATGAGATGTTTACAGTAAACAAATCATGAAAGTAAAAATCTGTTAAATGAAAATTAACATTTCGTAGTGTTCGTAATATTTTTAATTTTGGTATTATTTTTGTTTCTAGGTATCTATGTACACGTAAGATTAGTGGAGGATTTAGGATAACATGAAAACTAGTTGTCTTAAACTTACCTTTTGCAATACCATTCGTTCCTACAACGGGAACAGCGTTTTGTGGCCTCAGAGCCACACATTGCACACTTGGCTTTATCTGGAATTAGGGCTTCCATTACATCCAGGTTATATGTCTTTGCCCATCTGATTTAAGAAAGAAAGCAGCCTTCATAAAACATAACAACTGCAACAATTATCCAGTGGTATCAACAATAGAAATGTAACTCTCGCATTAATTTCATATTTGGTAAAACATTATTAAAAGTGAATTGATACCAATGAAATTGACTTTAGTGCCCTTTGAAGGCAAAGATTTTGGAATACAACATTAAGCAAATGATTTTTAAACTTGATTGAATTAGAAAAATGATTTTTATATTTTTCAAATTGTGGACTATAGGGTTAGTAGTTCCATGTATCTTCATAATCGTGATGATTACAATCTTTGACAGAGGAAGAAGCTGAATATGAATGAGTCTTACCCATAAGCCTGGCTTTTCAGCTCCTCTTCTGAAGGATTAAACATATTGTTTACTTGGTACTTGGCTATTGCTTGCCATTTTTCAGAGTTTTTTCTGACTACTTGATCCCAGATTTCAGGAACCTGTTAGGATAATAAAAGAAAAGAACACTTATTTCTTTCAAATACTATATCAAAAATATTTTGAAATTCTTACAGCACTAAGATAAGAGATGATAAACATTAACTTGAAGAAAAAATATAATACTATAGTTTTTATATTGAGGAAAATTTATCCTAAAGAAAAAAAAGCAGGGACAAAACTGTTCTGGCTGTGCACCGCCCTGAGTCCACTAGGAGAAGGGCTGTATACAAATTGAATAAAATAAATAAAATAAATAAATAGATTAAATAGGAATCCCATTTTTATAGACAGGTATTAATATATGGGGGACCTCTTTTGTAAATCCCATTTGTAAAAAGAAGAAACTATAATGTGGTTTGAATTAAAGTCCTATCGTTCATGTTTAATAAGCTCTACAATTAGAATCCTAGCCTGTTTGAGGAATAACTAATATTAGCGTCATTAAAACTAACCAACAGGAACTTAATAAGAAAAAGTTTCACCATATACTTTCAATAAAGAGAAGATAAAAAACTATACATTTTATATCATGAAACTAGGAAAATTGTGAGAACTAGACGTTTTCCTCTGGTTTCATAGATTTTATTCTAGTGGCTGCAAAGTTAGTAAAAATAACATTGGTTATACATCTTCTGTTGATGAGAGAATAAAATACATATTTGCAAGTAAAATGGCTACTATATCTAGACTCTATACATTGTTTTCCATTGCAATCCCAAATAGGTAATGCAGTATTTTAGTGTGTCATATAAGTATTCAGAATATAGAGATACATAAATGATATTCTCTGGGATTGTGGAACATAAGAATAGGACAAAAGTAGCAGTAATGCACATTACCTGCTCCAGTATGAGGTCCTTCTTGGGTGGAGAAGGATCTGTTACAGCCAGATGGCTCAGGAATTTCTGCATCTCCAAAAGATTGGGAAATTGGTCAACAAGAACATCGGTCAGGAAGGCACGAAGCTAAACAGAGACAAGATGAAACTAAAATATATTGTAAAGCATTTTAAATGAGACATGCATATTTTATATTACAAAATTGGATTGTAAAAATGTTATGGGAACTTTAAGCAATCTCTCCTGTGCCAGACTCATTTCTTTGCCTCAAATCTCCATTTCATTTTTTTCTGTTTTTAGAAAAAATCCTATAAAGGGTTTTCAAACACTAATAAATGTATCTGTTGTCTTCTCCCTAATAAAAAAGACCATTTTGCCATTTTTGCAAATTATGTCACTTCAATAAATTATATGTGTAAATTAATCATACAAGAACTAGACTGAATATTGTCAACACTGGGGCAGCGGTGAAATGCACTTACCTTTGCTACCGGTTCAGGAGTGTGAGCGTGCACGCACTCGTGCTCACTATGCTCGTGCGCACCTCTTCTGCACATGCACAGAGTCTTCTGCGCATGTGCAGAGGGTCAAAAATGAGACATAATGACGTCCCAGCAATTGGGCGGAGCCTCCCACCACCGGCGCTACCGGTTCGCATGAGCTGGATAGATCTGGCTGGATTTCACCGCTGCATTGGGGCCTCTAAGAAGTCATGCCCCCCAAAATGCATTTTTCCACCATTCTGACAATGTCCAGGCCACTGATTTGGGCATTAGGCCCCCTCTTTTATTTATTACATTTTAAATCTCATTTATTTTTTTGTACAATTTAAAGACAGCTTGATTCTATAAAACTTTGGGCAGTTAACAGCTTTAAAAGCAAGAAAACAATATTAATAAGAACATAGATAGTAGGCGACTGACAGAATGAGATAGACATTTCAAAAACAGATATTTTTTGAGACTTCAATAAAATTTAACTTATTTTTAAAGCAATTAATAAATATAGAATAGCCATTTTGTGCTTTAAGAGCAGAAATGAAATAAAAACTATACTTTTAAAAAATCTTATAATTCCATTCCATACTTATTTTCTATTTCTGTAGCATAATAAAACAAAATTACGGTACCTAGGGACTCTTAAGTTAAAAAGCTTTTAACATTCTATTTCACAGTTAAAATTTGTTTGTTATTGATTATCTAAGAATGAACTACAATTTGACCTATTTATTAAGGCTTTCATCCCTATATTTATTCTAATTTATTTATGCTGTTCATTATATGTATGTATATGTGGGTGTGTGTATCTTTCCACATCCAATAGTGAGAAGGGTTATCATCTGATGCAATATTAAACAATCCCTTTCCTGTTCCCTGCTATATTGTTTAAAAGTAGAATACAATATTAGGTCTAAACATGCTAAGGAAAACATGAAGTACACATAAAAGATTGGCCAGTTTTGCAATCCTGTACCTTGAGGAGCTGGCCTTTGTTAAAGTTATTGAATTCGTACTTGCGCTGGCATTCTGGGCTAAGGAGTAGGTTATAAAGAGCGAGCCACACTTGCCCATCCAATTTAGTCATCTTCATACGGTCTTCAGGGGTAACTTCATACCATGAACCGTTCTCAAATTTCTTCAATTTTCCTAAGGAAAAATATTAAAAATACTTTTGGTATTGAATATTGTTTTATACATACAGAACATTGGTTTGCAATTGCACTGTTTAGCAACTGTTCAAGCTTATGAGAATAATGAACAAGTACTTTTATGACTGAACTTCAAATTTACAACAGTTGCAGCATGTCCATGATCAAGTGATCTGATTCGTATGCAGCATAAATTTACGAAGGTCATAGTGTCCCACATTCACATTATAGCAATTCAGGCACTTTGCAACCAATGTGCATTTATGACAATCACATCATCTATGGTCATGTGACTATAATTTGCAACTTTCATAGCCAGCCTCCTACAAGCAAAATCAATGGAAAAATCAGCAGTAAGCTGCAAATTGCAGTCACACAATGTCATTGTTAATGACCACATGTTATTCTTTTAATGACTGCAGCAGAATTGAGGCTATAAGTCAGCTAGTCACATGATGTGTCACTTAATGAAAGTGTCAATTGTGACTACCAACTCATAATTGCAGTCATTAAATGAGGACTACCTATAACTTTATCATTTCTTGAAAGGTGAAGAAGGTACTATAAATATACCCTCATAGCAGGGGTGAAGTCCAGCAGGTTCTGACAGGTTCTGGAGATCCGGTAGCAGAAATTTTGAGCAGTTCAGAGAACCAGTAGTGGAAATTTTGAGTAGTTCGGAGAACTGGCAAATAACACCTCTGGGTGGCCCCAGAGTGGGGTGGGAATAGAGATTTTGCAATATCCTTCCCCCAGGAGTGGAGAGGGAATGGAGATTTTGCCACACCACGCCCACCAAGCCACGCTCACAGAACCAGTAGTAAAAACATTTGGATTTCACCACTGCCTCATAGTTTTATGCAAGTCCATATGTGTCATCTTTACACATGTGCAAAAATTCTTTTGCCAGAGCTGCACTGGTTGCCGACTTCACCTGTTTCTAGGTGCAATTTAAGGTGCTGGTTTAAAGCTCTACATGGTTAGGGGCCAGATTATTTGATGGACCACCTCTCCTCAATAACATCTACCAGAGTAGGAAGGCAGGGCATGTTACAAGTCCCAACAATCAAGGAAACACATCTGATGGGACATAGGAAAAGGGTCTTCTCTTTGTTGGCTCCCTCCCTTTGGAACATCATTCCCAGAGATAAGATTTTCCGCAAAGCTTTGGAGACATGGGTTTGTCAGTGGACTTGGGGATCCCATTTGGAACTGGTAATATATTTCAATTGCATAAAATAATAAAAACTGCATTGGTTTGAATGCACAAGGCATGTGATAGAGAGTTAGAGTCTGAATAATAATGGGATTTTCCTAGTAATCTTTTTTTTTAGCTTAGTGTCCTCCAGATGTGCTTGGCTTACAATTCTTAGAATTCCCAATCAGTGAGTCAAAACATATCTAGAGGATATAAATTGGAAAAAGGCTTCTCCACTGAAATGAAATAAAGTTTTCAGATATAACAATACATTGATTTCTTGATGAAACTTTAGAAAACATAAACTTTCATTAAGCTATTATTGGCAATTGTACCTACATAGGTTGCTGTTGGGTTTTTTGGGTGCATGTTTTTTTTTCAAGTCTAGCTAACCCTGAAATTCAGGCAGTCCTCCATCTGCATACAATACTAGGCAGGGCTGACCCTGCTTAATTTCTGAGGTCAGCCACATTTGGTTAGGTCCTATTTTCATCTGCTGAGGCTTTTGAACTTTAGAGTTCAATTAAAATCAATGCCTTTCATGTATTTTATTTTGAGATGCCCTTAATATTTCTCTTGGATATATATCTTTCTCAAACAAAAGGAGTTCTCTGCTTGTAACATCAGACTAATGTATCAACTTATAGCAAATCCTTAATTTACAACTGTTTCTTTAAGAACAATTCAAAGTAGTGATGGCCTTGGAAAAAGTGACTTATGACCTGTCCTCGAAGATATGACCATTGTACCACCCCTGCAGTCACATGACTGTAATTCAGGTGCTTGACTACCAGCTCGAATTTATGATAGTTGCAGTGTCTTGTAGTCATGTGATCATGATTTGTGACCTTCCCAGATGGTTTCCAACAAGCAGATAATTGGGGAATCTGGATTTGCATAAAGACTGAAGTGATTTGCTTAACGGCCATGTAATAATGATTCTAAAATTGGGTCTAGTCACACGATGACAACTGCACTGCTTAGATTTTCTGAAATGAACATGAAATGAAATGATGCACAAATTGCATCAACTAAAGTTCAGAAAGTAATGAAAATAGTAGATGTTGGGCAAAGCCTTCCAAAAATGATGAGAAATTATAGGGCAACATATTTTTTTGAAAGAAGCCTTTTGGGACATGTGAGTTACATCAGAAGCCTGTCTTTTTTAATAATTAAAGTAGCCATGTCTTTTTTCAACTATCTGTTTACATTTGTGTGTTATACAAACACCTGTGTACAGTGATAGCCGGGAAGAGTTTCCAAAGAAGACATCTAACCCATAAAAAGACATGGCTGCTTTAAATATTTGAAAAGATGCTTTGTATGTGTTCCTACATTTCCAAAACCTCTGCTTTGAATGCGAGGCACAGTTTTAAAAATTAACAAAGGCATTTGTTATAGATACTGAAATATCATATGTGTTGATAGAAACACGGAGGACAAATGGCACTAAAAAGTCTTGGGGTTTGAAAGAATTTCCTAATTTATCTCAAAATCTTAAACTATATTCAGCAACAACCAAAAATTTAATCAATAGGTGCCATGATAATCTTTTAGCCAATGGAAAAAGAAGTATCAACCAGAAAAAGTCAGATTTTTAAAAAATCTATTCTTTCCTAATAAAAAAAGAAAATAGAAATAAATGTTCACTATATTACTTTGGCACACATAGAGAGAATTTCTAAGACATGATACAGACCTCCTTCACGATTGGTCCATGGACAATGCTCTAACAGCTGCACCAGAAGGCATGGAAAATTGTGGGTATTCAACATTCTTGTCACAGCACTTACTGGCAAACTGACAAAGTATATGAGAGAAAAAGGATATAGTGAACATGTGCATTTTATGCAATGAAGCCGTTTTCATTCTTCCTCAGGTTTGACAATGTCTTTATTAATTTGTAATAATGTGACAAAATTATAATCCCAATTACACTCATGTTAGGATACCTCCATAATATTTCAACAATTAAAAGAATTCACATGACAAAGTATAAAGCTACGTTTTTATACCACAGAAATAGTACTTTCAACATTGCAGATTTTATATATAAGGTTTACTACTACTACCGGTAGGTAATTGATCCCTGAAATGTTATCTTTACTTTAATAAGAATACCATTAAAATGTTCAAATTTGCTTTTATACCAATGTAATTTGCTTTTATACCAATGCATATTCAGTCCTTTATCACATTAAACAATAAAAAACAAGGCAGAAATTATGTCCCAATTTTGGAATCTTAAATGTCAAATATTTATTTTTAGGAGCTATTTCAAAACTGTGGGATAATTTGGTTGATTATAGCATATACTTTGTTCTACAAACTGAAGTATATAGTTACATCCTAATTCTGTAACATTTTGGTCAGTATGAGAACCACTGCCAAAACCAGATTATTATCAAATCCTGACCACCAGACCAGACATTGAGACCAGTTCCTTTTAATGCAAGTTTTAATAAAAAATAAGAAATAAAACACAATAACACCATGCTATGGAAATCAAATTATTTTGCTTTAGTAACAACCCCATCACCCACAAGAGGAACTATGTGAGAACATGATTCAGATGATCACAAATGCACTGCAGAAAACTGGAACACCAGACTGCCTACATAACATCTTCCAACAAAATAAAACTTTAGTAAAAAAAGTATCTGACCTCTCAAACCACTAGAGCACAACCAACACAAGGTATGAAATCACCAACAGATTATTACAAACCCATAGCATCTCTGTAGCATGTAAATCAACTAAAGCCCTGATGATGTTACCTAAATTGGGTAATGAAACATCTTCAAGAAAACAAGCAAGTTCAGAGAGCACCAAGGACTCCTCGTTTCAACCGAGCTACAAATATTCTCCTTTATTGGCAATTAAAGCCCCCCAAAACAACTTAAACCATAACACCCAAGAGTCCAAGCACAAAAACTGGAATCATCTACACAGCAGTGGTCCCCTACCTTTTTGGCTCCATGGTCTGGCAGTGGTGGCAGCAGTGGCAGGGGAAAGGAATGGGTTTGTGCATGCAACCTAATCCTGTGCATGCATAAATAAAGCTTCATGCACCACTTGCGTGGCTTGGTTCCCAATGGGCCTCAGAGCGGTACTGGTCTGTGTCTGGGAGTTGTGGATTCCTGATCTACAGCATATAGTTTAAAGACTGTAACAGCCAATATGTATGACACTCAGGCAGAAGACTAGCAGAGCGTGTCCATGGATGTAAACTAGCAGTCAGAAGACATTATGAAAACTTAATCTCATATGGACAGACTCAACAACAATTTCAGCTGAGAAACTGTAAGCATCCTGAATCAAGCCAAATCCCAAAACACTAGGGAATTCCTAGAAGCTTGGCATTCAGACGAATCAGCTGTCAATAGATTTTATAGAAATAAACCATATTTATATACCTTTCAAAAGATATGACAAAAAGTTAAAATGGGGAAAAAAGACCAGAACACATCCCTTGTAGCAGCCAACACTCAGATAAGCATGGATTAACCCCAGACAAACAATCAACCTACCAAGTTGATTCACACCTTCACCAACATTGGCAGGACAAACAAAAGGGAATAAGCTCCACACTCACGAACAGTGATGATGTTAGCTTGTAGTGTAAAAAAACTCCACAAACAAACGATCAAGCTCAGAGAGTTCCAAGGACTCAATAGTTCAGCCCTGAGCTACAGTACATATAGTCTCTTCTATTGAAAAGATTATCTTTCCCAAGTGCTTTATTTCTTTTATGAAAAGTTAACATACCTCTCTATCACATCAGTAATGAAACGGAACACTGAAAGAGCTCTCAATGAGATCTCAAACTCCATCATTTCAGCTTGCTTCTTTAGTTCCTGAAAAGAGTAAAAGATCCTTAATACAATCCTATTAGATAGGAAAATCTGAGGTTCCTAAAATTTTAAGAAATGGCTGGACATTTGGAGGGCAGCCATGGCAGTGGCCTCTGAATTCTGAAAAGGTTTTCCTAGAAAAACTCTTTTAATGCCAATACTGTTATTCCATATCAATTTGATCCCAAAATCTAAATACCCAAGAGGTTGCATGGTAATAGGGTAACTGTTCTTTTCATGAGAGTTAAAGAAATATATGATCTGATTTTGAGTTTAGATGGCTCCAAGCATGTTCTTACTTGTGAAAAAAATGTGTTGCTAAGAGTTTAAGAACCAGTCTGAAGTGTGATGACCCTCAACTGTGTTGCTAAAAGCCCTCAGTCCAAGATAATTTCATAAGAAAAATGTAAAGTGCTAGATAAATTGTATGAGGGAACAAATATTACTGCTTTTGATTGGCTATTTGTGGTAAACAAATATACAATACTTAACAATAGAGAAAAATGAGGAAGAAAATATAATAAATGGAATAGTGACATTGTGTAATGTCTTTATTTGGGGTGTGATCCAAACATAAGATTTCTCTAGAAGAGTTCTCTATCTTGGGAGGGAAGATCAGAGCCAGAAAAATGCCAAGCAGAAAGAGTATAATTGTGAGAAAAGCTAACAAAATGTATAAACAATTGGATGTAAATACAATGGATATGTTAGGAAATTGGACCCTAAAAGGTTTGAGGCCAACCAATTTCAATTGGTGGAAGATAAGACACAAGCAGATAATTATACTGTTAAACTGATGGAAGAGAGAGCGCTGTGTTACTCTCTCTTAAGAAGGCTAATTGTGACATTTCTGCGTACTCGCAGGTCACCACAGAATGAAGAAACTTGATTTAAACTTTCTTTCATGGCTAGCCAACATTTTGCAACTGTGTTCAATTATGATATCCTATATTTTCCCTTTACCTAGAGTGGCTGCCTAGGAATAAGAGATAATTTTACTCACCTGCATTGATGAAAGACTGGCAAGATCCCCAGGTTGAAACTTTTGTTCAAATGGTATTTTCCCATTGGCACTTTGAGCTGCTAGCAGGGTCAGTTTTCTATAGGTATAATCTATTAAATCCAGAATCGTATCCTCTGCTGATTCACAGATTTCCTATACAAAGACAACAAGCTATATTTTATGGAAACATCTTCCAAAATGAAGGCAAATACCAAGAACGCTTAAATTGTCTTAATTTTGTCTCAGCTGGTAGATTAGTCTACTCATTAGTTGTCTGGAAAAATGTTCTCAGAGATTGTTTCTCAAACAATCTTTGTCAATTATAATTTTGTACCTTATGACTTGGTACAATAAATTCCTTCTCCATCTAAAATAGATTCCTACCTTGACAGGCATGCAAAATTTTGTATTCCCAACGGCCAGCAAAATACCTTATCTGGTTTTGTATTGCTAAGGAATGAATTGTGGATTCGCTCAAAGTAAAGAAAAATGGAATGGTATTGATACTGAAAGAGCAATTATTTAAGAAAGATTTGCAGGGGTGATCACAACAGTACAGAAAACAGCAAGAAACCTGGCCAGGGATGCATCCAGTTTGAGGATGAATCTTGTCCCTTTCTTCTAGATTATCATAGGATTTAGATAATTCAACAAAAAGAAGAGAAGTCAATTATTTTGAAATATTAACATTATCTAAAAGTTTCAACCTTTTTCTCATAGATGAGCTAAACTTTCTCTATCCATTCTTGAGTCAATGTGAAATGAATATTGCTGTCCCCATTACCAATCCTTGCCTCTTCTCTAAGGCTCTGTTTCTAAGCCACTGGAGGCATCTAATTTCCCTTGAAGTAACAGATATATTTTATACATGTTAGGGCTGCCTTTGCTATATCAGAACAATGGGAGAAATACTATTTTAATAGCAATATAGTTAAAAGGTACCTTATGCCTGTCTCATTCTTGTGCTGCAGATGGGATGAAGGCAATGGCAGAAAAAATAATGTCACGGGTATGTTTATGCCATGGTCAGGTGCAAATGAATAAAGCTGTTGAGTTTGAAATATGGTTTCCAAACAAATAAATGCCAGGCAAGTAAGCACCTGAGAGGAATTACCTTGCACATTAAATCAGTTTAGATCAGTTGATTCCAAAGGAGGGAAGTATATACTCATTGTTTCTCTTATTGTTTGGGGAGCACCAGATTAAAATATAAAAAGTATAATTGGTTCTCCTGTTTATTAGGACTATTTATAGTCAATTTGGGTCTCCAGAATGAAATTATATGAAATATTATATGAATTTGTCCAGCCCAAAATCTCAAGATACAAATAGACATTTCAAAGTCATTCTATTTGAAAAGAAAGTACTAGTGGATGGACCTATTACTATTTAAAATAAGATGGAATGCAAGGTATATACATAACTAAGGCAATAGAAGAAAATATGTTTATACCAGCAGCTGTTTTCTAGATTGAAGTTCTAATTCTTACTGCACTAACAATTTAGTCAGATAATTGTGTTTCTTCTAGAATGGTCTAAATTATGAACTGAAATTTTTATTTCAAACTTTTATTTACATTGTGAAACTATTGCCTACCTTGTGAAAAAATACTGTCTCCAAGAAATTAATAATTGAAGCTTCCTGTCGCAGCTGAATGAGAGACAGCAGAGAGAAATCAAAAATTAATACAAATATTACCATTCTGAGAAAACAAGGTAATACAGAATCAGAAATTAACAATATTGCATTTGTGCGGCCTCTTGAGATACCAGGAAGCATAGAATTAAAAACAGTAAAAGTATTAGACAACCTAACAAGCTATAGCTGAACACAATGTGAATATAGTTATTTCTCCTTCCTCTTCTTTGTCAAAGTGTGAGAAAGAATTCAGAACTGTTCCCTTGTTCTGAGCTTGTGCTATCCAAACAGACTGTACTGAATGTTTTCTACTTTGTATAAAACAAGCCAACCTGTATTATATATTGAAATCCAATGTGTAAACTGATTTTCTATTATCTGAAGAGGTGCTCTCCTTCAATTTCTTACAGCTTCTGTTTTGACAGTATCTTTTATATAAATTTACTGAAAATAATCTGCAATATAATGCAGAACTGTTTGTTTGTAAGGTTCACATTCTTCTTTCTTTGAGAAACTCAACAGGAGTTATATTGCATTTCTTCCTCTATTTTTTCACAGTAAAAATTCTATGATAGGTTGAGAAAAAAAAGAGGCAGAAAGTCAATGAACTTCCACAACTAAGAATGCCTTATGCCTTGACCCTCACTAGCTCTTACAAAAAATAAGATATACATTATTACTCTAACAAATAAATATCAGAAGCATTATTTGGCAAGTAGATCTTACAGGAAGCTTTGAAATGTTTTAATAGCAAGTATTATACAAAAGCTGATTCAAAGCATTTTTGAATACATACCACTAAATACAAAGGAAATGTGCTTTTTGGTTTGAAATCCTCCAGTTTGCATAGTATAGGGAAGATTTTTTGCTTCCAAATGGCCACAGTAATTAATTCTTCAATGAGAGTTGGGATCTATACAGAATGGATAAATTAAGTATACTGTTTGCAAGGTTGAGATCATAAATAACAGGAAACGTATTACATAAACTTGGGAAACTTCTGTCTGATGCCTGAATTCATAGAGACAAATTAAATCCAAGCAGAAGGCTTTCTTATTTTACTTCTATTTCTGTACTCAGAAAGACAAGAAATATTATTTGTAACAATAATGGAAACATATTTTGTTTTGTAAGGAATACGTATCTGTATCTTGCTCATGCGCTCATTCAATGCATGTCCTTAGTAGGTTTGCTTAGTCATGATGTTTCCTCCAGTAGGGTTATAGTTTATGTATACAGTTAAAACCATTCATTCCAGATGAATTATTTCCTCATAATTTAATCAAAGGGCTGTAGTTAAGTTATGAAATTTACAAAGTGCTAACGAAGCATATTGTCCCAAAGCTGCTTTTTCAAAAGGCAACTGGACTTTGGTTTTCCTTGAAGATGTTTTGCTTCTCATCAGTTCAGAACTAAGGAAGCTTCTTGGACGAGAAGCAGAGCATCTTCAAAGAAAAACTAAATCCAGTTGCCTATTGAAAAAGCACATTTGGGACAACCATGACCTGGATGACTGAGAATCTCCATAGAGAAATGAAGCATATTGTTTCTATCCTGCCACTTAATTTGTATAACTAGAGCAAAGGTATCCTTCTGAGGTTGGTAAAATGAGGACCCAGATTGTTGGGGACAATATTCTGACACTGTAAACCACTTAGAGAGGGCTGTAAAACACTGTGAAGTGGTATATAAGTCTAAGTGCTATTGCTGTATATGTTTATATGATTACAGTAAGATTAAATTGATCCAGAAAGTAATTGTATAAAGCTATGCATTTCTAAATATAAATATTGCCAAACACATAAATAATAAAAGAGATTTTGATCCAAATCAAGTTCATATTTATTCAGGTTAATGTAGCCTTTGTCATAATATAATGATTTTCTTGTGACTAAGTGGCTAAATTCATTATACCTTGCCATTATTCACCAGAAGCTCAATAAGGATCTGCTCATGGCCAGCAGAAGCACTCAGTATGGCTTGCATGTTCAACTTTTCAATCATTTGCTGTTGCCGTAGCCACCTAGGAATTACAGTAAAATATTAATAATAACAACTTTATTGTCACTGTACGTTAGCTTTCAGTTCATGTCTATGATTGGTATTCCAATACTTCCCTACAACCACTATTGCAATCACAGTCTTACATAATTCACCCTACTGTAAATGGAAGGGTATTTCCCTGCCAATGTTGTTTTTAATCACCTATATTTTCCAGTGTAATCCAATTTTGAGAAAAATCTCAAAGGTAACTCCTTGGCTTGCTAAAGTCAGACATTGAATTTTCCTAGTGGAAAACTAACAGAATTTGCTCTTCATTCACTTTGGAGGGTATTTTTCCACTAATAAATACACAACCCTTGTTTCAGAGTTATTCAATGATATCTCTCTGCCAAGGGAAAGGGCACTGGTTAGTCTAGTGCCCTCTCTACTCTGTAAATCCTTTTTCTCTAAACTTCTTTCTAAAGCTGATTTTGGAAATAATTACTGTAGAAGAAGACTGAGAAAGAAAGATCTCAGATCAAATAAAAGTATGCTTATGTGATATGGGATTGAAACATACTTTAGATAAGTGCTAACAAAATTGTGAATACGCAACAGTGATTGCAATAATGGGCAAGCAGAAGTTTTAGAGATGTTTCAATGAATACTTTTGTTGATTGTGATATGTCATATAAGCAGGGGGTTGAACTAGAAGACCTCCAAGGTGCCTTCCAACTCTGTTATTCTATTCTATTGTTCATAATCTTCTTGTGTAATCTATATGTTGGTTTTTTATACTTCTTTGCATGATCTGCTCTTTTAATGATTTTTCCCTCAATTCTGACGTTGACTACATTAATTCAAATAGCTTGCTTTTGCTTAGCCAAAATCAAAACTTCAGTTTCTTTTTTTAATGTTCCAGTTGTAAGCCATTGCTAGATTTTATCTTTATCCACTTTCCTCTGTATCTTTTGTAGAAACTGACCATGTAATGATTTTTGTTGCCAGCATACTGCTCTAGTTTTTATTACATTATTTTGATATTCACTTTTTGTTTCCTGTATTTTTAATAAGTTCCAAATTTTTAACCTGCATCAATGCTTGTTCTCCGCTGTCTTTTTCATCATCAGCCAATGCACGCTTTTCTTCTTCGGCAGTTGTTTCACTTGAAATAAACCTCTGCCTCCATTTCTGTGAGGCAGGTATAATTATCAATATTGCTAAGGGAATTAACGCATAGTGAATAATCATCAGTTTTCTTGTTTTTCTTGTCCAGGCTATCCAGTTTAGCGTGTGTCCAGTAAACAATTCAAGAAATATATTGAACCAAAGGGATGGCCCAGGTATTGATGGCTTTGATGGTATTTCTTACCATTTTCTCTTCCATTAGAACAGGAGTCTCCAAACTTGGCAACTTTAAGACCTGTGGACTTCAATTCCCAGAATTCTCCCAGCATAGCTGGCTGGAGAATTCTGGGAGTTGAAGTCCACAAGTCTTAAAGCTGCCAAGTTTGGAGACCCCTTCTTTATCCCATACGCTTAAATACATGGGAAAACACGACTTGAGGTCTTTTAATAACAACTGCCGGTCGTAACAAGTTATTTATTTGCAAATGGATTTGTCTTCCATTTCTGTATAAGAATAAGCAGGGCGCTGCTCGAGGAAAGGAAAGCCCGTAGCCCCGACTGACATTCAACCCCCGAGGCAAAGCCGAAACCTGCCGTAGCGAGTTTCTCCCCTGCGAGCCTTCTGTCTCCCCTTCGCACCCCGCTCCCCACCCCCCTCCTCCTCTCCCGTACTCATGGCTTCCGATATCCCGCAGCTGGAAACTCCTGAGCGACTCCACCAAGATCTCGGCTTCGCCCGGCAGCAAAACCTCCGGCAACAGATCCTCCATGGCGCCGGCTGACAAAGCTCAAGGCCGACGCCGTTGCCGTGGTGACGAGCTCGCGCTCCCCAGGTGCCTCTCCCTCTAGCGGCGGCCCCCCAGTATGGCGGCTTCTTCCTGCCGGCTGGGATTTCATTGGCTGGTTCGCTCAACGTGCTAGCCCATAAATTAATAACAGAGACATTTGGGAGGAGGCGGTTACTTGGAAATCAACCAATGGACCAGTTATTACAATACTTCGGTTTGCAGAACGCAAAGCACCTCACAAATTTAGGCTCGTCTCGATTTCATGGAACACATCTGTTTCTGTCTTTGGACTTCCCTGCTTAGTTTAGGCTGGTGTTTCTCAAACTTGGCAAGGATAAGATGTGTGGACTTGTCTTCAACTCTCAGAATTCTCCAGGCTGTATGAAAGAGGCCAGGAAACCCTAGTGGTCCTCATCCATGCCCAGATTTATTTAGGGTTGGCTTTGTTTTAGTTAAATAAAGTAACAAATCTTGCACAACAGCAGTAAACTGCAGACTATTCAATCACATTCTATCCTGGCACATGATACCAATATGATCAGTGCTGACAGCTCACTGGTCGTAAACAAGGAGGAGAACTAATCTTGATCTGGAATCTCAGCAAATAGAAATATTGACTGGATTTAAGGAGAGCATATGCAAATTCCTCCAGGAAATTACTTTGATCTTTTGGAACTATTTACTTGGATACCTAACTTGCCTTACAGAATTGTGAACAATAACAACAAAATGCATCAAGAGGCAGACCCTTAAAGAAGAGATGAAAGTATAAATATGAATATAGCTGCAATCAGGACAAAACAGAAATGTGTCAGGTTTTATCTAAACTACCAGTAGAAGTTATACCTTTAATCCCTGAAGTACACAGTAGCTTGTAATTATAATGCTAAAATATTCTTTTTGTTCTCAAATGCAGTTTTTAAAAATCAGAATACTCCCTTGGTAATCTGAGGCTTTTCTCTTCTTGAAATGATGATATATTCAAAAATAATCTTTTATGTGCTCAACAGCTATTTACCCCCAAAACATAAATAATCAAACTGAGTTTTATCAAGCTGGCAGAGAAAAAAGTACAAAAAGGTCAATTTGAGATTCTATTTAGACTCAAATCTCTTTTCCCTCTCAACGATTATGGAGCACCTCTCTAAAATAAAAATGAGATTCAGAAAATATACTTTTAAAACAATAATTTCCATTAGCTTAGATATACTCAAGCAGCAAATCTATGTGGCCGCTAAGAGTTGAAATTCATGACACATAATCAACATCAATTTAATAGAATGCAGCAGTAATAGAATGTAAAAAGTTTGTGAAACTGTTACAGGACTTTAGGTCAGCTAAGATGTATATATTTGCCAAATATAGATACTTGCTACTGTATTCATAAATAGCATAGCACACGTGGACATTAACATACTTTATTTTTAAAGTAATGAGAAATTAGCATATTGAAAAAACATTTGCTCAAGTAACACTTTTATTTCCAGCAATGCCTCTGTATCCTCTATGTATGTTCATGTATGTGTATATATATATATGTATACAGAATATTCTTAGAAAATGAAAATTACAGGGGAGATATAGTCCAGTGCTGTATTTGGAAATGACACACCCACATAAAAAAGACAGTTAAGTAATGTGATTAAGTTTTTTTTTGTTTTTTTTTTTGTTTATTTGATTTATATGCCGCCCTTCTCCGGAGACTCAGGGCGGCTTACAATGCGTTAAGCAATAGCCTTCATACTTTTGTATATTTATACAAAGTCAGCTTATTGCCCCCACAAACTGGGTCCTTATTTAACCTACCTTAGAAAGGATGGAAGGCTGAGTCAACCTTGAGCCTGGTAAGAATCGAACCTGCAGAAATTGCAGGCAGCTGTGTTAATAACAGGGTGCATTAAACCACTGTACTACCAAGGCTTGGGAGGTCTTGCGAGAGAAATGTCCTCAGTATGGTTTCAAATGAATACAGTTAGTCCTGGCTTATCACTCATTCAGTAGCCATTTGAAGTTACAATGGCACCGAAAAAGGAGATTGCAACTGGTCCCCAAAATTGTGGCCACTGCATTACTCTCCTCAGTTGATGTGATTTAAGATTTGGCAACCAGTGCACATTTATAACCATTGAAGAGTCCTGCAGTCATGTGACCGCTATTTATGATTTTCACAGCCAGTTCCTGACAAGCAAAATCAATGCGGAAGCCAGCAGGAAGTCACACTTGGTCATGTGACATCATGCTTCATAGCTGCAGCCGTAATTGTTGGGATTAGTCATGTGATGTTTCACTTTATAATCACATCGCTTCATGACAGAGTTTTTGGTCCTAATTGTGATCGATAAGTGAGGACCACTTGTATTTGGCACTGTCTGCCTTTACTAAAGTAGTCAGTTTGTGGTAGCACTCACATTTTATCAAAATTCCACACATATACATCAAGTTGTCTTCAGATAGAAAAGCTTTAATCAATTTATAAGAGGAAGATATCAAATAATGAATTAGAGACTCTAAACAATTTTTTTTATTTTTGCTGTTTAGTTTCCCTTTCAATTGCTGCATTTGCATTAAATTTCCACATAAAAATATTCTAGTTTATATGAACTATATAAAATAGAAGAGGCCCATAATTCTTTCTCACAACCAGTAGTTTTGAAAAGTATACAAGGTAAATAGGTTTAGCCCAATTATATTAAATATAACTATGCTGCAGCTGTATTTCCAGTTTTACTTCCCCAAAAGAGCGTGCATGCTTTTTATTAGCATGATTATCCATTATTTATAATCTGCAGATTTTTTTCAAAACTCAAAGGATTTCAAGTGGGTATGGGACATCCAGATCCCTTTTGTTAAAGAAGAAGGCATATTATGATAGAGAAGCATATAGTTATTAGTTAGGGTGAAAAATCCAGAATGTAATAAGCAGAATAGATTTTTCTGCTGTTGCTGAGGAGCAGCAGATTAAGCAAGAGAATTTATGGTACAGCATTCCCTGCTAGGCATTTTTCCACTTCAGTTCCTTCCAAACTATTTTCAAACTATTTTATCCCTTGCTCAACACCATAGACTTTTGAAGTTTCTTTATACTGCTGTGTGTCTTTTAACACACCCTCCACAAAAAAAAAGAAGCATGGTTCTGCATCTCTGCTGATCAAAGAGAGTCAAATCCATTTACCGCATTTTTTTCCAGGGACTACCACAGTTTAAGCCATGCTGTTTTTCATGAGCCAGAAGAGTCCTGGGGCCACCACAATATCTCATGCAGTCCAATTAAAAGTTAACAGGGCATAATAATCATCCCATGTCTCAAAGAGTCTCATTTCCAACAAACAATTATATTGGGATCATTCTCTAATCTTTCATCCAATTCCCGATAGCTCATTCCTAGAGAGAAGTAAAAAATAATGATGAAAGAGCATTAGTATAATTCTATTGCTTAGGCAAAATCAATTAGGAAATTGATTTATATTTCCAAATAATCTAAAGATTGTCCTGGCTTTAGAATTGTTTGGTATAATGTTATTCCTATTTATTTTTAAAAATATTTTGTTTCTGCTTTGTTATCTATTAATAAGTTACTGTATGTGTTCTGAGTAGATGAATACAGAGAATATAATTCCTTACCTGTTTTACAACAAATCTCATCATAGCTATGGCAGCCAGTGTATAGTCGAGCTGGATGACTTCTTTCATCCCGAACTATTTTTACAGGATATTTCTGGAGCCGCCGAATAAGACCCTTCATCAACCCAAACTGGATAAGTTTTCTAAACAAGAGAAAGATGCAGAAATATTTAATAACAATAGCAATAGCACTTAGAATTATTTATCATTTCATAGTGCTTTTACAGCCCTCTCTAAGCGGTTTGCAGAATCAGCATATTGCCTCCAACAATCTGGGTCCTCATACCTCAGAAGGATGGAAGGCTGAGTCAATCCTTGAGCTGCTCAGAATTGAACTACTGAAGTGAGCAGTGAGTTAGCTAATAGCTACTGCATTCTAACCACTGAGCCACCATGGCTCTTAAGACACTGTGCAGTGTTTCTTTTTTTGCTATCTAGATGGATTTTGAGATCCACAGGAATGATATATATATGTATTTCTGGTACAGAAATGTGTTCTTTTGGACTGTTTTTTTTCTGTACTGTACCAGACTGTTATAGTGCACACATGCATGGAAAATTTTGATATAAATATTGAAAGAGGTGAAAATATAAGAACCTTTTTCATACATTTCATACTCATGTATTTAATGAGTATTTGGAGAGGGAATTGCTCAAAGGACAATTTAAGATCAACCAATAGGCACACAATTATCAAATTTCTGCCTGCTACAATTGACAAACAGTATATGACGTACATGTTACATGTTTGATGGACACAAACAGATCATGACAATTATTTCTCTTTCCAGACATCCCTAAGTTTCTAAATTTTCTAGAACAAACGAATGCTTTGCCCAGTTGATACTAAAAGACAAGTCTGAACACTTATGCAGCAAGAATGTCATTTTATGCGACTAAGTAATGCTACTGTTACTAATCAAATAACCAGACTCTTCTTACACACAGGTTTACTGAAAAGAATAGGATAGAAAACAAATTAAAATAAGGAACTTCATATTTTGATTTAGCTCATTATTATGTGATCTAGCAGCTGGAAAAAAGAAAAGGATGTATTTGTTCTGAAAATATATATCCATTGTTAAGTAAGCTGAGCTGTGCTGCTTCTACTTGTCTAGATAGAGCCCTAGGAATTGTAGTTTGATGAATACAGCTCTCAAGCAAAGTTCTCAGCCTTGTAGATAAGACAACAGTGATTAGATTGAAACCAGACACATTTAACCTTTAATTGCTCTATGTGGCATATACTGTTGCTGAATTATGGTTTTTTGAAGGGAGGGGAAGCTTTCCTACCTTTCATCCACTCTCTGGAGTTGGAGGGTATAGCGGCAAATAAGGTCTCGAACAGTTGTCCCAGGGCTCAGTCCACAGTAGAGCTGGAAAACATCTCTCAAACTGGCTCGCTTATGTCCTATAGAAAATAGTCACAGAACAAAATTGGGAAAGCTGCTGAAGATGATGTCTACCAACAAAATAGCTAAAAATTAAATAAGAACAGCATTCAATATTACAATGTGGATTGCATTTAGCCTAAATAAACACTAAAAATATCATTCCAAGGGTGGATGCAAATTAATCTGTACTGCCAAATATAGTTTATGGAACTGTTGCTGTCAGTGGCAATGCCAGCAATTAAATTGTTATAAGATTTTTATTTTGGACTGAAAGTCAGCCAAGAGCAAACTAATTAATTTTATCTGCTATACATTATTCATATGACTACTTCTGTCATGAAATGATTGTTTTATGGAACTATATGGTACAATAGCTTAGTAAATAGCTTATATTAATAACCTTTGATTTTACGCAATCTGTCCCAAATATTTTAACAGGAAGAACATACTTGATAAGTAGGAGGAAAAGAACCAATTTTATACTAGTTCCCCTGAATTAGGTGGAAAATACACACTTTCCTGAAATTAAGTTCAACTCAACTCCCAAGGATGTAGTTTGAACAGATACAAACAGGACTATATTTTCAGCCATCCATGCTTCTTTACCTGGTTTTGTGACATATGAGAGACATTCATCTTGCAAACACTTATCATCCACTAGATCCTGAACTTTAGGAGTTGTGCAGTAAACATTTGAGTACTGTGGGAGGGGAAAAAGAGATTTCAGTCAATAGTGGCAGAATTGCAGCGTTTTAGCTACTCCTGGGATTCCGATTAATTACTCATCAAAAGCATTCCAACAGGATTCATAGTGGCATATAATAATTTTAGCATTACATGAAATAATCAAATAGTATCAAGTAGCATTATAGTATAGTATATTACTTTATAGTAATAATTAACAAACTTTTGCCTTTTGGGTTATAGAACTTTCTCACTGAGATCATAGAACTTCTGCCGTACCTGCAGTCTAAAATCTGGAACTCTAGAATACAGTTTTCTGATGAAGGGGCAGATCAATCTTAATTGATACAGAATGAGAGCTGGGAAGGTTCTGGCTCATAGAAGAAATAAAGTGTCCCTTTGCCTTTTTCTGATGCTCAAAAGGCCTTGATAAAGATGGAGGATGAGCACCAAAGTCAATTTTCTCTTCTAACATCAGCAGCATCTCTGTTCCCTGGGCGAGGTGGGTTAGAATAGTGAATTCCTACAGCTTCTAAGACACCTTCCTTGACACCTCAAGATAGTAGCTGAACTCTTAACATTTTTGGCAATTAGCATACATATTCTTTCCATGGTAACCATTCTTTTTTCCCCTAAGACATGTACTTGAGATATATTGTTTTCAAATATCAGGGACTGCTCATTTCATTAATAACTATCAGATTTTTAAGCATCAAAATATCCTGTATGATAACTAGGGCTTCCCTTTTTATTTAAAATGGGACTAGATAATCTCAAATTTTCTGTTTTGGGGTTTCATTAAAGCCTAATTGAAAAAGATACAGGAGCTGTAGAAGACAGAGATCAACACTCTTTCCTGTGATAATGTAACAGATTATAAATGCATGCGTCTACGCATATCCTTTTATTTCTCATCAGTTTATTATGAGCTGAAGCAGGAAGGGATTATTGGAGAAACAATTGCTCTATATGCATAATCATGCCAATATATCAACTTGATATTTTATCGTTTATTTATTTATTGGTTTGATTTATATGCCGCCCTTCTCCAGAAACTCAGGGCGGCTTACAATGCGTTAAGCAATAGCCTTCATACTTTGGTATATACCTGCTTAGTAGGGCTTTTGGCCCCCGCCTAAGCGGTGTTCTTTTTTATACAGTCAGTTTATTGCCCCCACAATCCGGGTCCTCATTTTACCTACCTCAGAAGGATGGAAGGCTGAGTCAACCTTGAGCCTGGTGAGATTTGAACTCACAGTAATTGCAGGCAGCTGGCAGCTAAGAGCTACTTAACAGCACTTTAGACCGCTGCACCACCAAGGCTCATCTCAGTTCATCATACTGTATGCACATTCTACTCACCTGAAGTATTGAAACAAGAGTGACTACATTGTAGTATCTAACAATAAAAAGAAACACATTAGAAAGTAACAAACATAGAAAACTATATGTATATTATAAGAAAAAAAATCCAGAAAATAAATTATAGAGAAACCAGTATCACAAGTGATTGGATATGTGATATTAATTCAAGGTAACCTTCCACTTCTCCAATTTACAGTATGTGGAGAAAAGCTGTTAGTTAAATCCTATGAAAATATTAGGAAGATGATTAAAGTTGCAGAATTAGGGTAAAGAAAGAGCCTTCATGTATGATTTTTTAAAACTATGGTCAAAACGGTATCAGACGAATACACAATAAAAATTCTGCAGCCATCAAAAAAGAATCCAATGTAAAGAGGATGTTAAAGAGTGGTTGCTGAAATGTTATATGTTACATTACGTCACAATAATGTCATGTAAAGCACTCTCTTTCCTTTCCTGTAATCAATCCCAGTAGCTTTTTCTTTTGTGCACCTAGCACTTACAAAAGGTTTTGGATGGCAATTCGAACCAAATTGAGTTCCACATCTGCTTCAGCTGATATTTTCTGAACATGCCGAAATCCATCAATATATGGCAGGATCTAATGAGAGAGAGGAAGCATGCAATGAATGTAAGGTTAACAATGCATAAATATAAACATTTTTTTTCCTCATAAGCTAAATCAGAAAGACAAAATAAGATGAGAAGATGTTCACATAAAAGACCATTTGATTTCAGTGGAAGCATGTCTTAAGCCCTTTCACTTTGTTTGTTTGCTTATCAAATGTATGTAGCTGCCCATCTCATGAAATATGACTGTTGCATGTGAACTACAGTTAAATGGGTGGCTGAGGCAAGTTAAGGTCTGCTGCCAACACTTTACTAATTGCTTAACTGATCAGAATTGACAGGTGTGAACATTAGTTCTTGGAATGTTTTAAAATTATTTATTTATTTAGTTTCTATAGCCACACATCTCAATCAATGATTCTGAGAGGCTTACAATTAAAAAATATACTACAATCAAAACAATAAAAGCATTTTAAAACTCTAACTAAAATCCTCTAAAAACATCCCAAATAAAGGCAGCTGCTGCTTCAAGTTTGCTGAGATACATGGGCAGTTGACAATAACAGTCCTTAGCACATTCAGCACTGCAGGTTCAGGAACACATCCTGATGTTTAGTTTTATGAAAGGCTAACAAGGTTGGAGCCATTCTAATTTCTGAAAGGATATTCCACAGAGCAGGAGCTACTGCAGAAAAGGTCTATTTTCTAGTCCCCACCAGTCAACACTGGCTGATCAGCAGCATGTCCAATCCCCAAGATTGGACTGGTACAGGCTATTGGAAAAAGGTGGTCCCTCAGGTATCACAGACGCAAGCCATGGTGGGCTTTAAAGGTGACAACTAGCACTTTGAA
Organism: Pantherophis guttatus; assembly: GCF_059756535.1. Lineage (NCBI taxonomy): Eukaryota > Metazoa > Chordata > Lepidosauria > Squamata > Colubridae > Pantherophis > Pantherophis guttatus. The sequence goes on from NC_142064.1 coordinate 208,866,386, forward strand.
TTGCACCCAGAAATATACTGGTAGCCAATGTAGCTCATGCAGTAGTGTCAATATCTGGGTACCATTTGCTACCTGTACAGCCATTTCCTTTTGTGCAGTAGGATTTGCGGACTCTTAACAGCTGTGATCAGAATGGCAAAACAGCATTTTAGCATTGTGCCACAAGCCTTAGCCCCCTTGAATGTGTAACGTTACGATGCATACAGAAAATGGGCAGATTGTGCTGCTTGCGTCACTTTAACATTTCTCCCCCTTTGACCATATGTAAGCATTGCTGCTTTTGTGCTGAACAAAGATCTTAGCAAATACCAAGTTTTAGAGAAGGAATGTGTGCATATTCATATCTACATCCACATGCTTCACTCGAGATTAACTCTCTTCATGTGCACACAAATAACTGCATAGATAAATTTCATTTTCAATTAATCTGCCATTGATAACTAAAATACAGGGAGTCTTTGCTTAACATATGGTCAATTAATGACCAATTATGATGGATCTCAAAAAATATACTTACAGCCCATCCTTGAAGTTACCTTCCTGCATCCCAATGCTGTCACATGATCCCATTTCAGCTGCTTGGAAATTGATTTGCTTTTAAGACCAGCTGCAGCATCCTGTGGACATGTGACCATGGGTGGGATTCAGCCAGTTCCGACTGGTTCGGGTGAACCGGATGCTAATTTTACATCTGGTTCGCTGAACTGGTAGATGGCCCCGCCCACTCCACCCTGCCCCTCCCAGGAGTCTCCATGAGGCCTGTTTTGGATGCCAGGTAAGTGCAGCGCCCACGTGTAGGCTCTGAGAGGACAAAAAATGGGCCTCCCAGAACTCTGGAAACAGGCCTGTTTGCGGCCTCCGGAGGGCCTCTGGAGCCCGGGGGAGGCCGTTTTCACCCTCCCAGAGGCTTGAGGAAAGCCTCCGGAGCCTGGGGAGGGCGAAAAACAGGCCTACCAGAAATACCAGAAGTCTGGAAATGGGCCCGTTTCCAGCATCTGGAAGACCTCTGGAACCTGGGGAGAAATGGGCCTACTGGAAAAACCTAAACGGGCCTACTGGAAAAACAGGCTTATTGGAAGTCTGGAAACGGGCTCATTTCCGGAGGGTCTCCAGAGCCTGGGGGAGGCTGTTTTCGCCCTCCCGGAGGCTTGAAAAAAGCCTCCGGAGTCTGGGGAGGTGAAAATGCCCCCCCCCAAACTCGTGGTGCAGGAGGCCGAGTAGGCCATGCCCACCATGGCCATGCCCACCCAGCAACCGGGCAGAGAACCGGTTGCTAAAATTTTTGAATCCCACCCCTGCATGTGACCATGATTTGCAACCTTTTTTGCCATTTATAAAGTTCATGGAATCCTGCTACCCTTCTTAATAAACTCCATTCTGATGAATAATTTTCTCACTGAATATGCAATTAAATAAATACAGAGGTATTAAGAACACAAAGTTGCAGTCTGAATCTCAAAGCAAGGAAACATTTAGCTAGAACCCCTTTCAATAGTGGGGACAGGCTGAATAAATTCGTACATATTCAACCTGCTTGGAGAAAAATTATGTTCAAGTCAATTTTTAATCCCTCAGATTAATTCGTGGTGGGCATGGAGGGGGAAAATTGCAGGCAAGTTCTTCCTCCAATTGATATTATTGTGAAATCCATGATTGGGACTATTTCAAGCTTTATAATGCCTTGATAAGGCCACACTTGGAGTACTGCATTCAGTTTTGGTCGCCACGATGTAAAAAAGATATGGAGACTCTAGAAAGAGTGCAGAGAAGAGCAACAAAGATGATTAGGGGACTGTAGGCTATAACATATGAAGAATGGTTGCAGGAACTGGGTATGTCTCGTTTAATGAAAAGAAGGACTAGGGGAGACATGATAGCAGTGTTCCAACATCTCAGGGGCTGCCACAAAGAAGAGGGAGTCAAGCTATTTTCCAAAGCACCTGAGGGTAGGACAAGAAGCAATGGGTGGAAACTAATCAAGGAGAGAAGCAATTTAGAACTAAGGAGACAGCTAGAACAATTAATCAGTGGAACAACTTGCCTCCAGAAGTTGTGACTGCTCCAACACTGGAAGTTTTAAAGAAGATGTTGGATAACCATTTGTCTGAAGTGGTGTAGGATTTCCTACCTAAGCAGGGGGTTGGACTAGAAGACCTCTAAGGTCCCTTCCAACTCTGTTATTCTATGTTCATTCTATTCTATGTTCATTATAAGCTAATTTTTTGCACTAACCTGTTGAGTAGTGAGATCCCATTGGGAATTTAAAAAGTCATCTTTATCCTGGGTGAAGACAGGGACGTCATATTCTTGTACAATGGGGGGATCAGGACGTTGCTCAATCACTTTCAGGTGAATGGTGTTTGATTCATCTATGAAAAGGGGCAAAGCTTATCTCAATGCAAGATTATACTATCACAACATGCCTGCTGCAATTGAAATACATCCGACAACAATAACAGACCCTACTTTACAGGGCATAATTGGACTAGGTGTGGAAGGCAAGCGCTCACATTACAACCACGATTAAGTTTTAATGTTGAATGTACAGCAATTTTCAAACCAGTGAGTAATCGGATAACCCAAGTGAATGACACTCTCCAAATCAATATGATAGTGTTACAGTATAGCCTATTCACCTTATTGTCTTACAGCATGTTGCACTTAGTACTAGAGGGAATATTCAAATTATGCAAAACCCCAAGGACAATTAGTGTCTTTTCCTTAATCATGTCAATTTAGAAGAGCCAGAGTATATTTGTAAAGAACAGTAAGAGCTTCCTTCAAAGAACCAACATGCAGCACTTCTTGGTACTTTGTGGACCCTTGATCTAAACAATGGTTGTAGCTGAGAACTGTGGAGGTACTATGCTAGAGAATACTGCTTTGGAAGATGACACCTCCCTTACCACCCAACAAATAAATAGAAACTACAGTGTACTGTATGCTCAAGAACATTGGTACATAATTCTTCCTGCTGTTGCGCAAAATCATATTCTTATCTACTTTACCTGTTCATATTGAGACATATAGATGTGGAGAAGGCAGCACTAAATAATAAGTGTCCTTCTTTCTAAACGTGCTCCATAGGCTTATCTGCCCAAGAATCACAAGTCTGAATTTTAATATGCTCTGTTCCAAAATATATTTTGTAACAATATGCTTGGTGAAAATACCAATAGGCAGAGTGCATTTGCCAGTAGCATTCAGTTCTTCAAGTAGAATGGTCATGATGGGTATCAATTTTTGCTTGCTCTCATCATTGGAAATGAAGCCACTTTCAAGCTAGGAAAGAGCACAGTTGATGATCAATTACAATCAAACTATTACTAGCAGCAGTAGCATGGACTGTGTGCTCCACTAAAAGAAAATACAACTTCATTCAAATAAACCTGAGCATATTTTTCATAGCAATAATAAAATGGAAATTCAAAATTAGAATTAAGCTCTTAGAGTATCATGCATATCATTATTACAGTCACAGAGAGTGATGAAAGAGTAGGCATAAGAGATAGTGATTTGTAGATGAAGGGTCTTGAAATAAGCTAAAAACTGTTTGACTTTTACAGCACACAAAGTACCCCAGGAAAGCAGCATAAGTGTTTGAAGAATACTTCTGGAATAGTACAACTTTGCTGCAGGAAATAGAGTAGCAGGTATAGAAAAACAAATGTGGTTATACTTTACAAGTTTTAATAATATCTTCTGCAAAAGTTTCCAGAGTGCAAAGGACTGGAAGTGAAATGCCTGTTGTGATCAGCTAAGAGGTAGCTATGACAGTCCATATTCATCACACAACTTCATCAGGTGTCACTCAAGGACTTAGAGGTCCTAAAAATATATCAAGTTTGCCACTAGCTAAGCATTAGAGAAAACAAAATGAAGAGTGAAGACAAGGGTGCATCTATGTTGCCTTTTCTGTCACACTGCTTCCTGTCTGCTTGGAAGATCATATCCCAAAGGTTAGACTGCCCTAACCCTGCTTGCATTTTATAAAGCACTTAAGACCTGGAATATGCTCCAGACTCTGGAGGTTGGGAGAATAGAAGCTGCACTGAGAGGATTTTGATGATACTTTTGTCTGGGTTTATCACTGGCATTCACTGATGGTTTTTACCCACATTAATATTGTTTCTTGGTGGTTTTAATGTGTTGTTAGATGCCCAGAGAGCAGGAATGAAGGATATCATATTTAGGCTATTTCTAACCTCCAGAGTAGTAAGATAACCTGCCAGTTTCTTCACAATCGGTTCCAGTGCACAGGTCTTAGCTCTAGCATCACAAACGAAGCCAAGGTTGAAGTGCAGGGCATTCCGGGTGTATTTCTTATGTTCAATGCAAACTGGGCATCCAATTAGCTTTTTTTCCATAGCTGTACTGGATTTTTGTGGAGCAGGGGAGAGAAGCGAGAGAAAACAATTAACTTTCCAGCACTCAAAATACTGAGCAATTGTATTTCTTCATCAAGTAAGGCTTTTCTTACACTGCTCCTACATAATACTCACACTGTGATAAGCTTATTTTGGAGTTCAGGTTTGGTGATGATATATACTTGCACTGTATCAAACAACTCTCGGGAAATAAAATCCTCTGGTACCTGCAGGAACAAGACAGAGCTGCAAATAATTAATAGACAAACAAATCAATAAATAATTACCTTAACTTTTATGGCAAAGCTATTTTTAAACTATGGCAACATGCTTTTCAAACAAAGATGAAAAAACATTTTATACACCACTGCAAAAATAAAGTACGCAATCAGAAATAAAAATAGACAAGCAGATGCATTACACTTGATGAAAGACATCCTGAATAAAGGAGGGGGCTCCATGAATAGCAAGCGCTATGTTTTCCTAGGTCTCGGCTTCAACTCCAGTCAAGAATAATAAAGAGCAAATGTAAAATCTTGGACAACTGATGCCAACCAGAACAGAACAGAACATAACAAATGAGATAGGTAGCTTTTGCACAACTGACCTGATAAGTTATTTTAGGCCCCAGTGTTGGGTGGAATTCGCTGAAAAATATACACTCAATTCTGCTGCTGATTTCCATGGTTGTAACTAAAAAAAGATGAAATACACAGAAATGAATGAACAGCTACATTTGGGAAAAATTAACTCTTATTTTCTTTGAATCCAATTTCAAGGCCTGACACCCCCCCCCCCGATAAAATAACAAATAAAAAAGTAAAAAAGAAATCATGGCCAACTTTAAGGACAAAACACTCAAACGTAACTAAAGAGGACTCCAAAACTATTCTACCCAAGGCCTAAAAGAACAACCTGGTTTTAAATAATTTGCTAAACATCATAAGCGTGGAAGTTGCATGAACCTCTGGGGAGATATAGTTCCAAAAGGCGCAGGCACTGCAACAAAGTTTGCCTACCTTCTGAATCCTATAAAACAACATAGTTTAATCACACAGGTTCAATAGTCATTTGTGGCAGGCTGTTCAGGTAGTTTGGCACCAGTGAGCCAAAAAAAAACAAACAAAACCCCACATTCAGAAAGTGATCTGACTGCAGCAATGGACTAATAATAATGTCCTCCAGAATCAGATGATATTTCATCTGCCCCAAGAGAAAATCCAGATCTAGAGCGTGAGTTGTTATGCACGATGTTCATGATGACTTGGGACAGGTCTGCAGTTATCATGGTGGCCATAAACTCCTGAGTTGCCACAGACTCAATATCACCAGCTTGACATCCTCTGAATGGACGTATGCCCCAAGCCTACTGACTCACATCTAGGAAAAGCTTTATGGCAAGAACATTCTTGAGGGTACGCAAAAACAAAACCATATGGAAAAATGGAGAAAGGAGACCACTGAAGAAGGCATAACGTTAAAGGAGGATATGGCTGAAGAATCCGATCTCCCTTATACTATTTGGAGGACCCTGCATAGGTTGAGGGCTGGAGTGTCTAGATGTAAGATCAATATGCTTAAGTGGAGGCTTATGCTGGGTGAATGCGGAGAAACACAGAGCCCACTCCATTTGCTGTTATGTTGGCTACTACCAGAAGCATATACTGATCATGACTTATTTTTGCCCAATGACAAAACCAAGGTGATTTCATTCTGGCAGTCTAAAGTTTGATCTAGACAAAGAAAAAGAAGAAAATCACCAGCTGGTAAATTGATGTCCCAAGAACTAGTAGCCTCAGAGTCTCAAGTACCAGCAGCTCAGCCAGGAGAGATGCTGTATAACATGGAGGGCAATGCAACAGCAATAATTACATGTTGCTGTTGCACTGGTTTGGAGTGCAAACCAGTTGGAAGGCAACTTCAAACCAGAGATGGATTCACTTAGTGACCCACAATGCTTGCTTAACGAGGGCTGCAGAATATGCCAGGATTGCCATTGCTAAGCAGTGCAGTCACATATTTCACTTTACAACCGCATCACTTAGTGACAGAAATTCCAGTCTCAATTACCATGAAAAGAAGAATGGAGCAGACCCAGTCATGGCCAGCATCTGTGATGCTGCAGGCCAGGCAGTAATTGGAAGAACTTGCCCTATTTCTATATGGAACAAATTCCACAAAAGTAGACTGATCACTAAATATTTCTGTAATCTTACCTCCTGCACTCTATACGTAACCTAAGTACTAAGCTTACATTCTGCATAATTTTATCTTATCACTGGAAGACTAGCACAGCTATCACACTGAGTGAATTCACTTACTAGTGTATGTAACTAATAAATCAGGATGTGAGTCATCTGTGATTGATATACAAATCTTGTACAAACCAGAATTCTGCTGAATTATTCTTGTTCATTGAAGACTAAATGAATCACAGATCAAACTGTCAAGATCTGAGTCACCCGTAGTAAAAAGAGCCAGAAGGAGTAATCAGTGCATTTTGTGAAATGCACTTCAAAACTGTTATTTTGAGCAACACAGAAGGCAGCCTCTAGCATTCTCACTCTTTGGTTCCCATTGACAGCATAGAAATACTATAAATACTATACTATAAAGAGTATCTACAAACAGACCTTCTATTTCCAAAGGCCCATATTTTCCAAAGGAAGGCAGGACAATATTCCACGATAGCAATAGTTATATGTCTACCCACTCTATCCATCATGTTGAGAAAGGCTTTATACTGTACTTAGCAATCTTCTAAATCGGCTGAAAACAGGTGCCCTATTTTTCATTAGAACTTCTTTGTTAATCTTCCCATTTATGCATGCATACATTTGTAATCTACAGTACTAGGATATTAATTTACCTACTGTAGTCCATCAATTTATTCAATGTTTTTCAGATTTGGCAACTTTTAAATGTGTGGACTTCAACTCCACAAAATTCTGGGAGTTGAAATCCATGCCTCTTAAATTGCCAAATCACTGCTTTAGCTCATAAATTACAAGCCAGTCTGCATTTATTTAAATATAACCGATTCCCACAATTCTGGCAGAGAGCGGTTTTTTTTCTTTTTAAGAACTGACGGAAATGTCTTGGTGGAAGAAATTTATAGATCAAGCGATATTCTTGCCTTTTTAATCAATAATCAAACTGCCTATGAAGTTACAGGGTATTATTGCTCAAGAAAGGCCTATTTAATGCCCGGTCCCCTGAACTAACAGAAAGCTGCCTAAACTTGGGGTTCACGTAAACTCCTAAAATCCCCGCCAGATAGTGTGCCTAGGGAGGGAGGGATCGGGAGCCTTCACACGCTCTCTCTCTCTCTCTCTCTCTCTCTCAGGTAGCCAAAGACCAGCCCACAGGCTCTGCACCTACCGGAAGAGCACGGCCAAAGCACGCATGTGCAAGGCTAACTCCAACTGGGCGAGCGAAAGAGCTTGTGGAGGGGGGGGGAGCGATCTCACAGCGCCTGCGTCCTGGAGGAAACAGACAACCTTCCTGCAGATCTCCGTTCGCAAACGTGTTCCCCGACCTTGGCCGCCGGTAACCATACAGCACTAAAGCTAAGACCCGGAGGGTAGTTACGAACGTGCGATGCTTGTCACGTGTCGCGCAGCTAGCTGTCTTGGAGAGGGTTTCCCCCCCCCCCCGATGATGGGCAGCGCGGCTCAGCCTCTCAGACGCAGAGACCGGCCGCCAGGGTAGGAGGAACATATGACAAGCTGGGTGGACTTGCCCAATCAAAAGGCATCAGGTACTTCCTTGGCTTCCACCGGAGTTGATGCTCCTTTGCGATGCTGCTGTTCTCGGCGGAGGTGAGTTCTTTAGAATCTCCCCAAGCCAAGACGGTTGGGTTGGAGCTGGGAGAGGGATGCTTTTCTCAAAGCCTTCCGGGCGGGGGTCGGGTTAGGGCAGATCTGCCGAAGGGGATGGGCTCTGCCTGGGGTTTCCAAAAAGCTTGGAATGCTTTTTGTGAAACAGCAGCCCGGGAACTCAACGCTTCTCATTCTGGCAAAAAGAAACCCTAGGTGTAGTCCTTGACTGGTGGAGGCATCTCTCCACACCTCTTGTACTACAGACCTTATCGCCTACGCCAGTTGCAATGCAAGATGTAGGGTGGGCAAAGCTGAAGGCTGCTTTATCCGAGGAGAATGTGTGTCCTGGTGGTGACAGATCAGGTGAGGCGGAAGATCGACACATTCTCGTGCCTCTCCCCGAAATGATTCTCGAAACTGTGCATCATCGTTTTGGACGGAGTCCTGAGAGCTGTGTGTCTCTTTAGAAAAGCTTAGCTTCTCGTGTTTCCTTCCTTCCTTTCTTCTAGCAGCCACCTCCACTTTCGATTGTGCCCCTAAGATACGCGGTGCAGAATCGAAGTGCAGGCTGCCCTCGTCTTCTTTTTCAAAATGCTCAAGAGGGAGCCTTGCCTTGCCACTGAAAGAAAAGAAAGAAAGACTATGACATCTGTCTCTTTGCCTTAATCCTGTATTACAGAGAACAGCCTAGGGCTAGGCTAAAAGACGGTTGTGTTATTTGTGGTTCAGCATCTTGTAGGAACCTAGCAAAATATGTTTTATTTGTTTAGGGATACCTGAACAAGGTATGATATGAAAGCCTATTGGTAGGGTCAACCTGCCTTAAGGTCAGTCAAATTTCTTCCAGTCTCATTTCTTTTTAATCCCATGGCTTTATTTAATTAAGGTTCTTACAAAGCTTGGAGTTTAATTCTCCACTCAGGTTGTTTTCATTTATTACCGCATCCCCATAGGTAAAGCAAATTTGTGGTAAATTGAATTTGCATATTATAAATTTGATTCCAAAATAGCTGTTACAGGATATATAGAACTGTAATTCTCAGTTAGCAATGAGTTTCCACTATGAAAATTTGTAATAAATTCATGCATGTATGATTATATATTTAAGTTGCTTGCCTATTTCTTCAGGTGCAAATAATTTAATGGATGGATTTTAAAATGTCAATAGAGGTCTCAGGATGATGCTCACTTGGTAGCCTTGGGCAAATTACCATTACTTAACAGTAAATATGAACAGGGGAAAATTATTTTCATGTTTATATTTATATAATCCTGACCAGTAAAAATTGGGCAAACAGATTGGTAATACAGCTTGCAAGCTGTATAGTGCATAAAAATTAAAAACAATTCACTGGTGTTTTCTATTAGTGCTTGTGACTGAACAGTTTTTCAAGAGTTTTATCTTGAAATGTTATTTTTCAGAGTTTCAAATGTTTGCCATCTACTTCTATGTTGCTCAGAGGACTGAAGATGGACAGCATGATAGATGTGAACATGAGCCCTGCTGTGTTCTTTAACTTGACACGTATTCAAACATACTCATAGCTTATGATTGAGATGCATTTCCACAGACACTTATAGTAAAGGTTGCATGTAATTCTGCAGGCTGTTCTTCAAGAAATAATAATTTCCTAGTGAAACAAAACAGTGATGTTTTAATTTTTTAGGGTTTCTATAGGGAAAGCTCTGATGGTGTACTAGCAGTGAAATGTAATAGAGGATGATTTTTTTTGGCTAATGATTCATAGAAAAGAGTGCTGCACAATATTTGTTTTGAAAAGGCCCCAGAAAGGAAGATCTTCAGGCCTGCATGACTGCTCAGTTCAATTTGAAGAGGTGGATATTTTGCTCCCCACAGATGCAACAAAAGTGATTCATGGCTATGTTCACATGACCCCTGCTGAACCATAAAGTAGCCATCCATATTTTAGCTGTGATTTGTTGACATTGGCTTTCTTAAATTAAACTATGGTTAAATTAATCACAAGGAAGCCTACTGGGTTCATGTATCAACCATGGCTGTGTGGTTCCCTTCTTTTGCTTGTCTGCATTGGTTTGTGGTTTATTACCAATCCCTGTCAGGGGAGCTTCCCATACTTCTGAATGTCAGTTGAAGTTGACAGTGGGAGAAAATAATTACAACAGCTTGCTATACTTGCATTTTGCAATATTGACACCATCTCTCTCTGAATCTAAACAATGGAACTAAATCAGCATTAGTGGTGTAGTTAGGCTTTCTTCAGGCATATACGTTTAGTTTGAGTGTTGTGTGTTTAGTCAATTTGATTCCTGGAGGGAACAAAAGCCTCTTTTAAGCTGAAGCCCACCCTATATTAAAGGTTTAGAAAACCTTTTCCTCCACAGCAAAAAAATCCATCCAACCCTCAAAAGTCAGCATATGCTTAATGCATACAAAATGAGAACAGGAAAAAGAAGAGGGAGAAATGAGATTAAATTGGAATTAAAACATTTTATGATATGACATTACATTAAGAGCCTAAAAATATCTAAAACTTAGTTCCTTGCTGGCAGAATCCCAGGTTTTGATGGCAAATCCTTGTTGGAAATGAAGACACTGCTTTGACGGTTTAGGATTTTCTTTGATTATACTTGAGGACTAAAGACTATTCTTGGGTTTTCCAGATGCTTTTATTTTGCTCCTTCTTAATATCTCTTTATACAGGATAATTGACAGAAGCATGAGAAACCTGAAGCAAATTTTTTTTGTTTAAAGACAGTAGTGATCGAGTTTTCCCTCACTTTGATGTTCTGGAACACTTGATAGGTTTTGCATGTAAACAAAGAAGATCGATAATTAGTGGACAGTGGAAGGCCAACATCTTATTCATATTCCAGAAGACATGGCTCTGACAGTTGAAACGGAATCTCAGATTTACCACTCTCTCAGGACTGTCTTTGGTGCAGCCGCACACCTGGTTTCTCTTGGATTCACTATTGTCATGGTGGTACTCACCAGACCTGGATCAAGTAAGTAAAGAGCAAAGGGAGGACCATTTGGTGTTATTTGAAACATGGACAGGAATGCTTAAGATATATTGTACAGTACAGATCGTCCTGCTGGATGATGACTTTAGCTAGTAGGTCCAAGCTGGGCATGGGGGCTGGGGAGGAGGCTGAAAGTCTGAAAGGAGGAGGCTGAAAGTCAGTCCATAACCTCCCTTGTTGAGTTAGACTTAAGATCTTGGCAATTCTAGTCACCCATTTTGACCAACACTCCACTCTGGATTTTCCAACCTCAACTATACTGTATAATTAAAAGAATTAGTGGAGTGGAGAGGTAAGGTGTTGTGCTTGAGCTAGTTAAATTCAAATCCCACTCAGTTATGAAGTTTTCTTGATAAATTTTGTCCAATCATGCCTTCAGCCCCACTTATCTTATAGGATCATAGCTCTGATACAGTGTTGGGAAAGACCCCCTTCATAAATGCTACCTTGAGTTCTCAGAGGAAAAAAAGTTACGATATTTGTGTTGCATGCCTTTGAGTCATTGTTTAATCCTGGTGACTGTCTGGGCAAATCTGCAGTTTGCTTGGCAAGGTATGCAGAAGTGGCTTGCAATTGTCTTTCTAGGGAAAATAGAGAGAGAGTGACTGGTCCAAGGTCAGCTGGCTTCATACCTAAAGTGGGACTAGTAGTCATGGTTTCCCAATTTCTAGCCATAAGCTTAATGTATAATAATCTGTGATTATGATTGGATTGCATCCATACTGCATTGCCTGTGCTGAATTTGGTCAGTGTGTGTAGCCTTTGCTTTTGTTTTATTGACTACAGGCTGAGCTTCTCCCACTAAGTTCATCTATTCATTGCAGTGTCTTCTCCAATCTAGTTATAGTTCTGTATCTTCTGTGAAAAAAGGTAATCAATTTCTTTTAGTGAAAGGAAGATGACAGTGAAATAAGAGCCTGCAAAGGCTTAACATGGATTAAGCTCCATTTTCCATGGTGAATAAAGAATTTTGAGAATGGACATCATTTTGTAGGATCACAGGAAACAAAATTATGAATCAATATAACAATGTTTATTTTATTTGTACCCTGTCTTTATTATTTTTTATAAGTAACTGAGGAAACTAATAACGTTTCCTTCTCCTATTTTCCCTGCAACAATCACTCTGAAGTGAATTGGGCTGAGAGAATGACTGGCCCAAGGTCACCCAGCTGGCTCTCATTGATAAGGCAGGACTATGGAACTCATGACCTACTGGTTTTTAGCTTTGTATTTTAACCACTAGACCAAACTGACTAACATTTAATTCTGAGAATGTATGTTGTGTTACCTTATTATAAATATTATGTAGTATAAAGTTTCATGAATTAGTACTTAAAAATTTACTTCATAATAATCTGTTTTCTTTTTTTTTTAATTCTCCATGGACATGTTTTATTTCTTCCTCGACCTCAAGAGATTATTAGATTCATATTTGAAAGAACCTCAGAATTATTTATTTCACAAATAATGGGCTTCCAATACTAGCATATTTAGTATTGTTCTATTTGTAGTTTTTCAGTCAACATATTAATACTGTACTTCACAATCTGTGGACATGTCAGTTCTTCTGTCCTGGGCTATGCTTTAATTTCTTAGCTGCACAAATCTTATTAGTGATACAAGGATACAAGGGCAATAATTATTTATTGACCCTGTTTTGCTTAATTTGAGAGAATTTAGGAATGTGAATGAAAGCCTTGTGCTTCTATTTCTACCCTTAAAGGTACCCAGTCTGAACACAGGATGAAAATTGTCCCTAATTAGCTTCCAGATTTTGATGGCTCTACCTTTGGTGGCTCCAGGGGCTCCCAAATGCAATATCAGCATAGGCACAGCTATGATAGAAACATTGGGTCAGATTATCTCTCACAAGGATGTTTTAAGACTTCAACAAATGAATTGAATGTAAGGAACATACTTTATCTTTTCAGCCATGATTAGCCAGCAGACATTGATTTTGTCCTCATTCCTTTCCAGGTTTGTTCTCCTGGCATCCTTTCTTAATGTCTCTTGCGGTAAGCCAGACAAATGAGATTATGTTTTCTAGATTTTTTATCTTGCATTTATTGTTTTTATAAATAACTCAAAGCAGTAGATACATATATAATACTCCTTCCTTCTATTATTGGTTATTGTTTCTCAAATAACTAACTATGCAGGTAATCCTTGACCTATGACCACAATATAGTGTACTTATTACAGTCAAGAGAGCGCCTCGCTTAATGACCTCGAACCCCCTGCAGTTGTTAAAATGACTATGTGGATTGTTAAGCGGAACAAAGAGTGCCCATGGGAGGGGAAGGTCCTGGAAGTCCTGGCTCATGCCCACCTGCCTTAGGCTTCCCAAGGCCTCCTTTACCTCATAAAATAATCTGTGCTCCGCTTTCCACCTTGGGGTCCCCACAGCCCTCGGGCCTGTTTCTCCCTCCCTGCACTGGTTTCCCACAGGGCTTTGGCCTCCTGCCCATTCCCCATCACCCACTTGGCTTTTGAAGCTCTCCAGAACTCTGTACTTCACGTTGGGGAAGGAGGGCATGCCACACCACCCCTCAGCGTTCCTGGACTGTGTGGCTGCGTCACAGATGTAGCTGCCATTTTAACGCAGCCACAATGTGGATTGCTTTGCTGCTGGGCTGTGTTGTCTAGCAACACAGTTCCTTGTGGCCACACTGAAATGGCAGCTGCGGCCCAGTAACAGAACGATCCATTATGGTTCCTTAACATGAACTGCGCAAATGCTGTAGAAAGCTCTGGCATTTTCCACAGCACTGCACAGACCATGTTAGGAAACAGAACAAACTGCTTCATTGCTGGGCTGTGTGGCAGTCCCAAAAGCGGCTGCCAGTTTATGAACAACCCCATGTGGGACAATCCTGGAAATGTCTGCCATTTTATGAATGGCAATTCAATATGGCCACTTGGAAGATATATCCCAACAACAAAACTGTGCTTTCCTAACTCAAGCTCTGGAGTTCTTGGAAAGTTAAGTAAGGAGGAGGATGGGAAGCAGATCCAAGGCCTGTGGGGACCCAGTGTGTGTGGGAAATAGGGAAACAGGCAGGAGTATCACTGTGTTGTTCATAAGGATGAATGACTGAAGGGTCACTGCAGCAGCTGTAACTTCAGGACTGGGTCATAAGTAGTCTTTGGGGGGGGTCTGCTGTAACTTTGAACAGCTGCTAGGTGGCTGATTGTAAGTTGAGGACTACCTGTACAACCTTCTCTTTTATAACAAGTTGTTCAGTCTGCTGGGTCTTCATGCAAAAAGGTAAAATACTTTGTTGCACTTAATAGGGGGCAGGTGCGTATTCTTCACTATGGAAATTGGGAAAAATAGCATAGCACTTCTGCTGCCCGTTTCAAGAATGAGTCTGTCTCTATACCGTCTCTCTAAATCTGTATTTTCTCTTTTGCAGAATTTCATTTAAAAGTTATGTGCTATATCTTCTTGAATAGGTCTCCCCCATTGACAAACTAGTGTCTTGCTAAATATCTGACGGTTTCCCAAATTTTTGCATGAAGTATTGCTAAATATTTTTTGCAGCTGACCTTTATGTGGGAAACTCTTATGTCTTTTTCTGTTTTCCCTTCTCCCAGTTTTCCTTCCTGATGACAGAGGCCCTGCTGACTTTCTCTCCAGAGAGCTCCCTCCTCCGGTCCTTCTCCCGCAAGGCCAAGGTCCGCTTCCACTGGGCTTTACAGCTGCTTGCTCTCATCTGTGCATTGCTGGGATTGGCCATTATCAGCTATAACAAGTACCTCAATGGGAAAGAGCACTTTGTCACCTGGCACGGCCAGACTGGCTTGCTGACAGTGGTATATGCTAGCCTGCAGTGCATGGGTGGACTCGTCCTGCTCTATCCCAAACTGATGAAGAACTGGACCCTGAGCAAACTGAAACTGTACCATGCCACATCAGGACTGATTGGGTATCTACTTGGTTGTGCCAGCTTGATGCTGGGCATGTGTTCCCTGTGGTTTTCCACAACTGTGACTGGAATCTCCTGGTATCTAACTATGCTGTGCCCTATTCTCACCAGTTTGGTTATCATGAACCAAGTGAGCAATGCCTATCTCTACCGTAAAAGAATCCAGCCTTGAAAACAATTGTAAAACAATCTGTGTGGCAGCCCAGAAGCATTTCTGCATTATCTGGAAGGAATCCATAGCTATATACAGGAGTACTGGAACTCAAGAATCTCTTTCTACCTGCCTCTAACTTTTTATGGATTTTTTTTAATTACTTCAATTTTTCCATAGCAGAGATGCCTATGCTGTTGAACCAAGTTTCTTGCAATCCCATTGCTGGAACTATAATAATTATTAGTATTGTATAAGAGCCCAATTTTGCTCTACTGGTACTCCTTCACCCCCTGAATGAAATCAGTGGATATATTCTGGTTTAAATTATTCTTGATTGGCCATGTACATCTACGATTGTAAATCTAACTTGCTGTAACTTCTTTTTCATATTCGTGCTCAGTTCTAAGGCATGGGCATTTTTAAACTTCCTCTTTGAAAGGATGGCTTTTATTCAATGTATTCAGTTTTTGTTTGCATTGATGGTCAATTCTTCCTCTTTTTTTAAAGTCATATGCTATGTGATGGTACAGCATATCCAGCTACATTAGCTAAATCATATGTGCTGATCAAGGGCTAATAATATATTTTACATTTTTTAAAAAAAGTAGAATTGCTTTGTGCAGATGGAAAATGCAGAAGAAAAAAAACTTCAGAAAATGAATATTCCTTTACCTGTTGTTTTTCTTACTCAAGCCTATCTGTCCTGCTCCCAAATACTGTCATCTCCGAAGGATTTCAAATGCATGTTAGCCTGTAAGATAGAGACAGCTCTTCAGCATAAAAGGTATCACTTAAAACCAATGTCCCTCCATTCTCTAGATACATTGGGATTATTGTAACTCAATTCCCAACCAATATTCTTTCTGCTCTGCAGTTAAATGATGCTGAGCTATAAAAAGGCACTTTAATTTAAAGCAGAAAACAGGAACATACATTCCTGGATCCCTGCCAGAATTTAAATTATAGTCAACCATTTCTGCAGGTTGTATGCCCTGGCTTAATGGCATAATAGGAAGATTAGCAGAGCATATCAGTGAGTTGCTTACTTTGCTAACACTTTAATAAGTTTTCAAAAGATGTGTCCCCTGAAAGCATATGGTATCCTTATCCAGGAGCAAGTTACCCATGAGAATCTAGATTATTCTTGATATGGCCCTGTACGTCTATAATTGTAAATTGTAGTGCCACTACAATTTTATAGACAAAAGATGGAATAAGAAAGAAAAGATCTAAGGCAACTTTAATATTTTAAGATGTGTGGACTTCAGCTCCCAGAATACATCAGAATGCTGGCTAGAGCATTCTGAGACCCAAATCCCCACATCTTAAAATGACTAGGGTTGGAAACACCAGTCTAAGGGTAAGGAAGTAAGCACAAACTATTTTTAGAAAGATGAGAAAATGCAGGGTGAAGAATACTATTTTATCCCTATTATTATAAAAGAAATATCAAGGACACCCAGAGTTTTGAATGACTTTCACAATGCACATTTGATTATATCTCTCTCCCTACCAATAGTTAATAGGGAGTATCCAATTTCTCTTCTCCTGCTTGGCAGCTCCTGTCTTGTAATCTCTCGTATTTCTTCTCTAACCTTCTCTCAAGTTATCTTGTTCTTCCTTGCTATGTACTATTATAAACGTTGAACGCTGATTAAAACATGATTTACACATTTTTACTCAGAAGAAAATTCACTTGGTTTATATATGCAGGTGAAGATCTAATAAGGCTTATCCCACATGCAAAGAAGAGATGTGGCAAAAATTCAAGGGGCCATGAATCCAAAGAAATGTACAAAAGATTGGGAAATAGAACTGTTTCAATCTCTCTCAACACTTTATAGTGCAGCTTCTGGGATGATCTTGTCCCAGAAGATGAATTGAATCTGTCCCTTGACAGTATGCATTGAATTTAGAGGTGATTAGCTGACAGCTTTGGTAGCCATGAAGTTTCAAAACATGCTGGCTAAGTTAAAGCTAAATTACAGTGTGATTGGTTTTTGTTTTGACTTAAGTTTGTTAATTAAACCATTATGGCATTTTTATGTACCAGGCCACCATAGTTTATTCTACAAGTCATGGTTAAAACTTAAAAGAAACCAAGGTTTAGCAGGATGGATGAACCCATCCCATAGCACTAACATAATGGCTAACAAAGTGTGCTCCTTCAGGTTTCTTTTTAATTTCTTTTTAAACCACAAAAGGCAAGAACGAGTAACTCTCCTCTTGAGTTTCCACAATACTTAACTCCTGAACTTTTTTCTCCTATTGTATTATATAGTTTTCTGTTCTCTAAAGTGGAATCTTACGGCAAATTGATGATGGAGTGATGGGAACTGTAGTCCCAAAACTCAACAGGAAACTAGTTGGAGAATCTGTCACAAGTGACTGCAAACCTCATCTTTTAGATTTGTAAAGAAAAAAAAAAGGCTTATCTTCTGCTCAATAAATCAGGCAAAGTATGCTTGATTTTGACTCAAACTTTTCAATATCTGAGTAGTAAGGAATAATAGTACTAGATAGTTTGATCCTGCAATTACAGACAGAAATCTATTGGCTTGATTGACAAGGAAATCTTCTCATTTCTCAAGACTTGGAATGGTTTCCTATGCACAGTTATTTCACAAAAATAAGATATATCATGCAAACAGATCTTGAGAAAAGTTCATATGTGATTAAATGTATGTGCATAAAAAGCATTTTCATTCATCTTTAATTCTTACATCAAAGCACTTCTCAAGCATCCTGAGGTTCTTAAATAAATAAATAATGGGGGACAACTCTAATTGCTTTTGTTTTTTTATCTTGGCTATCAGCAACAATTGACCTCCCATAATACATCTTGTTTGTTAACAAACATTTTGTTAATGCTTGTTAAAACAATTTCGGTAACCATAGTTCCTGCTTATGTTACTTCCAGGAGCTCCTTAAATAAATATATATTTGTATTCTACTATTGAGAAAGGACAACACCTACTTTCCAAAGAGGGAGAAAAATAATCACAGAAAAGCTTCTTTAATGGGGAAATAATATTGTGTCACAGAGGAACTATTAATACTGATGTATTTAAAGACACTCATGTTGCAGTCAATGAAACAGACTAACTTAAGTCCTATAGTTTTCAAAGTCATGGCCACAGGTAACTTTAGTTACAATGTAAGCTTTGATTGCATTCCCCTCCTGTCCTATTTTTAAAATTTAATTCAGTTCTCTATCACAAAGGCAAGAACAAGGTTGATGATCTTGTTAAGATATTATCACATGGCATTGTGTAATGAGTATGAGATATGCTCTTTTCAAGCAGCACCTAAATGCCTGTATTTCCAGTGGTACATAGTTTAGGTATCAGTAGCTGCTACTTGTGTTCCAACATATATTTTACCATACAGTATTATAGTTAAAAAAAACATAACACTAGGCTTAAAAAGTTTGTATTTGCACTGAAAGCATAGGGAAGATTAATCGTCTCATAGATAACATCAATGAACAGTTTATAACTGGTTCCAATGCTACTTTTTTGCCCAGTGTCTACTCATTAAACCGTCAAGTAATGATTACTGCCTTGATAAGAGGGAACAGAGGTAATACTTGTTATCTGAAAACATCAAAAACAAAATATATGCCACCAAACTGTGTAACAAATGAACCTACCACTGAAACTCGGGAGTGGGGAAAAGAAGCTTGTATTTATGAGCGCTGAAATAAAGATTTTTTTAAAAATGCAGCAACTGTGACATACTGCCATCATGCTTGTTTTGCTTCCTTCAGATAGATTTTGCATTGTTCAGTCGTACAGAAATTATTGGAATCATAGCTCAGATTTTGTGAAAGCATAACATCATCAGATATTTCTATTAACCTTATTCCCTTTAAGATTTCTGCCTGCATTTCAGAGGAATATTACTCTTTATGGCCGCAATATTTTAAGAATAACTTGTTATTTTCAAGTCATTGAGCAATAATTTAATACAGCAGCCAGATTAGCTATGATTAGAATTAGAATCTGTTCATTAGAGCCTGTCTATGAATTCACATATGTTCTGTCCCAGCCTTCACAAGCAATGAGAAACTGCTTACTCACAAGTAACACAAACCTTTTTTTTATTTAAGTCAGGGCAGGAACAGTTTTGTCCACATTGGCTGAGGCAAATTCACTCCCTATTATTTCCCAGCAGGGAGATTCTGTTGGCATCTCAAATACAGAGCAATTAGTCCCGACAAACCTGGTTCTGGCAAAGGAATCCGACATGATTGATGTACATTGGAAAACAAATTGGCCACTCCCAAACCCCTACTATTTATTTTCCAGCCAGGTAGGGGCTAGCAAGCATCTATGTCTTATTTTCCCTGAGAGCCGGCTTATTGCTTTCCGTTGCTCACCTCTCCTCCCTATGCATATGTGCATCAGGGATGGGCCCCATCTGTTCCTCCCCCTCACTCAGCTCAGACTATAAAGACAGCTGCCTCTCCACCTGGGGGAGGACAGAAGGCCCTGGCTCTGCCTCTGCCTCTGCTTCCTCATCATAGCCTTCCAAAGGCTTTAAAGTTGGCCCAGGCTCCCCCTCCTCCTCATCTGACTCTGCTGCTAGCTCTGCTGGCAGCCAACAGGCCACAACATCAACTCCTGATGTTCATTTGAATTATAAGCAGAGCTGCCAACTATCAAGAATGTTCTATTTGACTACAATATATAAAAATATTGAACACATTTTATATAGACCTCTTCAATAGCAAAGTCTTCACACCATGGCTGAATATTTTTAAACCAGCAGGCCTTGAGATATCTTTATATGGACTGCTCTCCTTCCTGCTGACATCTCTAGAATATTGTCTTCTGTCCTGATGTCCAGTTTCATTACCAGTTTAAGTAACTCAGTAAACTAGATGTTGATGAAGTAAAATGGGAAAGTGCAAAGGTAAAATCATTAAAATAATGATTGAAAGTAAGATGAGAATAACAAAATACAGATGTTTAAGGAACACAAACTCCAGTATCATGGAAACTAATTCCCCAAATGCATTGCTGAAAACATTCATCTTTCAGAATGCAGATCTGGAATGAGGGAATCAATCTGATCTCAGCCAATATAGCAAAATTCACTAATAAAATTAGTACAATACAGGAACCTGGGAGGTAATGACATGCTGGAATTCAATCTAGGAAAAGCTAACCATGAACTTTATGTACTCCAAAATTCAGTTAAGTTGATATTAATAAAACCAGGGAGATGTTAATTAATGTTCTATGGCTAGGTATACTAGGAAAAGAAGCTCAAGATACTGTAGCTGGAAATTCCTGAGGAGGTTATAAATTGCATAATCATAATTTCCAATGATAAATAATGGGAGACATCTAAAAAAATCTATCTGGCTAATTAAAAATGTTAATAATTACTGAAAATAAAACAGGAATGCAGCTAACTATACATATGAAGAAGCACAGCCCTACAGAAGTGATGTCAGTGTGAACTAGACTGGCAAGTAACAATCGGAAGATGGTGAAATATTAATGGATGACGTTTCTTCCTTTCCCCTTTTTCCATACTGAGAAATATGTGCAAGCTTGTCAGAGAGGTATGACTGATAAACAGCTGTGGCTGCAATTCAAGGCTAAGAATTGGTGACTAGCTTTCTTAACAAATCTACATTTCAAAACCATCTTAAACTATCAAAGAAGTTGCTAACAAATAAGGTTCCTATTATTCAAATAAGACCTTGAAAGCTTAATTGAAGATGCAATTATGCAGATAAAAAAAATGACCTGAAAATGAATAAAGGCAGTTTAAAGATACATTCTAGATCAAAAATCTTATTTCTTTTTATAGCAGCGTAACAAATAAGTGACAAAATAGCTATCTATTCATTTTACTGGATTTTCTCAATGGTTGTTACTACCAAAATACTTTACAAAACAGTGAGAGTACTACCAATTCATGTGAGTGTGTGTGCCATCAAATCATTGTTACCTCATGACTGCCTGAACTAGTCCTGGCAAGATTTTGGAAGTTTTTTCCCCCTTGGTAGTGAAAGTGATCTGATTTGGTTTATATCTTCATCGGACTACTGCAAGAATTTTGTATTTCATCAATTTTTAAAAGAACTTTGCTGCTTTATTTTGCTTGTGTATATTTTTGGCCTCTCTTTTTTTCTCTAAAGAGAGGGTAATTCTCTTTCATTTCCATTTATTCTCTGGGAATAAACAGAATATTCCCTGTGAGGAATATTATCTTAATTTTTCCTGAGGACATTTTTGTAATGGAACACCTACTTCTTTTATCTTTGAGAGGAATTGCATACATTTTGCTGTGAAATCTGGCGATAAAAGAAATCTGGATTATATTTAAAATGAAAATAACAATAAATCAAGGATTAACATTATACATTCTTTACAACGCCCACAAAAATATAAAGGAAAGGAGTCAGAATAACTTAATTTCAAAGCCTTCTTGAATGCCTTTGGAAAAAAATGCTTTTAAACTTACAAGTTGTGAATGAAAATTTAGATTAAAAGTTTGATCATGTAACAAATTATAAATCAACCGATGGGCAATACTCAGATACAGATAATTACAGTTAAATCAGACTTGCAATTGGATGGATTGGAAGTCAATTTGTTACTGACAGAATTGTAAGAGGAGCTTTGTTTGAGAATTGCAGGTTCATTGGAGAAGAACAAAAGGGTCACAAATTTAAGTTGGCAGTATGAATCAGCAATAAACGGAACTTTTTAAAGAAAATAAATAGGGATTGTGGAATAGACATACTATATCCCCTCAGAAGACAACTGTTAAAGACATGTTGTAGTCCAACTGGCACAAAAAATCTCAGAACAAGTGCTGCAGAGATATTCACAAAAGAGGCTATGACTTTGGGGAATGAGATGCAATTATTGAGAAAGATTCGAGTTAGAATTTTAAGGAAAAGCATCATATATTTTCAAGAATCAATCAAATTTGATCCTGGACAGATTAAAGATAATGATAGCAGTGGTCTATGGTAGATTAGAAGCCGTAGAGGATTTTCTGCATGTGAAATACAATAGATTGTTAACAGAGTTTTGAAGTTTAGTTTTGTTGTTGGTTTTACCTGTTAACTGATTTTTTTTTTTTATAGTAATTAAGAGGGTAGGTCAAATTAGTTGGGCAAATAGAGCTGTAGAAGTTTATAAATTGTAGACTTGTTTTGCAAGTAGAATACTATTATTGTTGAAATATATCAGTGTTCAACTGGGGGGACAATATATGGGTATGTTTTTATACACTTTGTCTCATTTTTTATTTGTTTTGGGGAGGTGACGTTGGAAATAAAATAGGGGAATTATAATAATATTATTGAATTATTAATTATAACAGAGGAATTATTGAGTCTGTTATCTGAGCCTCTATAACTGTCTGGTTTGGTTCTGCAACCCAACAAGACAGACACAGACTTGAGGATAATTAGAACTGCAGGAAAAACAATTACTACCAACCTGTTTCCATCGAGGACCTGTATACTGCACGAGTCAAAAAGAGGGCTGTGAAAATATTTACAGACCCCTCACATCCTGGACATAAACTGTTTCAACTCCTACCCTCAGAACGACACTATAGAGCACTGCACACCAGAACAACTAGACACAAGAACAGTTTTTTCCCCAAACGCCATCACTCTGCTAAACAAATAATTCCAACACTGTCATACTATTTACTAAGTCTGCACTACTATTAATCTTGTCATCGTTCCTATCACCCATTTCCTCCCACTTACGACTGTATGACTGTAACCCTGTTGCTGGTATCCTTACGATGTATTGTTTCTTTCCTAATATGATTTGATTGCTTATTTGTACCCTATGACTATCATTAAGTGTTGTACCTTATGATTCTTGATAAATGTATCTTTTATGTACACTGATAGCATATGCACCAAGACAAATTCCTTGTGTGTCCAATCACACTTGGCCAATAAAGAATTCTATTCTATTCCATTCCATTCCATTCCTTTGGAAACAAAATAATTAAAAACAGCTCATAGAGAGAAACTGGCCCAAAGTCATCCAGGTGCTTTGTGCTTAAGGTAGGACTAGAATTCAGTCTCCTGGTTTCTAGAGGGTTACCTTAACCACTTCACTAAACTGGCTCTCTATTTCTAATTCACAGTAGTCAACCTGTAACCAAAAGTCATTAAGAACTTATTTTTTATTAATGGTCTAAGACGGGTGTCAAACTTGCAGTGACACGTTGTCACGTGACATATTACAACTCACCCCCTTCGGGGGTGGGCATGGCCAGCGCATGACACATCCGGCCCATGGGCCGTGAGTTTGATGCCCCTGGTCTAAGATTTTATCCAGAACTACAGTGTTGTAAATACCAGGTTGTCTAAACCATCCAAAAAGTGATCCAGATTTTTAAAGTGATTTAGAAAATTAATCCATTTAGGACTTATAAATGGATTTAAAAATCTAAGTTGAAAAAGTCCTTTTGTACATGCACAAATCACTAGTTTTGAATCTTTTCAAATTAAATCCAATATTAATTATTCTAGTCAGAGATTGATCCAGCAACTCAAACTGACTTCTTAGACTGCCTATGAACTCAAATTTCTGAATTTAATTTTCAGATGGTCAGTCCTAGCTTTTCACATATTTTTTGGCTTTTCTAATATATAGGAAATATATTAGAAACAACTTTCTCACTTAACAACATAAATTTTAGGCTCAATTGTGGTCATACATTGAGAATTACCTGTATACTTTTGAGAACTGCTTTTCCACCAAGAAGTTGGCAAATTTCTCCCTCATTACTAACCTTAAAGCATGATCAAGTCAACATGATACTATGATTACCCTGTCTTAATCAGCATCATTTCTAATTCAGCTGTTATAGGGATGCATTATACAAGGTGAATTTCTTCCACAGAAATAATTCCATGCAGATTATTTTTTACATTCAGTGGAAGGAAAACACAGCAGTATTTCAAAATCTGTAAGGACAATTTAATTCTTTCTTCTCTGTTTTTATTTTTAGAACAAGTACACAATGATGGCAACTCATCAGTGGGGTTTTCTTATTGGTGCACATAAGAAATTCATATTGGGTAAAGAAGCATTAAGTTTAAGACCTAAGAAGTAGACAGGTATTCAATCCTGGAAATTTTAAAGATCAGATAAGCAAAACAATTAGGAGACAGCTACAGTTGGAAACACTGAACTTTAAGATATCATGGTTCAGTTTTTTACTCAAGCTTTCAAGTTCAAAATGGACAGTATTTATTATGGAGGATTTCTGTAGTGAAATGGGATGAGGAAGTGAACAAGGATGTACATCATCTTGATCAGACAGGGCTTAATTCTACAAAAGAAACAAGACTCTTAACATTCAGGAGTTTGCATGTTAAAGACTTCACAGACAACATTTGTTACTGCATTTTAACATCCCCTCATGTTAACAATACTGATTGCAATGAAAATGATTTTGTGAGCTCTTTTGCAACTAGGAGCTAACATGGTCAAATGATGAATGATGGGAGGTTTAGAAAGCCAATCAAGAGGCACTCTTTGAAAGAACTGTTTATTGATACTGAAATCTGTGTTTTACTTCTTGGTTGACAAAAAAAAAATCATGGTCCTTTAAAAAATATCTTAACATTTTCACACATTCTCTTTCCATTCTTTTAAGTGCTACCTAACCCAGTTCTTCACCTTTAGTTGGCTATCAAGGCAAGAAATCTCAGAACTTGTTGCCCCACATAAAAAAATATCTCAGCCCAAAGGAAAGGAGGTTAATGATCTCACCAAACAGAAAAATTAGGCATCAAAGGAATTGTCAGTCTCCTGCACACAAAAAAAATAAAAATAAAATAGTAGTAGTAGTAGTATGCAACCTACTGTGGCAAAAATTTACCTGTGGTGTCTTGAATACACTGGTTGCCCATTAAAGACAAAAGCTGCTTTATACTTTGAACAATTGTAAATGGAAGTGAAGAAAAACAAATCAAATTTCCTTTTGGAGTCCTATGGAAAGTCTCAGACAATGCTTTCCTATCCAGTATTAACTGGCAATCTAGAAGCAAGCTGCAGCCTGCATCCTTTCACTTAAAAAAATCAGCAATGGCATTACTATTATTAAAAGGGTTTAACTGCTGCCTCTACAAGAGGGAACTTAACAGTTTTATTTGGCAGGGTTTAAAATTATGAAACCCATGGATATTGGAAAATAAAAGTGAGTAACAAAGATTTTTTTTGCTTATTTAATCAATATTAAATTGCTTATTTCAATCAATAACTAATTCTGAAAGAAAAAAAAGACGACAAATAATCATTGACAACAATCACTGCCACCAAGTAAAACTGCAATTGAGGAGAATGCTGTACATTCGAAGGGGTTGTTCTGTGATATTTTCGTCGGGTTTATGTGATAATTTAGCATTTAGAACTCAAAGAAGAGCAGATTCGTCAGATTGGAGAATACAAGACTCCATTCAGATTAACCAGAATTGCCATTAAAGGAACTAAACACAAGCATTGTGTTAATAGCCACAATGGCAGCTGTAGGCTGGGGCAAATTTTATAGGTCTTTTTAAGGAGATGCTCCTTATTGAGCTGCATCCTCCTTCCTCCCCTGCCAGTTCTGAGAAGTTCTTAATTTCAAAACCTTTTTGAAGAGATGAAACAACTTCTCAGGTCAGTTCGACAATTCAGTTTTCACCAAAAGAGTCCTAAGACCTGGCAAAACCACAGGTGGCTCACAAATGCTGGAGGAAGTAGCCAGGAGGCATAGTGTTTTGTTCCTGCAAAACAGGGAACGCTACAAGGGAGGGCAGGTAAAGGATCATTAGCAGCTCTGATATGCAGGAGCAGGCAGGCAGATGTAAATGCTTCATGGTCACAATTGAGAAGGGGCATCTTCAAAGGTAATGAGGCTGGATTCTTGGCTGGAAGCTTTTCCAACACTGGCAGAGTCCCGGCTTTTTTCAGGTAGCAAGGGAGTATCGGCCTTGGTATTTTCTTCATCTTCATCCTCCATACTGGGCCAGGCTGACTGATCTTCCACACGCTTCAATCGTTCATTCAGTGCCTTTAGAGCCAGTTGTCTACAGAATGAAAAAAATGGTACAAAGTTTGAACAGTCTATCATGCATTCCACGGAACAGGAATTTTCTAGTATTAGTTAGTGAAGAGACTAAAACCACTTTAAAACTCTGGGGATATAAACAGCTCAAGACTGAAAACAATTCTTCTTCCCCCACATCACATCCATCTAATGCAGACGATGAGTGTTTTGTCACGTGCACTATATAGATTCCTTCACATTAATATCTATAGCAATATCCATTTAACATATATTATCTATTAATATCTTTAACTCTTCATTTGCCCACTCACTGATGACAACTATTAGTCAGGTCTCTAGTAATGTATCTGTCTTCATTCTTAACAGTATGAAAATAGATTGTCTTTCAATATAAAATGCTAACATTTAATATAGCCTTATTCAAGTTGACACTGTCCCGATGTGTGACACTTGACGTTTCTTAAGAGCATAACCCCTGGTGGAAAGCATGTTACAATAATGCAGTTAACTAGTTTAGGTTGCAGTTTACATACAGTGTTGCTTCAAAGTATTTATAGTTTAAAGAAAATGCACTTATTAAATTATTAAAAAATAAACAGTTCAAGACTATAACTCAAGAACAAGAGTAACAGTGTAGTAGTATAACTCTTATTTTATTGATCTATTAAAGCAATCCGATTCATGGGCTACATGCTTCATTATATACTATATAAAATTTCAATCTATTCAATCTCGTATAATTGTAACAAAATGACTGATTTGTTTTATACATAAGGGTTCTACAGCTTTGCTAGACAATCAAGCATTCCATACTGATTTTTTCCAAGGAAAAGATGAAGTGAGAGAAAGTTTGCTCTGGTGGCCCTGCCATGCAATCTTGATCTTTCTCTCTTAAGGAAAGGACCAGAGAACATGATAAGCTTACAGTTATTTGGCAGCTTCCCCTCCCCAACCCCCTTTGTTTTGTTCTAAGGCAGGAAAGGTAAAGCTCATCAGTTTGGCCCTGCATTTCTGGGGTGTCTTTCTGTGCAGTTGTCCAAACTCTGCTTTCATAGAGGAATTTAGAAGATAGCAGGGATAATAATGAAGTAGTCCAGGGTGTTGTTACTGACTGAATCTACATGTGCTTTGTTAAGACTCTCACAAACAATCCAAAATAAAAGTTTTAATAGAAAATACAGTGTTAAATACCTACAAATGTTAAGTTGATTGGGCTGGAGGTCTACTTGTTTCTACCCCACAGTGCTTAAGATTTCAGTCGAAGAACATTCTTGGCCAATTTTGTGCTTAGTGCTCTTGTTATGTTACAAGTACATAAAATAATTCTGGTAACAAACTTGTCACCGTAGTAATTCACTTAATCATAAAAGGGATGACTAATTCGCTCGTATTTGAAAGTATTAGTTTGTGATTCACAAGTGCAAAGTATTCAGAATATATTGTTTTATAAAATCACAATGGAATAGAAGAGGAGAAAACAATTTTCTTTTAAAAAAATTAAAACCTAAGAAAATAGTTCACTGTGTACTGAATATATTTGCTTTTAACTGAAATTTCTCTTAGGGTAATGAAAACTAGTTTCCCCCTTTTCTCTTATGACACAGGAACAAGTACTCCAACTCTGTATTTATTCTGCATTTGTATTGACTGTTCAGAAACCACAGTAACAGCAGAAAGCATTTATACTACAGGCATAAGAGAATGTGAGCTGAAATATCTAAATTACAACAGATCAAATAGTTATGCAAGAGAGCTCAGAAGTGCCTGCAAAGGCAATTAACCGAAAGCACATCTACAAAATGCACATTTTTAAACTTTTAAAAATAGATATAATAGTTTAGCCTTATAAATAAAAACTCTTAACATTGAGCTTCGCTTTACATAATTACATTTCCTATCCAGGGTATGTAATGTTTAATATTGTTAATACAATAAAACTATTAACTACTCCTCAAACTGATTCTGTCCTGTTTTGCTCCACTATATTCATATTAACTTCACAACATAATAATTTAAAGTAATGTTTTCTTTAATACAATTAACCCGCTGAGGTGAAAAACAGTATAATGTATAAGAGTTACTTAAACTTTTGAACAAGATCAAAATTTTCCAGATTTTAAACTCAAAATAATCAGAACTAAACAAAAAGGGCAGTTTTTTTAAACGCTTTAGATCAGGGGTGTCAAACTTACGTCATCACGGCGTTGCCACATGATGTATCACAACTTTTCTCCCCTTCGCTAAACTGGGCGTGACCAGTGCGTGATGCATCCAGCCAGTGGGCCGAGAGTTTGACACCCCTGCTTTAGATGTACAGATAGTCCTCAACTCACGACCACAATTGAGCACAAAATTTCTGTTGCTAAGTTAGTTAAATGAGTTTTGCTCAATTTTACGACCTTTCTTGTCACAGTTGTTAAGTGAATCATGCAGTTGTAAAGTCAGTAACACAGTTGTAGTTAAGTGAATCTGGCTTCCCCATTGACTTTGTCAGGTCACAAAAGGGGTCACATGACCCAGGACACTGCAACCGTTATACATGCCACTTGCCAAGAACCTTGATCACATGACCAAGGGGATGCTGCAACAGACGTGTGAATAGTTATTTTTTTCAGTGCCATTGTAACTTTGAATGGTTGCTAAATGGATGTTTGTAAGTTGAAGACTACCTGTGTACCAAAAGTCTAACATATGTATTGTGAATTTCCAAGTCTACAATTCCCTTTACCGAGTATAAATTGCGAAGTAATGTCCTTTTGGCTCTTTTTAGACATTTTTTGGTGAATGTCATACTTAAACAAAAAAGGCCAGGTTTAAACTCTAAACAATGCATATATAGTTAGGATGCATTCACTTACTTGTGTGAAGTTCCCAGTTAATTCAATGGATCATTTTTAAGCGTTTAGACATATTTTTTATGGAAAAAGCAAACAATGTAGAGGCAACCTTTTGATTTCATACACACAATCATGTGAAATTTTCTTAGCAGTATTATAGAAGTAGCTTACAAATGCTTTCTCCTGAAATAGTTTATTTTCAAACCTAGTCCTTTGCAAGTTTAAATAATGCAATCAGTACTGTTAATAAACTGCAGAATCCATTGGCAAATTTTAACTACAGTGCTGTAAATAGTAATAACAAACTCACTGCATAGTATTCGATTCTGTTGACTACTGTGAGATTACCTTTATATAAATATGTAACCCCATAAAAGTCTGGAAAAGAATTATTTAAATCTATGTTTAAAAATAAACTTTCTTACAACTCACTTTTCCTAGTGTTGGCAATACTGACAATAGAAAGTCTAAAGAAGTAAGCTGGAGGCCTCATTAAAAGAATTCAGCTGGATTCACAGTTCTCTTGAATCTCAACTATAACTTCTTGTTCTGGTTTAAATATTCTCCCTCTCCTTTGCTGCAAAGAAAAGGAATTGTTTTAAAATGCACAGGAACAGGAGAGATTATCTTTTCACTCTTACTTTTGCTTTGCATGCATCAATTTGGAAGGGGATTGGTATCTTTGATAGAATATTCTGAAGACAGAGCTCTCAGTAGCAGTCGAACAAACAAGAAAGCTCAATAAATCAAAGGTATATATTTTTTTCTCAAATACATAAGGCACATAAATATAAAACTTCAATTTAAAAAGGGACTATTTTCAATAGTTCTATCTTGGAAAAGTAGCAACAGTTCACTTAGTTCCTCCCTTTTCCTTTCCAACACAGATCACATAAAAGTTTAACCTAGATGTATTTCAAGAAAAATTACCTCCTTCGTTCAGCATCCTGAGGATCTGTTCCCGGCAAGCTGATAGTAATAGAAGAAGGGGCTCCAACATCATAACGTTTCACTGTTTTCCGGCAGACTTTCACTTTGACTAAGATGGTGTGCACAAGATTGGCCAGCAAACCAACCACAGGTTGTAGGATCTCAGGGAAGAATGTGGCAAATGCAAAATGGTCTGACATATCGCCACGCCCTCGGCTATGCCTCTGGTAAAAACGCAGGTATACCCAACTGGAAAGAACCCCAAAACCATACGAAGCCAAAATGTTGCTTTCAATAAGAGTGGTCAGTCTCAAAACTGAAAGAATGAGAAGCAAGAGCATGGGAACAACTTTCATTCGCACCTGAGGTATCTTTAAGACAGTACTGTCACCCATGGTTTGCTTGAGGGCCACCAAGACACCGCCAAGGAAACCCAGCATTCCATAAATGCGAACAGAAAACAAGTAAGGCAGACTGAAGGTCGCCATGTAAGTAAGAAGATAAGCAAAGGCCCCCAGAAGCCCAACTGAAATATTCACCACTGCAAAAAAGATCAAAAGTTCCAGGGCGCCCCAGAGCGGCTCCAGCAACCTCCCTGCCACCACTATAGTGGCCAGGCTTACGCCCACATCCCAAATATGCTTTTCCACCAGGCTGTGGGTTGCCAGCGTCCATATCCAAAAGTTGGGTGGGAAGAGATATCCGGGGGTCACACCAAGTCCAAAGACCGTGTCTACAGCAAAGGAGAGAAGGTAGAGCAAAATGACAATGGCACATATAGATTTCACGACTACACTGGTGCTGGCTAACACAGCCAGGAAATGCTGTCTTGCTACCGGCAGGTATCTGTTCATGTTTCCCCTTCGGAACCGCCGTCCCACCAGTCCAGAGAATTCGAGCCAAGAATCTGGCTTAGGGATGAAGATCCGGTGGCCCGGAAGCCTTTCTCTTTTCCTTAGCGCAAACGCATTCTCCGCTCCGTCATCTTTTGCCACATCGCACCCAAACGGAGTTGGGAGTCCGGTTCGAAATGGACGGCATCCGTTCCCCAGCGCCCAGCTTCCCTTCGCTTCTGGAGCCACGGAGCCGCTTTCCCCGCAGCACCTTTAGACCACCTCGTCCCACCGAAAGAGCCAAAGCGGCTTCTCGGGGTAGAGAGAGAGAGAGAGAGAGAGGGAGGCTGGCCTTTTAGCGCCTAACAGACGGCCAAGGCTCCACTGGGCCGTTTTGAAGCAGCAGGAGATGGAGGCGCTCGCAGCCCCATTCAGCCCAGACGGCAGGAGCGGAAGGTTGCCAAGGAAGGCCTCGCTTCGGCCTCTCTTCGCCGGAAGGAGAGATCTCCCCCACCCCCCACCTGCCGAGTCGCTCTCTCGAGGCCGACGCCCGGCGGCTCCGCCCCACGGCGGCACGCTCGCTGCGTTCTTCCTGCCGCCGCCGCCGCCTCCTCCTCTTCTTCCAGGACGGCCTCTCGCTCTCGCTCTCACCGCCCGCACTCCAACGCAAACAAACGGTAGGGCTGCGCACGCGTGACTTGGTGGGTGAGCGTCTCCGGGTGCATGACGGGAAGGGGAAGCTCACCTATTGCGCAAGGGTGATTCCGGCATGCACTGGGACCCAAATTCTCGCGCGAGAGATGGGGGGGGGAGGGGAGGCTGGGTTGCAGCGCGCGAAAGAAGGGGGTCGATGAGGGTGGGAGGAAGGGAAGGTCCCCCGTAATGAAGCACACCCGGTCGTGCAGTCTTGTAACAAGTGTCCCGTGAAGTCCTATTTAAGTCCAAGTGGAATTGATCTCTATGAGGGGTTTTAGGGAAGGATGGTTTATGAAGGAATTAGGCAGCGCTGCTCTGTACGGGCAGATTTGGGCAAATTCAAGCTCTTTTTTCTTTCTTTTTGGAAGTGTTTCCAAGCTTTGGTCATTTTCAAGAGTGTGAGCTTCAGCTCCCATTGTATTGTACAACCAGTATGGGCATTTCTATGAGTTGAAATCAGTGGTGAAATCCAATTTTTTTTACTACCGGTTCTGTGGGTGTGGCTTGGTGGGCGTGACGGGAAGGATACTGCAAAATTCCCATTCCCTCCCCACTCCTGGAGGAAGGATATTGCAAAATCCCCATTCCCTCCCCACTCCTGGGGGAAGGATATTGCAAAATCCCCATTCCCTCCCTACTCCTGGGGGAAGGATACTGCAAAATCCCCATTCCCTCCCCACTCCTGGAGGAAGGATACTGCAAAATCCCCATTCCCTCCCACTCCTGGGGGAAGGATATTGCAAAATCCCCATTCCCTCCCCACTCCTGGGGGAAGGATACTGCAAAATCCCCATTCCCTCCCCACTCCTGGGGGAAGGATACTGCAAAGTCCCCATTCCCTCCCCACTCCTGGGGGAAGGATATTGCAAAATTCCCATTCCCTCCCCACTCCTGGGGGAAGGATACTGCAAAATCCCTATTCCCTCCCCACTCCTGG
This sequence comes from Pantherophis guttatus, assembly GCF_059756535.1. NCBI lineage: Eukaryota > Metazoa > Chordata > Lepidosauria > Squamata > Colubridae > Pantherophis > Pantherophis guttatus. Next base: position 208,898,957 of record NC_142064.1, read on the forward strand.
GGCCAGCCAGAGGTGGTATTTGTCAGTTCTCCGAACTACTCAAAATTCCCGCTACTGGTTCTCCAACTGCTCAAAATTTCTGCTACCGGTTCTCCAGAACCTGTCAGAACCAGGGATTTCACCCCTGGTTCACACACCTAGAAGTCGCCAAGCTGGGAAACCCTACTTAGATGCAAAGGAACATAAAGAGCAATTTCAAGCAAGAAGTTTCTCTGTTAAAATGATTGTAACCCCCATCAGTATAAGCGGATGTGTGGCATATCCTCTTAGGATACTTGTAGCTCTTGAGCATTGGAACTGCTGGAAATGCCTAATTCAGAGAGAGTGCCACAGACCTGCTAGATGGATCTGGCTGAGAGAGAAAGTCACAAAGTCAGTGTGAAACAGCTTTCATGCCTTATGAAGAACTAAAACTCACAGCCTCCCAGTTTCTACATGGAGGCATCATGATAAGTGTTTCAGGGAGTGTTGATGATGCCCAAATAGGTTATTTTAGAATCAGTCATCTGATTCTGCACCCAGTATTTTACTGTAAAAAAATTGGAAGTGAACTGGATATCAAGGACATTCTCTTTCATATTTGTAATGAAATGTCATAAGAAACGTTGTAAATATTCCAGAAGTACCTACAGTTACTATGATGAAATAATATCCTCTGCTGGTTTGCATAATGGATATTGAGAAGTTGGCTGAGCACTGCAGAATGGAATACAGAGCTCTTAAATTTCTTAAATTTGCTCACATTCTGTATCTTTGGGATGGCGATAGCATAATTATGGCCTTAAATTATCAAGTTGCTTGTTAGAAAGATTGGCTTTGTATTCATCAAAGAGATTTTAAAAATTCAATTTCTGGATTGTTGCTAGAACATCCAAACCATGAAGCTTGGTATTTATTTTTTTACAAACACAACATTGTCTTACTGGTCCTCTAACTATTGCATTGATATGGCCCAATAACTTTTTTCTACCTGAGATAACAGTTTACAGTTGTCCCTAAGTGTTTTAGTGTTCAGGTAATGTTTTCTCTCTCCTGTTACTTTTTCCCCTTAAGGTAGGGGTCCCCAAAACCTGGGCTGCAGCCCACTTCTGGGCCATGGCCTATTTGGAATTGGGCCACACACGTGGCTGGCTGAAGCATGCGTGCACAGCTCAACTTGCATGATTGATGGCCAGCAGTCAAGTTAGAATCTGCCAAGCTCCTACTGGCCTTTTAAAGTTGTTGTGGGCAAGCTCCTTGCTCCAGGGACTGGGTGCTGTAATGCTTGAAAGGAGCTTTCTGAACAGAAGCCTAATAACATGGGTTTAATGCTCTTTTGAAAGAGTGATAGTTGTGTGCCACACAGAAAGTTTATTTAAACTGGGAAAGAGCCAAGCTCCAGCAGTTGGATATTGTGTTACCATTGAGTATAGTTGTTTTGTTTTTTTTGCTTCTGCTGTTAAGGGTTTTTTCATGGCCATATATTTTACTTCTTATTTTTATTATGAAAAGCATTAGCTTGTGTATGGGTATTGCAATGACGAGTCTCTGCAGTTTCCATAGTTATTTGTGCAATTCTGCATGGTTACTTATGTCCCCTTAGTGGGCAGGAGGAATAGGTCAGTGGTGAAATCTAAAATTTGTTACTAACGGTTTTGTGGGTGTGGCTTGGTGGGAGTGGGTAATGTGACTGGGTGGGTGTGGCCAATTTTTTTTTACTTTTAAAACCATTTTTTCTACAACCTCTTAGGCGAAGAGGTTGTAAAAAAATGCTTTCAAAAGGCTCTGACTTTTGAGCTGAGTTGCCTGATCGGCAGAGGCTTTTTTAAAAAAACTCTGCCGATCAGGCAACTCAGCTTGGATCGTCAGAGGTATTTAAAAGGAAAAAAGGGTTTTTTTCTTTTAAAAGCCTTTGACAATCCCAGCTGAGCCGCGCGATCATCAGAGGCTTTTTTTTTTTAAAAAAAGCATTTTTGGCCGAAGAGGTTGCAGAAAAAATGCTTTTAAAAGTAAAAAAAAAAAGCCTCTGATGATTGTGCGGCTCAGCTGGGCATGGGGGGGAGGGCAGGGATTTTTGCTACCGGTTCTCCGAACCACCTGACTCCATCGCTACCGGATCGGGCAATCCGGTTCGAACTGGGAGCATTTCGCCCCTGGAATAGGTGCCATTTTGCTTCTGATGTTAGCAATGATGATGGCGGTTATTACAAGTAGTTGAACACAATTGTTGCCCCTAAATTCAAATTTGAGCCTGGTGCCAAAGCTGATGAAGAAGACCAGACATAGAGTTAATTTCCTTTTATTGAAGTGCTTCAGCAAAAGGGGTCCCAGCTAGCAAAATGGAAGGACCTCAAAGGATTCATCAAGTTTTTATGCATTTTTCAGCACAAGATAAAGAAGTATTGTCTATAGCAACAAGTCACTAGCCAATTCAAGAGCAATTTAGTCCCCTTTATACATTTTTCTCTTGTATCGGCTCCCAAAAGTAAATCATTCACATATTGTAAAGCTGAATATTCCTTCACCATGATGGCTTGTAAAGGTCCTTAGTCAGGCATTGGCCAAAGATGGTAGGACTGTTCTTAAATCATTGCAGTAGTCTGGTCCATGTATATTGTATGGGGGACACCTGATATTGGATCTTACTATTCAAAAGCAAAAATTGGTTGGCTCTCTTCTGCCAATGGGATGCAAAAGAAGGCATCCTTCAAATCCAATACTGTGAACCACTTATCTTTTTGGTCAATTTGTACCCAGAAGGTATATGGGTTGTGTACTACCATATGGAGGGTAAGGGTATTCTTATTCACCCCTCTCAAATTCTGGACAAAATGGATGACCCATCTGGTTTCTTAATGAGTAGCACTGGGGTATTCCAAGGTGAAGATGATTGGGTCATAAGCCCCCATTCTAAGAGGTTCGTAAGGCAACCTTCCCAACGGGGATCATCATGTTCTTTTTCTAATTTCTGCTCCATTGCGCCCCCCCCTCCCCTCATCAATCTGCATTCTTCCAGTGTTAGAACATCAATCAATGTCTGAATATCTGCCCGGTTGGAGTTATGTGTTCTAAAGATAGAAAGAAACAGAGAATACATTTTCTCTGGGTTTTCCCTGTAACTGGGTGCGGCTGACGTATGCAGAAATACACAGTCCTGATCACTGATCGGGAATTTGTTTTAGACTATTAATATACCTTTCAGCCACTCTCACCCATCTGGGGACCCTCCTCTATTGGCCATTTGTACCCTCCAGTTGAATCCAGGCATGGTAGATCCCAGACGAACTCCCAGATTGTTGTCCCTAAATTTGGGTCTGAGCCTGGCACCAAAGCCAATGAAGATGACGACACAAGGTGCAGAGTTAATTTCCTTTTATTGAAGAGCTTCAGCAAAAGGGGTCCCAGCTAGCCAGAACCTCGAACAAAGGATTCACCAATGTTTTATACATTTTTCAGCGTGAGATAAAGAAATATTGTCTAATAGGCACTCTAGGAGTTATCTAAAAGGCACTCTAATGGCTTAGTTTCAACTCTATACCTTAACTCTATGCCTATTATGATATGCAAGACAGTCAATTCTTGTTATCAGCCTTTAATCAATTAGCATTTAGGCAGGCTTTGCATGTACACACTATCCCTTTTTCCTTTGAGTGCATGCTATAACGTAGCATTGTCACAACAGCTGACTCACTACAATTACATGAATCATCTGCTCTAATGTGCCTGTTCCTCCTAGCCATCTATCAGTTTCACCATCCTCTTGCAGCCCCAGTCAGAGATAAAGCTCATCTGTTATTTATCACTATCTTGTACTATACTTTCCCTCTGCTTTTTACCTCTCAGCCAGCCTATTACTGAACACTGATTTTTGCAGATGAATAGTTCTATAGTTCTCTTTTAGAAGAGAACTATATCCATATTTAGAAATAGCCTGAAAGACAATTTGAAAGTGAAGAAGAGGGGTTATGCCAAGCACTTGGAGATCTCCTTGCTTCATCTTTTAGCCTTCTGGATTTATAACTTGTCAGCCAGGCTATTTCTGAACCCAGAGTTAGAAGACATTCAGAAGAGCGCTTATTGAGAAATAGCTTCAGTGACTGGCAACAGGTGAAGAGAAGGGGTTTTAAAGAGCATTGGGAAAGCTCCTTCTAATGTAAAGCTTTAGCATTTGCCACCTATTGGTCTGAAAGGTAGCAAACCTCACAATTCTCAGCACCCATTCAAACTTGCACCATCTGCTGGCAAATAGTATTTAGCTCAGCTGTAGCTGCTATAGTAAAAATTATTAATGATATGCTTGTTCAGATTTTGGAAATATAATATTCTAAACACTTTGAGGCCGGGAATTTGACTGCCCTGCTCTAGAGGGATTCTATTCCAGACTGCAGGCAACAGAGAAGATGTGCTTAGCTAATGTCATCAAATGGTATTTTTTAATAGATAAAATACAATGTGTGCTCACCCTATCAAATCTCAACTGAATCAGAATCGGAATAGAGCTGGAACTTGGAGATCTTCTAGCCCAGCCTCCTGCTCAAGCAGGAAATCCTATACCATTTCAGACAAGTGACTGTCCAGTCTCTTCTTAAAAACCTCCAATGATGAAGCACCCACAATGTCTGAAGGCAAGCAGGATGGGCAGAAATAACGGGAGCCAGGTAATACTTCATGTAACCAAGCCTTATGCCATGAAAGGTGGTAACCATTTATAGATGGTAACTCAGCATCTGGGCCTTCACCAACCAGGAGTGGCATGGATCTAAAACACAGGATCAGGCTAACAGCCTAAAGACCTGTGCACTTTCTTATGTTACAAGATGGGATCATGCTTTGGTCAACTCAGCAGGACATGCCCAATTCAAGCCTAACTCGGAGGAATCTGAGCAACTTTGTCCCACAGAATAATTTTTATTTATTTATTTATTTATTATTATTAAATTAATTATTTGCCAGAATAATCCTCAGAAGAGCCCGGCAGATACATTTGTGATCTGTCAGTTAAGCAGTTGGCTAGTTAATTATCTTTATTCTATCTTATTCTGACTGGCAATGATTTTGACAAATGCTTAAATACTGAATTTATACATTAGGACATAACTCATACATTGTTTGAATGCCAATTGTATAAGAAAGAGAAAGACTAATCTTTTGGATCATACATTAGACAAACAGCGTATTGGGATCAATTCATTAAAATGCCATATTTTGTGTGTGGCCAGAACCCAAATTTTACAAAACTCAGTCCCTTATATGAACAAAACAGTGCAATTGAGAACTATAGTACATACATAGATCTGATTGAGGTAAATTGTAGAGGGGACACAGAAATATGATTTATAATTCTTTTTAGTTCTGCCTTTTACTCTGTTTTATAACACATGGTCTTATCATTGTTCTGCATTTTATATTCTGGTATGCCCTAGTTTGCTAATCAAAAAAGTATTATTACAATATTAAAGGATAGGCATTAGGGAGAACAGGAGAGAAAAAAGTCACATACTTTACCATGCAATCTCTTCTATTGGTCAGCTGCTGATACTGCTCAGGCTGACAGATTTCAGAGCTTTTGATATTTTTTAATTCAAGAGTGCTTTTTTAATGGTATCCCTGTGGCCCTTAACTAAGGAAGTCTTTAGATCCTAGTTAATTCCACAGCTATTTGGCACAGAACTATTGGTTCTTCCAACTGTCTGATCATCAGAATCCAATCCTGATTTAAAGTGGTATGTCATAGTATAGGCAATGGAGAGCATAGAATGGAAATGACATTCTTTTAGCAAGTGGTATCCAACATTGCACTTTGATACTAGCCATATCGAGTAAATTTTGTTTTTAGCTTAGGCTTGACATTTTCTAAGTAATGGTTTGCTTGCAGGAGGATTAACACCCCCCCACACACAAATAGTGCTGCATATGTTACTTAAGGAAGTTGGATTTTTGCATGAGTGGAATAAATAGTTGAATTTTTGAAGCTTAGCATCAATACCTGTTTGGGCTATTGGTTACATTTGGCATTTTGATCAGGCCCAATCCATGGCAAAGCACTGAAGTAACAAATAACTGTATGCAGCCCACCTTAACCTCCATTCAGCTTGCTCTCATCATTTCTGCCTTTGTCTTTTCCAGGCAGATGGGCTCCCTTCCAAATAGTATAGCCAAGCATCCTGTTTGTTTTGTAAGAATGCTAATGGGTCTCAATTGTGGGCCATAGACATTCTGGGAAGCAGACATGAGGCTGACCCTTGAGTCTCCTATTTGAAAAACATTAGCATTTTTTAAAGTCCAGGGATCAAGCACACTGGGGGTTACAATGACAGAGACAATAAAACTGAGTACTATGTTTTGGTTGTTAAGTGCATCTCATAAAGTACTTGGGAGAAAAATGGCAGCCATATATAATATAGGTTGTCGTCGACTTACAACAGTTAGCTTAGTGACTGTTCAAAGTGACAATGGCACTGAAAAAAGTTATGACCATTCTTCACACTTCTGACCATTGTGGCATCCCCATGGTCACGTGATGAAAATTCAGATGCTTGGCAACCGATTCGTATTTATGATGTTTGCAGTGTTGTGGGATCATGTGATCACCTTTTGGGACCTTCTGACAAGCAAAGTCAATGGGGAAACTAGATTCACTTAACTGTGTTACTAATACTGCAGTGATTCACTTAACAAATGTGGCAAGAAAAGTCGTAAAATGGGACAAAACTCATTTAAAAAATGTCTCACTTAGCAACAAAAATTCTGGGCTCAGTTGTGATCGTAAGTCGAGGACTACCTGCATCAGACTACCTGATCTTGCAGGAGTAGCATGCAATCACCAGAATGTTATTTACTCTATTATAAAACAGTTCTAAGGTAGAGGGCAGAACTGAAAAATATATAGTATGTAAGGTATTTCTATATAGTACAATATTCTTATGTTTATGCATTACTTGGTTCCTTTACTGGATCAGCTTCCTTATTTTTCTATTAGAGTTATGTTTATCTCTCCCAGATCACATGTATATACATGATATATTCTTTTGTTGGGTAAATGGAAGACGGAATAGTTAATGATTTAACAGAAGAGACTGCACAGTATATCTTGAGCCCTATTTGCATAATAACCTGAAGATTTTATACTGAAAGAAATATTCCAACAAGTCTAGATAAGGTTAATGTGTTATCTGTTTTAAGTCCCAAAGTTTTTAGTCTCTTTTTTATGGGAATCTCTCTATCCTTATTCAAGGCCCAATGACCATCGAGCTTGCCCAATACCAAAGTCAGAGTATCTTATGTTGGGGCTTATATGTAACAAGAGTTCTAGGATGTTTGAAGTCTACAAAAATAGAAGCTTCTAGGAACGCAAGAAGGCTGGTAACACAACCAAAAGAGCACAAGCAAGCAGGGAGCAAGAGAAGTCATAGGTATCTATGAAGGGGTGGATCAAATGCACTGTCTGATTCAGGTGTTCTGTGTTTCCCATCCATTATTTGTTTAGTTCATTATAATCTGTCAGCAGGAGAATTAATATAGATTTCAGAATCCTCACAGCTTCTTTTCTTATACTTAGTTTTAAGTATTTTATTTAAGTATTTTCTATTCTCCATTTCTGTCTCTGTGACAACCAGACCAGGAAATTGTAAAATGGATAATAATTGCCATCTCCATCATGCCATCAATGCCTGTTCAGGACACTGGTATGTTAAAAATAACAAACAAGGTTGTTTAGGCATATATATTAGTCAAACATTTCCACATGCTTATCTGCAAAGCTGACGACAGTTTAACTCAAACTTTATAAAATGGCTTTTCTTTTGGGATATGTAAAAAAAAAAAAAATTAACCCCAGAGGTTCTGTTTTCTGAAAGTGTTTAATCATATGACGTATTTACATTATGAAACCATCCTTCTATATTCACCAGTGATATAATCAGCCATGTTTGGCAAATATATATAAATGGAAATGTACATTAAAAAAAGTTTGCTTATAAACAAAAGGCACAGACTTGCAAATATAACCTTCAGCATATGGCATAGTCTCTGGAAAAGACAGTAGGATGCTCTTATTTTCGAGAGAAATATCAAAGGAAAAAAATTTGAAGTTGCTTAAAGTCAACTCTTTCATTGCTTTTTATTATAGACTGATGGAGAATTGTTAGAAGATCATGTTATAATTCTATTGCCTATTTCTGTTTCTGTCTATGTTATTAGTAAGGGAAAAAAGTTATGGCTGCAAAGCTTGCTGATGGTAAGAAAAACAGCTTTACAATTCTTGTTCAGATATGGAACTAACAGGACCATAAATTAAGCCCCATTTCAGAAATATGACAATAAACTTCAAATAGATTGCAAAACTATTGAGTCTTTTTGTTTCATTCAGTAAAATTTTATCTTGAGAAACAGGAACACCAACTGTCAAATTATAGGAGAATTTTATCTGTCCATCTGTTTTTAACCATTTAATAAGAAAAAAAACCACTGCATTTGAAGTGAAAATATGAACATTATTTAATAACTGATCCTCTGTAATAAACAATTTGAAAATATTTTACAAGGAATCACACACACAATATTTTACAAAGATTTTAGTCTTTTTTAAAATTGTTCAACTCTTCTGTACAAAACAAAATTAATGTAACAAAAAATGAATTATTGGAAGAAAGCTTTTTAAGTGAAGAATGATAGGAATAGGATTCAAGCAGCTATAAGAAGAGCAACTTGACGTTTTATTTTATTTTCTTAACTTAAAATATAATATATATTTATAGATATGTATATTTTTCATTTTTTTTCTCAGATGAGCAGCACCCAACTAGACTACAGATTTACATACACTCCTGGTAACACAGCCAGCCATCTGGTCAAAGCACAGTTCCCATATACATAACCAAACACACACTAAAAAGCTACAAGCAAAATGACCTTGTCATTATCAGTAATCACCTCCTTGTCCCTTGACTTTGGAATCAAATTTTCAAGATCTTGTCAAGATCATGGATCTCCCCCTTCCTTTCCTACCTCTCTACCCTATTGCAAATTTTGTCCAAACTGATTTTAAAAGGAATTAGGCATGTTAGGTGGTTTGAAAAATGACTACATTTCACCTCTGCTAATATGTCTTTATATGAAGAAATCAGCACATAGGGCCAATGGAATTTATTTTTACACAGTCTTTTACTTTTTCTAGAAAAAAAGTTTCTAAATGGGATTGACAAGGTCGAAATAAGAGTCTCTTGTTCTCAAGAGACTGTTCTTTGAAGATTCATTTTCTCCAAAGCATTTTTCCTACTTCTCTGAATTCAGGAAATTGGCTTAATCCAAGTTCATAATTCTTTGCGTGGTTAATAATTACATGAGATTTTCTGTGCTGACGCTATCATGTCAACTGAATATTCATTTTAATTCTTCCAGTCTCATATTTTACTTTTTTTAGAACTATATTTTCTGCTTTAACAGCTTTGGATAATATTTTGTTTCTTGTTTGGTTTTTTCATACAGCCTGTGAAACGTCTGATTTCCTCAGGTGATTGAAGCAAAATGGTCATGCTCTTGGCTTCCTATTTCCCAACATATCTTCCCCTATCAGTCAATCAGCATCATCCATCATCAGTGGAAAAAAAAAAAGACTGGAGGAAGACTTAATGACAATATACAAGTGATTCTGACTGGGACATAGCACCAACCATTCAGACTCTAAGATAAGCTGCAGATAACACAAATTATGTGAAATGGACATTCCAGTTTCTGTTTACACAACCATTTCAAAAGAGTTGGTTGTTGCCTAACTCAGCTTATATTTACATATACATCTGAAGAGCTCATTTTCAGAAGGCAAATTTTGCTACAATAGCAGGGAAAGAGCAAAGTATTTCTGTCCAGACCTGCACATATTGCAATATGATTAGCTCATGCACAAACATCGATCTCACCCACCCCAATCCTTTCTCCCAAAATTGGAATCATCAACTTGGGTTGAAAAATGGACCATAGTTCCATCTTCCAAATGGTGATTCTCTAACTCTGGAAAAGTTTGCTCAGAACTTTGCTTCCTTTTTGTACTAGTTGTGAAAAATGTGAGAAAGGATTACTATTGAACATATAGGTAAATAACAGAAAATTCTTTTCTAACCAGTGGTTTTTGCATATATCACAACTGAAGTAATTGGAGGCAGGGCAACCTTTCTCTGACATGGTACTCAGTGATTCCCTGACTGATAAATGAATCATGTTTGATATGTAGTAATCAAGGCAATATCTATACTCTGTTAAGTTCAATATGTCTTCTGCTGTGGATCTGTTTTTATGTTTCACTTCCAGTATTGTCCATTCTGCCATCTCCTTTCCCTTCTGAACTTGAGTCTAGAATCAACTAATGGTGAGGGGGTTATTCGGCTAAAATTGCACCCAGACATTAAAAAATGATGAGACTTTTACCAAAACTGAAGGTGAATGCACTCAAACTTAAGCTGAACAAATGCCATAATTATTAGAAAGGATAATACTGTTCCATAAGTGGTCATCCAGCTAGCTCTGTTATCAGCATTGCTCATATTTTTCTCTCCAAGAGCTTTGCATATCCAGAGAAACACTCGTTCTGAAAGTTGAGAGTCATTATCTCTCATGGCAATGGAGGTATATCAATTCAGTGATTTATCCAATCTGGACCAAGCTCAGGAGAAACCAGTTCTATATGTTTGTAACAAAAGCTGCTTGGGCATAGCAGCCATTGGCTAGAACCTATAATGTAACTAAACCATCTTTTCCCTGCTGTCTCCAGATTTCTTGGCATTTCAGACTTAGAACAACTATTATTATTTTAAAGATATGCATGACTGGAGTTTTAAAAATGTGTTTTAAAGCAAGCAATTCTAAATCTAGGATGAAAAAGAAAGAAGCCAGAGGACCCAAGCAGTGCTTTCATTTGCGACATAAATATCCTCTTAAAATAAGGATATCTAGAAACAGACTCACCTCAAGGAAGGAAAAAACAACAACCCATAGAATTACAAGATATACTTGCACCATTGTGAATCACTTAAGGTACGTTTTTTAATCTGTCTTTGGTTATTACATACATAAACACATCTGTATGTATATGTATGTAAACAACAAAATGTGCTTCATTGTGACTATAAAATTTCATTGGGTATGTTAAAACAAAACAAAACAACCCCAACATCTTGGAAGGCACCAGCCAAAAGTCAAGGATGAAAAGAATACCAATTCAACCCCAGTAAATTTTAGTTTTGAGCTTGAATAATTGAACTAGAACGAAGAGTCTTGTGGCTGACCAAGAGGTGTGTCATGGCCATTAATAGTGGTGATATGGTAAGGTATTCAAAAGCAGGGAAAGGCCATGTTATCCAATCAGCTTCTTGTATGAATGAGAAGCACTTCAGGTCCAATATCATTTCTGTGTATACTTTTTGTGCTCTAAATATCTTTTCCTTCTCTGAATATCTGTTGCTGATGAATATATACTGGCTCCAGAGCACTAGCCAAACAGTCACAGACAAAGTGGCATAAGGAAGACAAGAGGTTTTACTCAGACTAATGTGGAATGAATTTGGGAGTTTTCAGCAAGCACACTACAGACAGTTGCCCACAACACAAAACAATCACACAATTTGGCACAATTTTGTAGTTTCTGCTCAGAAGAGACCAGGGAGATTCTGAGAGACTAGTCACAACCAGTACAATTGATTATCACTGGTAGTATACCCAAGGAATAATGGTGCTATCTTTACCATACATCAGAGTTAGTTAGATTTATAATAGTGATGTAGTTAGTTATGTCTTTATAATCTCCCAGTTTACTTCTGTAGAAATCTATACAAAGCCAATGAAGCAGAACTACTATCCTTAGCACCAGTGCAATTGTTGTGCATATAAGCAATCTTGAAAAAAAATGTAGACTTGGAAGTCTTTTTAGCTGCTTACTTGAAAACGAGGATTCACTTGGGGGAGAGTTATATGTACACAAAGGAATTTGAATGAAGTTAGCTTTTGAGAGATTAAGAATTTCCTAGTCTCAAGAGCAAAGTTTACTGAAAAGCAAGCAAGTGCACCCTTGGTTCTACTTCCAGATTTGTCAAGTATTTTTTTTTCCCACAATCGGTCCAAGCACCACATGTTTGCACTTTGCAGCCATAATTATTACAGCAATATTATGCTTTCGACACTCTAGATGATATTATGAGGACCACAGAAATCTTACTTCTAAGAACATCAGTAAATAATTTTGTCTGATATGCCTCCAGTATTGTCTGAGGAATGGGTTGCATTCAGCAATTGTATACCTTCCAAGCTGCACTATTGTTTACAATTAAACAACTGGTGGGGCTACTGTAAATGGCAGAGGCTGAATTAACATGTAAATTGTGAGATCAGGAAGCTTTTCTCCAAAATTCTGGTTTAGTACTAAATCACGACACTAAGACCACAGGAAGTTTGATTCAAACATAATCTGAAGTTGTTAATCAAACTGGGTTGTCTTCCTCTTTAGAAATCTTCAGGTTGAAGTAATGACTTACAGTTTGCTTTCCAGATTTTCTTGTAACAAAGCAAGTGAAATTCATAGCGCTTGAATAATTCATAACTGGTGGCATTTTTGGATTAAAAGAAGTTTAGATTAAAGAACTGAGCATATGAAGTTGAAATGAGCGCATCACTGTGTATAATATTTTAGCAGGCTTTTGTAACAGCAATCAGCCTTGTGCCAGAGGGGGTGGGGGAAACCATGCAGTTCTTGGTGTGGCAATCAACTGTTTCTCCCTGATGAAGTTGCATCATACTGTTCTGCAGTTCCCCATATTGTTCAGAAGATTCTGGCTGTCCTATAACATCAAGCAGGAACAAAACAAACTAAACTAAACTAAACAAAACAGGATTCTTCTCACTTTGCTGGCTATTTCAAGTGTAGAGGCAGTGCAGTGGGGTATATTTGGCTGATGAGAAGGATCTTCTGGAATTGTCAGGGGACTGCAGGCATTTCAGTTCATAATGTGAAGCAAGATGTATTTGTTACCATATGTGCACCAATTAATAGGCACAAAGACCGGTAACCTGCTCAAGACAAATCCTAAAAACAGCCTTTTTTTAAATGATGCCAGTTGATGAATTATAGCATTATACTTTCTTTTAATTCTTCAATCATTGCAACCACTTAAAATAATCCCAGACATGAAATGTACGCTTGCAGAGTCATCAGAGGTGCTTTGTGGAGTCTGAGCTTAGTGGCAGATATTTTAACAGCCATCATTGTGAAGCAGAACATTTTCACTTCCCCCAGCTCAAGTACATAGACACTAAAGAGTGCAGTTAGGTTTCTGCACAAAGTCTATGAAGAAAAACTTTGGCTATCATCTTCATGGGTTGGTTTGGCACACAGTGCTGCCTCCACTAGGGTGGACAATATTCTTTAAAGTTTAGAAGAAAATAAACTGAAGAAAAAAAAACTTCATCTTTGTCTAAGCCATCTCAATAATTGGCTTACCGTAAAGATTGGATACTGCAGAGCTACCAACTGAAGACTTCATCGTGATTTGGGGAGTAGAACAGCTCTTAAAATAGCTCATATTGTTTTTTTCAATTGGTTCAAATGAGAAATGGGGAAGCAGGAAAATAATCAACGGGGGCTGCTGGATTTAAACCATAATTGCATTCTATCTTGCTATTCCTTTTTTAAAGATTGTCTCAGTTGCTGCATCCTCCAACCATACATGGATTACTGGAATGGTATACAAAAGGATCTTCACACTCTTCTTTCTGCCCTGCTTGGTTTTCAAGTCATCTTTACAGAATAAGCAGTTAAAATGAATAATACTGACCTTAACATTCAAGTGATATCCTCTGCATTTGTGTATGTTTCTTTCTTGCTGATAATAAATACTGTAATCTCTCAGGGTAATTGCTTTGAAATCAGATGTTGAAAGATCTGGATTAAACTGTTTAGGATGAAAATAATTCACCATTGATTGGAGATGGGATCCACCTATTGAAAGGCAGAGATAACGGTGGCCTTGGAAAACTCATAGTGAATTGGGTGGAATGATATTGGGGTGATCTTGTAAGATTACTTTGAGTCTGAAAAGCTACTGGAATTGGTTGAAAGGTTTGCTAGGTTACAGAATCAATTTGGCAAGACTACTCCATTTTTTCGGTTATAGTGATCGGTGTTGTTTCTGCAGTTTTCATTATTGGAATGGGAAGGTACATTATTTCAGACAAAATAGTATCATCAGTATTGTTGATTAAATACTTTTAAAACCATAATAAAAGTCCTTCACAAGAAAACTAACAAAGGTCTCCCAGAATTCCACAGATTCAATGGAAAAATAAAACCATGGGGCCATGTTCTTTGTATTTGGCCAACAGCTCAGTGAGTGGAAAGGGGAATAATGAATCAAAGCTCAAGAATGTTCCCTGTGTGGAGAAGATCACGGTGGTCCATGCTTCCCCTTGTCATCTCAAAGCTCTCTTTAGCACAACCTGCTGTGCAGAGACACTGGAAAGGCAAGGATTGATGGAGGAAAAGGATAAAAAAAACCAAGAACAACTTCTGGATTTCTGAGTAAAGAAAGCAACAATCCTCATGAGTGAATGCCAAGGTGCAGCCAGAATTGATGGGACTAGGCAGAAGTCATCCTCTAGCAAGTCTGGAGGGGATGATGATGTGCATAAAATAAAAAGGATGGATTAAGCTAAATGGGCGTTTCAAAGGCAAAATGCCAAGGGCAGCGAATGGTGACTTGCAGTCAAATAGAGAAGAAGTAACTGCAAGCATAACAAGATATTCAAGGAAGGTCTAAAGGAGGCCCCTCTGCCACAATCCGAGGTGTCTTCCTAGAAAAGCAAGAGAGGAAGAGAGAGAGAAAGAAGTTTCTTTAAAGATACTTGCTTTTGCTGAAACTTATATACAGTGTATATACATACATATATACATATGTATGCATATATATGTATGTGTGTATATGTATGAATGTATGTATATATGTATGTGTATATGTGTGTGTGTGTGTATATATATATATATATTTCTTTTTCTTTTTCGTAGGCTTTTATGTGCTTATTCTTTCTAGCCAGAAAGGGCTGTAGAACAGCTTAGCTTACGTAGGTAAAACCTGGCTAGAAAGAATATGATACAAGATATATATAAATATTTGTTTTCTTGCTGAAACTTGCTATATGTATTTTTAAATTTTGTTTCTTTTAAGCAAAATGTTCATGCAAATAAATTTGTGCATTTTCCAAGGCTTTGTCTCCTCTATTCCTTGTTCTATTAGAACAGCTTTGAATATTTAGGATTCTGGAATAAACTTAGTTTTATAGATTCATTAGCGGGAAAAGAATAAATTGTACTGTTTTCAGGATAAAGAACAAAGCACAATGAGGTTAAAAGGACATCCAGACCAATGTATACATACAATAACTCATCAAAATTGCATTGGGTGCAGACATTACTATGCCTCTTGTCATGCACACTTGTTTTCTCTTTTAGTCTATTATTTTCTTTAGAAAAAGAAACAATTCACAAGCAGACAAAAGACGCATTAATGGTTTTCTAGAGTCCAATAACCTTTGTTCTGTCAGTTAAAAGTGAATATTTTCTAGAGGCAGAGGCACAATAAAATGTATTTAGAACGACTGTCAAGACTGAAAAAAGCTTCTTTACAGCTTTTCCCTTTCATTTCCTCCTTCCCTCCTCTTCCTATCCCCTTCCCCTTCCCCTTCCCCTTCCCCTTCCCCCTCCCCTTTCTTTTTCTTTTTTCTTTTTTCACTATTTACTATTTCTCTTTATTATTTTTATTTTCTATGGTTTTTGCTTTCTTAAAAAATTCTTAATATTATATGTGTGTGTGTTTGTGTGTGTATTCCCATTAGTTATCCCTCCTTTTACTTACAGTTATATTATAATCAAAACAGATGTGGGGACCCTTTCGGTAACGTGGCTTCTCTACTAGCTCACATTGATTGCGATCTCCTGGTGGAGCTTTGAGTCGTCAAGCAAATGAAGCAGAAGATAAAGAACGTTAGACAGATTAAAACGATGTGAATTACAAGATTAAAAAAATATGATAAAACAATATTTTTTTAAAAAAAATATTAAAAATAGAATACAAATACTAACAGTGTCAGGCTTTGAAGTGTATTCAAACTGCTTTGGTTTTCACGGCTTTACAGCTTGCCAGTAGACCAGGGGGAAGGGAGGGAGAGACTGGTAGGTGCATTCCAGATGATAACAAGAAATGGTCTCTTGAGAACCAAGGACATTTCAGCCAGTCTTCACCAGATCTTCCCACAACAACACCTGGACACCTAATTGGATAATGTGACCTACACAAATGGGGTGGGGGTGGGGAAGGCAGGATTCTATACTTTAATTATACTGAGTTGCCTGGGAATTCCCTAGAGCGGGTTTTGCTTCGGTCCGTGCCAAAATGATGGCCTCAATAAAGCTTTGCATTAAGAGATTGGATCGTCTCAACAGTGCCTGCTTGTTTGGGTTCGTCAGTTGGAACCTTGACAAACACATTAAATTATTTCCAAATACTGAACTCTTATTCCAATCTACTTTTTGTTTTACATCTTCAAATTCCAGACAGTCCTACGTCTGTGATTGGTTTCTTTCCTTCCTCACTCTCTTGTTTTTGTTTTCCTCTCTCTAAAGTCTGTAGTTGTCTGTAGTAAAGTCTGTAGTCAATGTAAATGGTAGCTGGTGGAAGAAAAAAAATGTGAAAGTACTATTTTTGTGAAAATTTTCAATGGCCAGTATATTTAAGTGGGCTCCTATAGAAATAAAAAAAAAAAAATTCTAAACAAGGAGTAAATAGACCGGGCATTAGATGGCCTTTTGTTTGACTCCTTGGCAGCTTGTCTTACACAAAAAAAATGTAATGCATAAAAGTATATTGCTCAGCTGATTGTTGGGTTGCCTTATAGCACAGGAACAGGAGAGCACTGGAATGTAGCTCTCTCCAGCAACTCACTGCGTTTTGGGAGAGAAAGAAAAGAGAAATGGAACAAGAAGTGTCCTCACTTCCTTTTGAATAATACTGCTTGCTGCTTTTCTCTTTTTACTAGATTCATTTTGTCTCCTAAAAGATGCTTGACAGGGAAGGAGGGAAACTGTTTTCCTTGCAGTTGGGGGAGATGGATGAGGGGAACACATGTGTGTACGTGTATACATGACAACATAGCTCCTGTCTTTCAGTGCAGCTCTCTGGTTCTAGGCCGTTTGTCTTCAGCCTGATCTAAACTATATTTATAAATTGCATACAATGGTGATGTTAAAATTCTGCATGAAAATCCTACATGGCACTGAGGTTCTGCAGGGTCCTTCTTCATCTTCTTGGATCTCCAGAGAAGTTCATCATTGACTAGTTGTCAACTAGTCATGACAACTCTGGATTACTTCTACCTGATGTAATGTATCTCTGAGTATCACTGGCTGTGGAAGATGAGTTGGAGAACATGAATGTGTTTATGGCTTTTTATGGATTTTCCATAGACCTGTTTGGCTATTGCAGGTATAAGATATGTATCTTGAGCACCAATGTTACCTAGCTGAGTAATAAAATGTCTGCAAGCAAACAACTAAGCTCAGAGAACACCAAGGACTCCACTATTGCAGGTATATTATTGGACCAGATGCCCTTTGGTCTGATACAATGTAGATTGTCTTAAATTGTTACAAAATTCGCTTTTACCTTTATCTACATAGTCTACAACAGGGGTCCCCAACCTTTTGGACCTCAAGGACCACCAAGTTCATAATTTTAAATTTCACAGACCACTAATACGAATCCAGCACGCCGCTTGCTGAAGCACCTGGACTCCCAGTGACGGGATGGGGTCCTTCAGGCACTCTCCCTCCCCCCCCTCTCCCCACTCTTTCTCTCTCCCCCTCTCTCTCATTCTCTCTTTCTCCCCCCCTCTTTCTCTCACTCTCTCTCCCCCAATCTCTCTCTCTCATTCTTATTCAAGGGCCGGAAGAAGTGTGGGAGCGAAGCACTACTTGAACTTGCGCGGCATGAGCATTCACCTTGGTATATTTGCGCCAGCCGATGGTGCAAGGCAGCCCTCGTTTCCTGCCGCTTGGGACTTGGAACGGTAAACAGTGTCTGGTTTGGGGAGCAGCCGGATTTTGCTCTCCATTGCGGATGCCAGATCGCCCCCCTGCAAGCTCTCGTCTCTCGAGGAGCGCTTCCTGAAGCGGCGCTGGAAACTTTGGTCGGGCTTCTCGAGAGGTGAGAGCTTGCAGGGGGCCAATCTGGTGTCTGCAATGGAGAGCAAAATCTAGCTTCTTCTCTCTGCTGTAAGTGCGGCATCAAGATTAGACTTTGGTATATTTGCGGCGCAAGGCAGCCCTCGTTTCCTGCCGCTTGGGACTCGGAGCGGTAAACAGCATCTGGTTCGGGAAGCAGCTGGATTTTGCTCTCCATTGTGGATGCCAGATCGGCCTCCTGCAAGCTCTTGTCTCTCGAGGAGCCTGACCAAAGTTTCCTGCACCACTTCACGGACCAGACACCATTTACCGCTCTGAGTCCCAAGCGGCAGGAGATGTGGGCTGCCTTGCGCCACTGGCTGGCACAAATATACCGAAGGGGAATGCTGTTGCTGTGCAAATGAAAGTAGTGCTTCACTCCCGCAGCTTCCAGCCATCACAAACGCTGTTTCTTCCTGCTTGTGCCGCCCCCTCCCCCACTGCCATAATAGCACCATTCATTCCGGACTGCGAGAACTGCTCTCTTTTTTCCGTATTGCACCACCTGCAAAAATAAGAAAATTTCTCTGCGGACCACCAAAATTTTCTCGCAGACCACCAGTGGTCCACGGACCACCGTTTGGTGACCACTGGTCTACAAAATTGTAATGGATTTGAGCTCTGATTATTGTATGTTTAAACTATTTGTGATAATCTGATCATCAAACTACTTATAATGTAAGGAAATGTATCTCAAATAATGTTTATTAAAAAAAATACAGCAGAAAAAACATCAGTCAATAATAGTCATACCATCTATTATATTGTGACTGATTTGGAACACAATTGATCACCAATACCTTTTATCTCTGCTTGGAGAAGTTTTGTGGATTCACACTGATTGCATATTGGCTTTTCTGCTACAACAAACAGAAGATTAGACCCAGCAAGCCTTTGTGCATGGAACAGCCTGGAGAAAAAGAGAGAGAAGAAGAAGTACTGCTATCCTGTTATCCTATCCTTCATAATTTATAGAATTGTGCTCCGCAAAGAAGAGCTTTGATAATATGATGTTTTTCTTAGTAAAGAGCTTCAGCTTCTGAAGCAACCATCATAGCTACCACATTCAAATCTCTCTCTCTCCCTCTCCTTCTCTCTCCCTCCCTCCCTCTCTCTCTCTCCCTCTCTCTCTCTCCCTCCCTCTCTCTCCTTCCCGCTCCCTCCCTCTCCCTCTCCATCTCTCTCTCTCTCTCCCTCCCCCTCTCCCTCTCCCTCCCTCTCCCTCTCCCTCTCTCTCATCATCTTTCTCCCATATCCATCCATCCATCTCTACATATATTTGACACCTATCTTGTTGAGGATGGAGAAGGACATTCCCCTCCTGTAGTTATAAGGACTGAGCTGAAGAACCAGAGTCTTACAATGTTTACTAACAAAAGGGGCTCTTTGTACTAACCTAGAGCAATTTCCACAGTCAATGATGGTGTTGTAGGTATAGTTAACCGAACTAAAATAGTATTGGGTTTGCTTCATGATGCAGCTGGTCTCCTTGGATTCCATGTTGTCTGCTGAAACATCCTCTGTTTGCATACATAGTACATATAATGTGTTGCAAATAAAAGCATGAAATTTTAAAAAAATCTTTCTTACATCAGCTAAAAAGCAGTTCATCTGGCTAGATTGACTTTTATGAAAGCTGTGCTTGTGCCAAATGCTACTGATAATAGGGCAAGTATGTATGGGGGAAAATTCAACGATTTATCTTATATTTCTCTTTTGCCTTACTGTTTGTTTTTTCTCATCTACGTAGCCATTTATTTTTTATTTTGTTGCAGAAGTATAACATTTTTATTTTTGCAGATATTTATATTTTATTTTTATTGTAGAAGAATAACATTTTTCTGCTTAGTCTAGAGCAGTATTTCTCAACCTTGGTAACTTGAATATGTGTGGACTTCAACTCCCAGAATTCCTTAGCCAGCATGGGGAAATCTAGAGTTTTTTTTCTATCAACCTTGTTATTGCTTTTTGTTCTGCCATCCTCTACTAATCTACATTAAAGCTTGATGTGTTCCCTTGCCCAACTAATCCACCTTGTGAAATTGACTTACATCTGCTATTTTTTTCCACTGCAGAGGTCAATTTAGCAACTTATTGATGGCTCCACTCATTTTTTTTTTGTCATGATAGGTCAGATTTATCGGAGTATGTTTTGGTGAAGATTTATGTGTGCAGATTTTATGTTTGTGCCCCTAAAACCCCCTGAAGCTGCACTCAGAATAATTAGGTCACAATCTGCTTCTCAAGATTAAAGACATAAAGATGGGGATGCTTTTTAGAGACCGAACCATTCAGTTGTAGCAAGCAAGCAATTTCAGTAACATATTCAGTCACATGGTAATGAAGGAGCAACTGACAGTCAGATAACATTTAATTTTATTTTCTCTTCCTTTATTAATCCAGCTACAGTTAATTTATAATGCTTCCTCCTGCCATTTCATTTTTTGGGAGCTTAGAAAAATATACAAATAGGGATTTTACCTGTTTGAAACCAGCTGTTATAGGCTAATCCATATAAGAACTGCTGAAATAGAGACCTTGTGGAAAGAAATAACAATTAGGTGACTGTAAGAGAAAACAACTGTATGTCACAACACAAAATAGGTTCCTTGAATGAATTTTCTTTTGACATCTCCAAGTGGAAAACAACCCCCCCCTGAAAATAGAAAAATATATATTTATAGATTTCTAGGAGATTTAAAAAACAATAAAATGGCTATTTTAAATAATTCCATTAATATTTTGGTAACAGGTTGTGAGATCTAACCTAGAATGGTTCATATTTTGTTACATCATGTTCTGTAGCTTATCAACTACAAGAGAAGAGAAGAGAGAAGAGAAGAGAAGAGTAGAGAAAAGAGAAGACTCACCATGCAGCTGCTGAGCTCCACCAAGCCAGGTTCAAGAAATCTGCCATGGTTGGCTAAATATAAAGAAATAAAGAAGTATGCTCTTAAACAGAACACAGTTGTTACTAGGAAGTAAATGTAGCACTTGGGAAATCCAAGCCCAGTGAACTGCTGTTTTTCATGTATTAATGGTGTAAATATCAATCCCTAATTTTCTTTCTCCATGAGTGCTGGGCTAATCCAAGTCTGAATTCCCTTGGGTGAGCAGAATGGCCACTCTTGGTAAATATAGTAGGTGCCTATTTGAAGGGGACAATTATACAATCCAGATGGTATCCATGAGGCTTGTTACATCAGAGTTGCCCTTTTCTAACCACTATCAGTGCTTCATCATTTACACATTCACATGTGTGGATTCTGGCCCTCAAATAGTGCTAGACGTTTTGCTATATCTCTTCTGCAATGCTTCTCTTTGCCACTCTTCCCTTCTAGAGTCCTGCAAGGTTATCAAATGCTTAATTAGTAAACCTGTAAATGTCTCTGCTGTTTTATAGCTATCAAACATGTAATGACATGTTTGTGTCCAGAAGGGCATTGTAGTGAAGCAACATACCCTTTAACAGGGGTGAAATGCTCCCGGATTGGACCGGATCGCCAGGTCCGGTAGCGATCTTGGCCGGTGGTTCGGCAATCCGGTAGTGATGGCAGAGCAAAGCTCCGCCCACCTGCCCAGGTGTCATTACTTCCTGGTTTTAACCAGGAAGTAATGTGTTTTTTACCTTCTGCACATGCACAGAAGGTTTTGCGCATGCGCAGAAGGTCTGAACGTGCAGTGTGTGTGCTTCCGAACTGGTAAGGAAGGTAAGTAGATTTCATCCCTGCTCTTTAAAACAATTGAATAGAAGAATGGAGAAGGAGTAGCAATAAGATCACTTGTGTAAGGTCTCATACAATCAGAGACGAACAACAGGAAATTTTACCAGTGCCAAAAAATGGGGACAGATGGAAGTTGGTCCTCCTGCCTAAAAAAATAGAGACATGGCAGTTTGGCTTGATCTACTAAGTTAATCAATCCTTCAAAAGGCTGATAAAGTTAGTCTGGCACAATTTGTTTGTGACAAATATCCTACTTTAACTCAAGAGGGGAAGTAACGTGCATTCCTCCCTGCTGAATTTTTATTTTTGGTCATTCATAGAGATTTTAAAGTTCTATTTGTCTCAACTGATAGTATCTTCCTCAGTCAAATGGACTGGCTTCTGATTTATATTTTTAGAGGGGGAGAAGGTTACCTTCTTCTTCCCCCTTCACTGGCTACTTTGTAAATTTAAATACTTGCCATTCAGTGATGTGAAACATATTTACACCTGTATACACAATGCTTCAATCAGGTAAGATCTGATAGCATGGAATCCTGACTCACCACATAGACCCCACGTGGTGCACTTCCTGTGTTGCTTGGAGCTTCTGGAGCACAGACAGATTGAAAGTCATAGGATTCTTTCTGTGTGAAGAATGAATTGTTGTAGAGAGCAGACATCAAATGGGCATCCACTTCACTGAAGAATTTTCCGACCTGAATATGGAACAGGAAAAAAGAACAATCATCAGTAATATCTACATCATGTTGCTGTTTGAAAAAATGTTATCGGTCATACGTTTTATACATAAATATGAGAAAACAATAATCAGTGAATGAACTGTATTAAGTAAACAGACAGTTATATTAGACTATTGAAAACTATAAGTTTGGCAATTACATAAATATCACTGTGAAATGAAGCAAGTATACCTAATTTTTTTTTAAAAAAACAAAAAACAGCTCACCTGATATTTGTAGTCTTCTTGGTTGGAGATCACCAGAAATCCACCATCATCAATAAGCACGCAAAGCAGATCCTGCAACATGGGAAGAGGGAGTGGGTGGCTGCAATGACATGGAGTGTTGCTGCTATATTGTTTTTGCTTAAGGAGGGTACTGGCCTTCTTTTCTCTCCCTTATTTTATTGCACCTTTTTGCTCCACATGCTTTTAAACACCCCTTTCCTTGGAATTTGCACAGCTCTCAGCTTACTTAGCTCTAGCATATTATTAAAAATTGAATTAAGAGAAACACTGGATCTTGAATGCACTATCTATCCATTTCTGTCTTTTGATTTTAGATTTCTTGATGTATTTTGTGATTATAATTTTTTATGTAATTGTTTAGTCTTGAGTATTATACCATGCATGTTTTATTGTTAATTCTTACTGATATCCACTGAGAGTAAATTGATGAGGAAGGCTTAAACAAACAATCAAACAAGGACATGAAACATCTTCCTGTAATCCAGACAGCGTAGTGATTTGGCACTGCTGTCTCTTACTTCTTTCAAGTTATGGAAGCTGACCTCTAGACTTGCATGGGAGGACAGCAACTCGTATAGGATCCAAATGCACATCCCTGCCAATCATACACACACATGTGCCCAAACATGTTTCACATACCTTTAAACCTTCATTTAAAATAAAGTGCTCTCAAACCACATTTAAAATCCATTTGACTTCCTGTCCTAATTCAAAAAACAAACAAAAAAAACGGCTCTCCAATCTACTTTTACAGTTGAACAATTCCTCCCTCTTTCCTATAATCCACTTTTAAAATAAACAGTTCTCCCCTCCCTTCTTTCATTTATTTGTATTGGTTAGCTGGCTCGCTGAATGATTTGCCGGGTTCTTCTACTGTGAAACCAAGAGTATTCGTTGTTGAAGGCACAAGATCAGGAGGAAGTATGTTTGAGAGCAAGAAGAAAGAAGATCGTAAGTCACCATCAAAGGAATAAGTTATAAGGAGGAACATTTTTAAAAGGCAGGCAAATGGTGGGAGCATGAAGCCTTTGCAACTTTCACCCAAGCATAGGTAGCATAAGATGTGCACATTCTAGTCTAGTTCATGGCTGGTTTTAAATCAATGAATCAATGGCAAGGTAGGGATGTGTAAATGGGTAAAGACAGCACCATCATTAACGTTTCAATCTTGGACATCAGTCACTACCTGCCCCTTCTCCAGAAGAATATTCTTTTGGTATCAGATGGGTCCTGATCCTGTTAGCTTTCCGTAAAGCCATCAAGACCTGATTGTTCTCAGTAGAACTTTGGATTCTGAATTGTTGCTGTTGTCTCTCTGAGTATGCATTAGTGTGTGATTGTGTATACGGGTTCCCTGTGTCCGTTGACACTGGGAATTTTTTTTGGTATAAAGTTTCTGCTTTTAATTATTACAATGATAGAGGTTTGTAACCTTGTTGCTGGTATCCTTAAGATTTATATTGACTGTTTCCCTATGACTATCATTAAGTGTTGTACCTTATGATTCATGATGAATGTATCTTTTCTTTTATGTACTCTGAGAACGTATGTACCAAGACAAATTCCTTGTGTGTCCAATCACACTTGGCCAATAAAGAATTCTATTCTATTCTATTGTAAGCCTTTCAGAGCCAGACGTGACTGTAGCAGCATGGGTGCCTAGCAAATAAATATACAAACAAGGAAGCTTATTACAGGTTACAGATGGCCTATTGACTGAGCAAAGGCAACATCCTTGCCTTCAACAGAAGACGGAGTATAAATTTCTGAATGTGCAATCCAAATCGCAAACTCCTACTGTATACTGTCAATTTGAAAAAAGAAGTATCCTAGGTGGCAATGTTTACATTTTTGCATTAGTTGCTCTGGGCAGCAGATATATCAAAAAGCCTGCTTTTAGGGAGGGGTGAAGGCATTGTCCTCTGCATCATAACGTACTGTAACTTTTGCAGTCCTACTCAGTATTTCCAGAAGTCAATTTTAAATTGCTTACTTTCTGAATTTTAAAAATCAAGTGGGTTTTTACATAGTCTCCTGGGCCAGAAGGAGTCATGCAATGATGTTGCAGCTATTTACCTTGTCATTAGTATCACAGTCCATCTCACAGCTTGTGGAGAGGTCACACTGCAAACCAAAAGAAGAAGGCAAGAAAATTAAGGGAATTTTAGACAAATCTTAGCACTGATTTATTTAAATCCACATTATGTCTATAAATCATTCATAATCACTTTCTAACATTTCTATGGATTGTTAAGAATGGTAAGAAAGGAAATGTTCCAAGATAATTTCAGTGGTTACCTGCATTCTATAACAGTAATGCTGTACAGTATGAGGCATATTTCAATACTATTTGGAAATGTAAATTTTTTCTGGTTGTGTTTGCCACCTTTTAAGCTGTGATTTGCTAAGTAAAATACACCTTACTAGTGTTAAAAGATCTTTACTGGTTCCAGTTAATGTGTAGCAAAATTCAGTTTTTGACCAATTAAATGACTTTAAATGAAGATATTTGAAAAACTCCATATAAACCTGGGAAGAGAGCATGTATTTATGATGGTTGCAGGATCACAGGATCACGTGATCACCATCTGCGATCTTCCCAGCTGGCTTCCCAAGCAAAGGTCGTCTTAATGATCACATGATTCATTTATGTATAAATGGCAAGAAAAAATATAAAGGAAGTAAATTAATTTGGCTGAAAATTAAGATGAGAAAACAGCTAGAGAAATTTATTACTATTAGTGTACAATTTTCTACACCAGTGTTCCTCAACCTTTCTAGGTTGGTGGCCCAGCATGTGCGGGGGGGGCAGGATAAGAGGGGATGGTTTTGTGTGAGGGGCAGGAGTGTGAGTGGGGCTGCCAGCTGCAGACACCCACCACTTGCCCGAGTGGGGCTGCTTGCTCTGGCGCTCGCCACTCGCCTGGTGCGTACGGCACACATATGCTGATTTGCAACTCATGCCACCCAGTTGCGAATAGGTCATGGCCCAGTAGTGGGCCATAGCCCACAGATTGGGGACCCCTATTCTATACTAGAGATTACATGGCTTAGAAAATGTATATCTATATAGGGAATATTAACTATGTTTCATATGATCATGAGACTAATACAAAAAATACCATTTTCATGTTTATTAAAACCACAAAGTGTTTTATTTTAAAAAGAGTTAATTGTCTTGCTGTTGTGCTGTTTGGTTTGATATTCATCCATTTGTTTACACAGTTTTACAAAATTCAATTAGTTTTAAATATGTGAATATACTTTTGAAACATATCACACTATGAAGAATTATGAATTTATCAACATGGGGACTGGAAAAAATAAACTAAACTATTGGACTGGCACATTAATCCCACATTTACTATCTTGAATAATCAATACATATTTGCTTTCTTTTTATGAATTGATTCTGTAGCAATATAATGAAAAGATTAATATGGTACATGATACATGCTTAATGAGGTGTTTAAAATTAAACTGAATGATTTTTGTATGTATTATTATTTATTTTTAATAAGATTTATAAGGCCACCCAACACAAACAGCATAGTTCTGGGTAAATTAGAGCATAAAAAACAAGCAATACTCACCCAACCTACAACTTTAAAACATATACAATATAAAAATAGAAAAGGCAAAATATAAAAGGCAACCAAGCCACATAGAATATTAGGTTGGGACATATAATATAGTACATTTTTGTTGTTTCCTTTTGTCCTTTTATTGTCTTTATATATTTTAATTTTTTCTCTTCTTTTTCTTTTATTGTATATTAATGCAATATTTATTTTTTTATTTATTTTGAAAACAGAAATTCTATAGCTCCAACCATGCTCAAGATCCTAGAATTGTTTCTAGGAATACAACACAACACAACACAACACACACACACACACACACACACAGATTACTTACTCTTCGTGTTTTCTGCTGATCTGTTTGATTGCTAGCAAGGACTTTAAATTTTTGTGTCCAGGCCTCCAAATCAAGTTTTACTCCAACCACTGGGAAGGAGAAAAATTTTTATTTTTTCATTTGCAGATAGAAAGTTTAATCTAGGAATATGAATGTAAACACATTTGTTTATTGATCTACATAATTTTCATATTTTTCTCAGATCTAGCACACATGTCTATAGAATTTGTGCCAGCTCAGAAGCAATAAATGAGCAACCTAGTGACTTTCAAAACATTGATAATATTGAAGTTTAAAATCTATTTGTACATTTAAATAATCTTATGAATTAGATTAGACTTTGTCTCTAGGTTATCTTAAAAATCTCCTCTGTTGTTCTTATATGGCATAATTCTATAAGAACACGAAGAGTTACACAAACCAACACAAATTCTATATACACATCGGCTATGTCCGAGAAGATAGCTGTCCAACATAATTGCACTGAAACTCACATTTCAGAGGAGGTGGTAGGTGTATATGGAAATATGGAATGGTTGTAGTTGTAGAGCTCCAGAAAGCCTATGCTGAACTAAGGCAGGTTAGATGGAATAGAATAGGATAGAAGATCTTTGGGAGAAATCTCTAGATTACCTTACCTGCTGGCTTCAGATGCCTCTCTGCTATATTGAGTTCTACAGCTGTGCTAACTAGGATCCCAACAGCACTGCTTTCTGGCTCTGATCCTCTGTAGTTGGCTATTTAATGAGAAGAGGGAAAGAAATTAGCATTTTCTGATGGATAATACTGCATGACTGCTACAAGAAACTCTGTGGGCTAGAAAAAACAATATGATAATGGACTATTTTTATGGTTTCATGAATATTTGTCTTCCTGCCAATGCTTACTTTCCAATTCACTTTAACAACAAAATAAAAGGCTGCTTTTTCGATTCTGCTATTTAGTAATTAAGGTCTTAAACTACATCCATGGCTTCTATGTTATCACAAGTCTATCAAATTCTAACAACAAACATGGCAAAAATTAAATAAGAACCATAAAATATAAATAAGGCCAAAGCAATTTATTTCCCATGATTTGATGACTGAATGCTTCCTTCCCCCACTCCTGACACATACCCCTACATATCAGAGATCAAATATGGTAAAAGTTTTCTTATAGAACAGTGTTTCTCAACCTGAGCAACTTTAAGATATGTGGACTTCAGTTCCTGAGATTAAGTCAGCATGCAAACCATCTTGAACAAGAGTTTTGTTGCAATCTCCTGGAGCATCATATTTATAAAGACTATCCAAATTGAAAATACACCAAAACTGCCTAGCGATGTTCTGCAAGATTTTACTTACGATCTTGGTAAGGAGGCTTAAAGATGTAGCCTTTATTATCTAGGCTCCTTCGATAAAAGCTGGCATTGAAGGGCTCTCGGTCTTCTTCCCAATCTTCAGCAGCTCTTTCATAGAAATCAACCACACCCATAGAACATTATAAATTTCATTTTTCATAAACGTAGGCGGAAAATCAAGTATATGCATAAAAGTTCTAACGAGTTTTTAAAGAGGAAATCTGCTCTTCAGACGTCAAAACCTCAGATATTCATCAAACGTATTTCCTATAATTTTTTCAATATGTAAATAAAACAACTATTTAACCCATGAGATTATAAAATGGTAATAGGGACATGTCTTAATGTCACTTGAATTGCCTTTTAAAAATGAATTGAGTTACCGGTATATCATTTCTTTTAGAAGATTGCAGAAAAATCCCAAACTAAATCCTATCAACTTTTTTTTTTTAACTGGGACAATAAAATAATTTTCATTTTGCATAAAGCTGAGTGCTTGACAAATCTATTATTTTTGTTTTTCCAAGCATATAAAATATCAGGATATTTATGAAGTCCCTAAAATGTTGCACTTGGTTTGGGAAGTATTAAGTAATTTTATTGCCTGGCACTTAGGCATTTAAGGCAAATCAGTAAGAATACTCTTTGAAAATGGTAGTTAACACAGCAAATTTTTGTCTCCTACAGGATACAAGTCACAGTAATCTCATGATTTTGGACAGTTTTTCAATTTCATATCACAATTCAGATGTCCAAAAGTAGTGTTGTTGTTTTTTTTTTGTAGGAGACGCACTCTCAAAATTCTTGCAGAAACAAAAGGCTTGTTCACATTTAAAAAAAACAAATAGAGGAAATAAAAATTGGTGGCTTCATTAGAGGAAACTTTTTTTCAATGCTGTCTTTCTTCAATGGTGGTCAGGCGGGGGCCCAACAATTTTCTCTCTCCTTTGACCTACTCAGAAGAATCTGGAAAGTGGTTTTGATATCAGGAAGTCACAAAATAGACCATACATGTAATTCTGTGATGATTTCCAGAGGACCAACATGGATTGCAGAGACCAAAAAGTTGAATCTATCTGTACACAGATGTTTATCAATCACAATACCACAACAACAAAAACTTACTTGTTAGGGAAAACACGGGTGATACCACCATCTGTGGCAACAAATACAGCTAGGAGACTATATCTGCAGTAAGATAGAAATCAAAGTGAAAATTTAGGAATAGGGTGGCACACTCAAAATGTCCTGCCTCTCTGACAATCATTGAAATAAGATCACATGATTGTGAATTAGTTTTTTGTTGCAAGAGATCAACGAGAAGCAGTTTATATAGCATCTGTACAAGCCTAGGCAAAGATGCAGCTGCTTTAAAAATTAAAAAAGAGATGTTTCAAGTGAGCTTCTGAATCACCCCTTTCAAAAGATTTGTATAACTCTATCTACCATTAATTTTCAACATGGTCTCCAGGCCATGTAATTTAGCTTATATTAACACAGCTGAAAGCTTCACATTGTCATGGAAAACCTCTTTACAAAAAGATGCAATTAATCTGCACTCAATTGAATAATATCACTAGCATGTCTCGGAAGTTTTATTTACGTGCTTAAATCTTGATTCTTCCATACTGTTTCCACCAGCTGTTGTGTAATTCCAGTGTCCAGGATAAGGTTGTGAAGAAGGAAGTTGTCACCTTAACAGAAAGAACAAATATTCCAAAACCAGAAGTTTGCTTACCTGAATAGCCACTAGAATTTCTTCACTCACCGTTTTACTCACAAAAAGGCAATTGAAGGCAATACCAAATCTCTCCATTATTCAGTAATTTAGATTCAGGATGCCCTAATCTAAATTCTTTAGAGGTATTAAACTGCCTTAAAAAAAAAAAAGGTGTACATTTCTCAATGTTTTTGGAAACTCTTCTCAGTACCGGAAATCAGCCAGCTCAGGTCTCTGGCTTTTCTTGCTGTTCTGAGTTGGAGATGGTAAATAATGTATTTCTGTATCTTATGCATACAGAGGCAGATTCCTAGAGTACTGTCATATTTCTTTTGGGCCATACCAAGTGTAATAAAGCAACATAGTAAAACTACATTTCCATATTTGACAGATATGGAAGGGGATTGACTGAACCACTTCCCTTGGGAAACATACTTTTAACACCTAAAAGATACTTGATCAATACCTGTCCATAAAGGAAGAGAATACCATGAGTTTTGTTTCTTAGTTGCTCAGTTGCACTAATTTACACTGAGAAATCAGGCTGGCTATGTAATGTAGGATTTGTTTTAATGAAGTATCTTATGACATCTTATAGTCATAAACTCAGAGAGCTCTAACCGCTGATGAAATGTGACCTGGTTCCAGCCAGATCATGCCTGAAGAAGTCCATATGCCTATGATCAAACGTAGGATTGGCAAGCAACATTATCCAATGACTGCATACTTTTTAAAAGATAAGTCCCATCGATTCCATTTGGACAAGCTGATTATACATGTACAGGGCTACATTACAACTCTTAACTGTGGTGGCTAATCATTTATAATAGACTTTCACAATCAAATATTCTCCAGAACAGCCCCCGGTGGTTGGGAATTCTGGAAGTTTTAATCCAATGCATCTGGAGGTTGCTACAAAGTTGAATTACATCCTTGTTTTATGAAATCCACCTTACCATAAGATAACAATTCCCAGATACAAAAGAAACACATCTTAACACTTTATTTAAACAAACATGAAACTTTATTTAAATAGCCTATTTTTGGCAACTTTGCCCCACCCCATCTTTAAAAATAGATTTATTTATTTATTAATCCATTGCTGCCTAGTAATGGATTCGCCTGGGTTCTCTCACTCACAAAACCTGAAGGCTTTCTTGGGATGAGACTTTCTGTCCACCACAGGCCTTTGGGGTACTTACATTGTTTGGAGTCAGGCGTCACCTTTTCCATGAGGGCAATAAAGTTTTCCAGGAATTCAGTGTTGTTATCCGACAGGTTGAGGTCTTTGCAATATTCTCTGGGTTACGAGGAAGATTTGTCGATTGGAAGGATGAAAAAGTTGCGGTTAGTTTTCTTTCTCTCAGAATTGGCCTAATCATGTGCTCAGCACAGGTGAAGCAGCTACTCAAACTAGCTGGGTATGGTTAAGACAATGAAGGTGGGAAATATGTGGAGTTATTCAGTGGTGGGATTCAAGTAATTTAACAACCGGTTCTCTGCCCTAATGATTTCTTCCAACAACCAGTTTGCCAAACTGCTCAGAAAGTTAACAACCGGTTCTCCCGAAGTGGTGCGAACTGGCTGAATCCCACCACTGCAGTTATTTAATGAGTCATATCCTCACCACCACCATCTCTGCTCAAAAATATGATTTTGTGTTCAATGTGCATCTCATTATCAATATTTAGGGCTACTCGACCTTTATTTTTATAGATGTCTTAAATCTTAAGTCTTATATGGGTAGAGAAAGAAATATGCGTAAGAATCTAGTATGTTTCAAATCTAATATAATGTATAATATATTATATTAGATATATAATATAATAAGTGTATAATATGTACTAGTGAGTCTTTGAGAGTTGGGGCGATTGTATGAATGAGTTTTATGCCATGGCTCACAGTCTGCTGAGAAAGACTGTTATTTGGCCTTTTCACACTGGTGTTACAGCACCTCTCAAGAGTAACCAGAAGGCTATAAAATAATACAAAGTCAATTTATGAAAGTGCAGTAGGAAGCCTTTGGTAAATTATTGGCTATATAAAAACCTGTGGCATAACTCTTTTCTGTTATTTACTGATGTCATAAAACACCACCTGAATGGTTTCTTAATGCCACCTAAAGTACAGCACACAGCACTGAGTAGTACTATGCATCACTGCATTTTCAGATTTCTGCAATAATTGTGCCACTCTATTTCTCTAAGAACTTACTAGCTTACTTTAATTCCTCCAGGGTTTGCAACTTAATTAAACTCTTGATCTGCTTTTGTGAATTTCTATAGACATCAGTCTTTACTATGATTTTCAACATGGCACTTATATAGAAGCGTGACCGTGCTAGTTATAAAAAAACCCCTCTATTTTAATCAAGTATTGGAAAATAGCCTCATTTCTTTCCACTCCCACTCTTTCTTCTAGCGTTCACTGTAGCTTTCACAATGAAGTTGAGGGCAGGGGAAAGAAAGCAACACTTTAAAAAGGAGGATCCATATATAAGCCGTGAGATTCCTCAGTGAGATGCTAAGGGTGCAGATTTGATATTATGGTATCTGGTCCTTTTAGAGCAGCAATGGGGAGCTTGTGGATTTCCAGGCGTTGCTGCAACAGAATTCTGAGCTAGGATGGTCAGTTGTAAACGATGTCAGTAATGGAGGTTGATCAATATGCTGACCTAAAAAGCCCACCACTTCTCTAGAGGGAGCAGCAGAACTCAAGCTGTGAATATTATTATTTTTTCATTCTAGTATTGATATTTGATAGCAGGTAATAAGTGAGTAATCTGGGACAAAGCTAAATTTCTTTACTGTCTCCTAAATAGGACTATCTCTTGCCCACTTTATTTAGATTGTTTCGGAAAATTGTATGCATCCCCAAATAAACCCTATTAAAAGCATGAAGATAAGTAATAGCTATCTCCAAGCTAAAAGATATATGCAGTGCCAGTTACTTGATATAATGGGTCAATTTATACAGCCTTAAATCTATCTCACTAAAACTATTCCAGCTATCTTTCTAGACTCACTTTCAGCATCTTTTTAATGGTTCCTTTCTGACATGATTCTGTTATAGGACTTGACTGCTTTATTTGCAATTCAGAAAGAAATCTCTCCCCATTGCTTCAACAATGGCACTGCTTTTTTCATATCTACGTATAATTTTTTCTAACAGTAAAAGTTAGTCTAAGATGATGTGATAGATATCAACCAGTTTTCTAAAAAAAAATCAGATGATATCAGGTCTTGTTTTTTAAACTCTTCCAAACAGATTTTTGATGGTAAATGGATAAAAGGTGAAACTGTAAATTAACATGCGGATCCTATTTCTCCAAATATGAATTGGCTGTATCATGGTAACATCAAACAATATTGCTAATGAAACTACCCCAATCTGGCACCTTCCTGACGTGTTGGGAAGTTCCGTAATTTCCAGACAGCAGAAGATTCCAAATTTAGGAAGCCAAGGAGAATTGACAGGAAGGGGACAAAAATGTTAATTCTTCCTTTGCCCATTAATTCAGTCCACAACCATTCTCTCCTTTCTACTGTATATATTTGTAGTTTTAGTTTAATAATGAAAATTGGAAGAAGAGTTGTTGAATCAGTATTGTGAAGATGGATTAATTTATCATCTTTCTTTCACTTATCTGATTGCTGCAGCGTTATGAAATGTATCCAGGATGGGAAATGTCTTTCTTATGTATGGTTTTCTTAATAGATTGCTTGAGTTAAGCAGATATAACTTAAATGGAAGACACTCATTCTAATTAGACGGTTGACTTCTTGAATGGCAACAACTGCAGTCCAAATCATATACCAGTGTATTTGTGCCTGTTTATATGCAATATGCATGTAGTACTATCTATCTGTCAAGGGATGCTACCCAATTCAAATGTCTATGGAGGTTCTCAGTCATCCAAGTCATGGTTGCCCCAAAGGTATGCTTTTCAAAAGAACTGAAGAAGTTTCTTTGATGAGAAGCAAAACACCTTCAAGGAAAAACAAAATCCAGTTGCCTTTTGAAAAAGCATATTTGGGACTACCAAATTCAAGTGTAGTCAGGAGCATTGGTGAATTAAGCAGGACAAGATCCCAGAGAAAACAATAAGTTAACAAGTTTGGTGATTGGAGCCTGAGTTACTATCTTGAGAGGTGCTGAATCTGGAGGCACAATTGCATTGTTTCTTGCTTTTGCTCTTTGGTCTTGAGTATGGGATTTTAAATGAGGGATAAAAATACTTACCTCTCTCTTAATGGAAAGAGGAGAGATGTAGGTTCAATGATTTGTGAAAAGAGTAGAAAATTGTCTTATCTATAATGTTTTGATTCAGAATTCAGATGGAAAGAATCCATCTTTCCCTTAAAAGATGCTAAGGCCAAAGTTGCAAATTCTAGCAAATTCATATCTATTTCATCACCTATTGCACAACTTACCATATGCTCTCATTAGATATGATCTCTTCATTTATTGTGGTCACAGTCCAACTCAATAATTAAAATCGGTGTCACTATTCTTTCCTTTTTGATTTTTTTTTGGGTGGGGTGGAGGAGGATAAAAGTCACCCATGTTTAGTTGACTTTATATTAAATATGAAAAATGTTTCTTCTCTGAAACTCCACTTTTTGAGAAAGTGGGGGACAGGATAGGAAAGAGTGGAAGAGGGACATATGAGAGAAAACACTAAAGATCTGGCTTACTTGTGGAACAAAACAAGATTCCACAATGCACAGCGATTGCCAGGACAGTCACAAGTGAATCGCTCTTCACCATAGCAATAGAAAACAGGATGGCCAGCCATGCTTTACTCCAAGATTATGCATCGAAATACTGATACAGACACATATAGAAACTGTAGACATATCTGTACCTTTCATTTAGACAGATAGGTGCTGGCATTTGCTTGCAAGAGTATATGCACATGCAGTACTGAGCTTTATATATTAAACTATTTATCAACTTGGTCTTTTTAATGGGTTAACTTGTCTGTAAGATTGTACCTTGCTGTGAGTCTATGCATCTGCAGATATAGACCATTGTGAATTGTAAAGATATATAACAAAACTAGGCTTGTTCCCATCACCATTTGCCATTATCTTCGGGAGTTTTTATTCAACTGATGCAACCAAGTTTGCATGATTTAGTTTTGCATTGCCAGTTACCAAAGTCTGGGGTTGGAAATAGAATGTGTGTGTGTGTGTGTGTGTGTGTGTGTGTGTTCCTGCTTCTTTATACCGTAGCTTTCAGAATTAAATATTAAGAAATAATTTAGAACAGGATAGGGACTGCAATTTAGAGAGTGATTTTTCTGGGTTCATGACAAATGTCACACGGGACATCTCACCAGGTGACCAGATGTAAAATATGATAGTATCTTGTATCTTTTAACAGCCATGTAGCTGAGGGGATAGCGATGGGTGTAATTTGTTTAAGGCATCTGTCACAAAAAGTGGGTTCAATGCAAATGCCTGTCCATGTATAAATGGAACAAGTAAGTAGATAAAACTACTTAGCTACGTTGCACAGGCATCTTTGGCACAAAATCAGTAAGTCCCTTAAAAGGTTGGTTCAAACAGAGAGTTAATGAGTTTGAACCAAGGAGCAGGTCCAGTATGCATCTCATTTGTTAGATCTAACAAAATGAATGTGTATGAAAGCAGAACCAATTAAAATATATTCTGTAGAGTAGCTGGATAAGATTTGACAGTCACCAGTTGTTTGTTAACAACTTTTTCATAGAAATAAAATACAAGTTTATTTAGCTTTAATAACCTTTCGATTTTCCATCACTATATGTTAATGCAACATAAAATCCTAGGCCGCCCAGTTTATTTTGCTTCTTGAAGAGCTATATATATATCTAAACATATATATAGAAAGAGATACATATACACAATATTTTATCCACCTATGTATCTACACAGATATGTACAGATATATGTGCTTGCACACCCACAAATAGATTATCAGTGATATATGGTTTCTGAAAATTACCATGGACTATTGGCCATATTAGTAATGATGAGACTTCACAGCGTATTGCCAAGCATTATTGGGGCTGAAAGGCTAATAAATAGTGTAGCTGGAATTAAAGGAATGTCATAAGTAATCACTAGGAATGAATGCTTGCTAAAACAGAAGCCTGTTTGTTCTGATATAATCATACATCTGCATTTCTTAACCTCTGATAGCTTCCAATGGACTACATGACACCTCGCAAAATTGACAATAAGGCTATATTGGTCATCTTAGTTGCCACTGGGGGGAGGTGTGAACAAACAAATATAAAAGGAATCAGGTTGGGAAAAGCTGCAGGATAATAAAAAGTCTTTCCCCTTTATTTTATGACTCGCTATGCATTTTATAAAAAAGGACATATTCTTAAAAAAATCTTAAACCTAAAAATTTGAACATAAACTATAGTTTATATGTCCCACAGAAATCATGTATTTCTATGCTGGACAGTGTTCAGTGCAGAAAAAGATACCCATTAGTAATGATAATAGGGTGATCACATCAGGAGTTCAAAAATTCAGATAACCAGTAAATGATGACAGCAAAGAAACATAGAAGACAAAGGCCTTTGGTAGCTATCTGGATTTTTGTATCCCAGATTTGGTAGGCCTAAATGATTAAAAACCAGGAATTTTACAGCTCTCCTCGTGTACTATCAACTCCAAATGCAAAGCACTGAATGCAACAAATGTCAGTGAATCCCATTCACTGAAGTTGCTAAACTAGAATCAACAGAATTTAAGAAAATAGATATACTTCCTCATTCATCCAGGTAGAGTTATCTGGAACTTGAATCTAGACTTTTCTTTTTTGGCTTGAAAAGCAGTGACAATTTTCACCCCACCCCAAAAAGAAGTCCAGTTGAATGCTAGTTTCTAAGCAACCCTGCTCAATAAGACCAGTACAGAATGGTGCTATTTGGATTGGTTCAGCATTCTATGGAGGGATAGAGTTTTCTTATCCCAATTTAAAAAAAAAAATCTTGTATGAGTCTCATGCATTTTTAAGACTGCAATCCTATAAATACTTACCTGGGAATAAAGTCCATGGAATACCTCTAAATATTTATGTATAGGATTGCTTTTAGAGGCTTTTAGCGGCTATGTATAGGATGTCATAGCGGCTTTAAAAAATGTTGGAATGTCACCTATCCATTGTATTATAATGCCTTATATAAAGCGGAATTTGTGAAAAGGCTATTAAAATGGCATTTCTTCCATTTTCTTACTGCATATACGATGACTGGAGCCTGAGTTACCAGAAGAGGCCCAGTTTACTGCATCTTTAAAAGTCTGGGTAGAAGGTTTTTTTTTTCTTTCTGATAGCATGGCATGCTTTCCTGAGACTCTGATTTTCTCTCTTCTAAAGAAGTATTAAAGATGTCCAGTAAGAGCTCCATCGGTATTTGTATTTGGCCATCTGTGGTTGGGGGAGCCAAATAGGTTTCACCATTGCAAATGATTATCACAAACAGTGGTCATTATAATTTCATCTGGATCAGTGGTGAAATCCAAATTTTTGGATTTCGGATCTGTGGGCATGGCTTGGTGGGTGTGGTGTGGTTTGGTGGGCATGGCAGGGGAAGGATACTGCAAAATCCCCATTCCCTCCCCACTCTTTGGGGAAGGCTATTGCAAAATCTCATTCCCACCCCACTCTGGGGCCAGCCAGAGGCGGTTTTTGCCAGTACTCCGAATTGCTCAAAATTTCCGCTACTGGTTCTCCAGAATCTGTCAGAACCTGTTGGAGTTGACCCCTGATCTGGATGCCAAATATATCACCAGTTTATGAGATGTGGGCTGATGTTGTGCTGCCTTTAAATCTAACAAGAATTATTTATTTATGGAATATGGAATTCTGTCACTTCTTCCCCTCTCCAGTTTTATCCCCAAACTGTTCTGTGAATGTAAACCTCCCCTAGCCTAGTGTAATATTCTGATCACTGGACTTGGCAACAAATGTTCTGTTCTGTAGATTTGAAATAATTAAATTTGAAAGAATTGAAAGAATAAATTTTGATAGAGTAAGGCTAACAAAATGCAGAGTTTTTGATTTTTATGTATGGTATTACTATAGAATAAGTCAATAGTAACATTGTGTAGAGGGCAAAGGGAATAGCCTTGAAGGACAGGAAGAAATGCCGCTACCAAGTCAACAATCAGATAAGAGGGGCTTGAACCTAGACAAAGAAAATAACATAAGGAAACATCTCAGACAAGCCCCTCCCTAGTTCACACAAAGGTAAAGTGAGGAAGAGGAAGCACATTCAGACTTGCAAAATTTCTATCACAGCTGTCGCAATAAAAGTAGTCCTGATCAATATGATTTCTTAGGCTGGGCTAATTTAAAGATGTTTTGGTGGAATTTTTCCTTACATGATATCATGATCTCAATAGGATCGAAACATGGCTGTCTACTGTTTTTTTTTTTTTGAGGATTTTCAGAAACTATACCTATATATGTGTGCTACATATGTATCTCATACGCAGCCATACACACATATATATTCTTCTTATGTAGGTGAGTGAACAGAAGGTGGGACAGCTATGCTGCCGGCCGCCAATGGTAACACAATGTAGTGTAGGTGGCGGCAATCATAGTCCCCGAGACTGGCACACAGGCAGACAACAGACACACAAAAAAAGAAAGAAATGATCAAGACATTGGCACAATGAGGAGGTATATCAGTTCCAAAGGGGTCAGGAGTGATGGAGTAGAATATCTGAAGGTGTGGCAGGGACGGAAAAAGGGTTGGGGAAGGGGAGTTGAACCACTCCCAGGATCGGTGGTTAAATGGACACCTCAGCAAGCTCACACACAAAGCTACCTTGGAGCAATGAATACATGTCCCTCGGACTCAAAGCTGTTTGGCAGCAGGTATTCAAAATCTGCAACAGAAAGGTAACATTATGCGGCGGGGAGTTGAAATGAGGGAAGAAGGCAGCTTCGGTTTCAGAAGATGACAGAGCCAGAGCAAGAGGAAATGGGGCTGGGGAAGAGAGAAAGAGAAAAGAGACAGGAATAAACAGAAGAGGCAAAACCACTGGCTCGTTTTAACAAGAGAGAAAGGAGAGAATACACTTTGGGTGCTCAAGTCATACCAGAAGAAAGTGATAGCCAATAAGTTGCCAACATTGAGTGGATTTGGAGGGTTAATCATATATAATTAAAATTCCATAATCTGTAATTAAATATATTTGGCAGATTGTATATATATGTATATATAAATATTGATTTGGGACTATATATAATTATACCTACACACATATATATCTTCATACTTATATATATATATAAACACATATATATATGTATGTTTAGTAGGTCATGTGGATATCTCTCTCTTATTATGAAATTACAAAGAAAAGAAATCACATGCTCTGCTCATACAAAAAGAGAATTACTAAAACAATATTTTCTAAGAAAAATTATTTTTCAGGCATCAACATGGCCAAACCAGGGTCCTTTATGAAGACAGTCCAACCAAAGACTTACCCATAGCTAGAGGTAAAACACAATGCATTGTAGAGAGTGCAGCTGCTGTCTTTTCTAATAGACAAGAGTTCTCAGAGCATTGCAACAGCCATCCCTCCTTGGTTAGAATGTGCAACAGCCTTCTGACTTCCATAGAAGCAACTTATGTAATCAAGTCAACTGTGGAGCATTAAACATGGTCAATATTCCAAGAGAATATTGAGCTCTGATAGTTAAGGCACCAGGCTACAAACCAGGAGACTGTGAGTTCTATTCCTGCCTTAGGCATGAAAGCTAGTTGGGTGACTTTGGACCAAACACACACACACTCTCTCTCTCAGCCCAACTCATCTCACAGGGATGCTATTATGGGGAAAATAAGAGGAGGAAGGAGTATTAATATGCCAAAAAAATAAAATAAAAGTGGGATATAAAGAGATATATTGTACATTTTTATCAGTAAATGGTTATTTATTAAAATGAGGAACAGGTATGTTACTGGGATAAAGTGTTAGATTAGGAGCAGAGAAACCCACACTGAAGTCCACCTTTCAAGCATGAAAACTGGATGACTTCGGGGACTTCACAGAGTTTTTTCTTGGGAAAAATGGAAATTGAGAGGCCTATATAAGCTACCGTGAGCTCCCCAAGAAAAGCTGAGATGTGAATTGAATGAATGAGTAAATGACTGAATCAATTAATAAATAACCACTATTAAAGTGTAACTCTGGAACAGCAAAATAGGACCAAAGATATATTTAACACACTTAGCACAAGCATATGCAATGGTACTCACTAGTAGTGGTGCAGGTATTGAACATGATCCATAGTTTTCCAGAAAAGTAATGATGCCTATACTGTAATCTGTACGTTACAAATGTTTTTCATTTTGTTATTTGGTTTTCTATGAGCTGATTAATTTCCAGTAAACTTTTGGTATGCTCCTTAAATTCTTGCCAGATGTTATCATATTCTGAAAAATTGCAAGTTTCCTCACATTTAATTCTCACTATCCGAAAAAGAGAAGTTAAGAATTCTTGCGGCATAAAACAGAGATAGAAGAATCCCAATGTCCTGAATTTCTATTGTTATAGGGAAAAGAGAAAAAAGGACAGGAAGTACTGTTATACTTTATTGAAATTCTGTGTTTTATAATATTATCCTATATATCAGGTGTGTCAAACTCCAGGCCTGTGGGCCAGATTCAGCTTGCCGGGTGCTTAGATCTAGCCCGCAGGGTCGACCTGGAAACAGCAAAGAACCGGCCCACGGTGCCTCTGCCAGCAAAAACAGAGTGTGGGAGGATCGTGTGCAACCCTCTTGTGCTCTGTTTTTGTTGACAAAGGGTTACAGGAGGCTGTCCCAGCCAAAAATGGAGCTCGGGAGCCCATTTTCGCTGGCAGAGCACTTGGGCCACAGATGCCCCCAACACAAGTGATGATAAGCTGGCCACACCCACCCTGGCCATGCCTACCCCAGCCCCCTGAGGTCAAACATAACCCTGGTGCGGCCCTCAATGAAATCTAGTTTGACACCCCTGCTATATATGTTCTACTCACACATATCTCAGGTAAATAGGATTATAAACTCAATTTAAGATATGCTTTAGTGGCCTCTAAAACATAACTAAGCTAAACTAAGCTAAACTAAGCTCAGCTAATCTAAGCTAAACTAAACATCTTTATCATTGCTTCTGCCAAATGACCTTGCTAAAATGAGTGAGTTCCTCTAAAAAATTATTTTTATGAGAAACAAAGTTTTTTAAACTAGAATTGACATGCCTTCTACACATTACGGGACATCTGTCCAATAGCATTGCTATTTTCCATCGAATTATGTATAATCTTCATCCGTTTCATTCCTGACCTCTAGGAATAATTGTTGGAAGCCTGTGCCATACATGATGCCATGAGAAAAAAAAAGAACTGAGTGCAATCATCACAATGCTGTTACTGTGCTTCAAATCCTTGAATTACCTTGTGCAGCACTTTCATGTACGGTACTGTAATTCTTAACAAGTATGGTAAGTAAAATGAAATCCTATGGAATCTCCTTGGCCAATTTTCACAGAAAATGATTTCCAGGACCATTTCTGAAACTAATTTGTGAGACAGAAAAAAAAAAGCAATGCATAGCAATTTATTTAACTTGTACTCTAGAAAAGTGGTTCGGAACTATACCACTGTTACTGCTGTCAATGGTTATTGATGGAGAATCAACATCTATAACTCACTGATTCTCTTACGCTTCTGTCCAAGATTCAGACTGAAATAAATCCAAAAAATCAGATCCAACCAAAACAGTGCACCCAATTTTCTACTTGATCAGATTTACTGAGAGCTTCAATCTAGACAGTTTTCTACGCTTTTATGGTTCTTTCAGAGAATAATCTTAAAGCAATAGTTCCCTTGGAATCTTGATACAATAAAAAAAAAAAAAACAATTTTAACCCGGGCATAGTTTAGTTGAACTTTTTTCTGGATAGCTCATAACCATCATTTAAGAAGGCATCAAACAGGCATGTATTGGGTTTCAATAATATTTCAAATAATAACAACTGAAGGTTTGCAATTGGATTTTATCTGGCTATTGTGTTTTTTGTTTTCTTTCCCTTTTGACTTGAGAGGAGGGTGAGGAGACTTTTGTGCTGCAAGACCCGAGAAGTTCAGGACAAGGCAGGGATTTTCACCCATTGTTTTCAATGTTTCAGAAGAAAAGACATAATTTCCAATGTGCTTCTAACAGACTGAAAAGTGAAAACAATCGTGGTATGGTTTGCTCTCCTGGTTTATTTTTTTTTAAAAAAATATTAATGCCGCTCTTTAAAAGTAATAAAAAATTAATATTTAGGAAGCATTTTTTATCAAAGAAACAATCATTTTGGATCATGTTTCTCTTTTCAGTAACCCTACATTGCTCCAGAACGAAGTATTCCACTACAAACTATTTAAATGGAATAGGTTCA
Organism: Pantherophis guttatus; assembly: GCF_059756535.1. Taxonomy (NCBI): domain Eukaryota; kingdom Metazoa; phylum Chordata; class Lepidosauria; order Squamata; family Colubridae; genus Pantherophis; species Pantherophis guttatus. The sequence goes on from NC_142064.1 coordinate 208,941,315, forward strand.
TTATCTCCTTTATTGAAAATTACAGAATGCATATCAGTTCCATCTATTCACCCCTAATCATATGATGGGTGATACTTTAATCTGGATTATTTTGGTATTAAAAAGTAATAATATTTTTTTAAAAAAGGATCACTGTGAGGCTGATTCATTAAGATCAGGACTAAGAAATTTGTCCATATCTTCAACTCCTAACAAATCCTTCATTATCTTCTCCTCTAGCCAATCCAATCTGCAAACATCAACCTCTGCCAGGCTCATTGGCACTCTAATCACAATCCCTATGGCGCCACAACATTTAGCAATAATTAACACTCTACACTTGGCAGCAAGACTGCAAACATATATAATTGACTGCACAGAAGAATTTATTCTAAATTAATGGCTTAGCTAAAAAAATGAAAACAACCCCCCCTCCCCCAAATTTTCTAGGAATATAAAATCATGGCAAGCAATGATTTAAAAAAAAATAGGAGGGACTTGCTGGTCTTAATAGGCATAACCACAAAGGAAGAGCAAGATCTTGCTTTGATCAGAATGAAAATAATTGTGATATTTCCAACGTGAAACAGACCAGTTCGCTAAAAAAAGAAAATATATTTGCAATCATTTGTAAATTGCAACCTTTTTGCTTATATTGATCATTGGTATGTCTGCATGTCACTAATTACAACCTTTTTGCTTATATTGATCATTGGTATGTCTGCATGTCACTAAGAACAAGGCTCAGATAAATGAGAAGATGAATGCCATCGTACTTTGCGTTGCACACTTACTAATTCATGTAAGTATGAGAGGAAGTACAGCATAATCAGACTTGCTTCCTGTTAAATTGATTCCTGCTTTAGTCTATCTGGAAGGATGGGGGGGACTGACAACAATCTTGCAAATCTCATTGTACTGTACCCCTTCTCCTCTTTACACTCATGTGAATTAGGGTGGCATCCATCTGAGCCTTTCTCATATTTTCTGCTTGATGTAGACTTAAGATGGTTTTCCTTTGGTTAACAATAATGGATCTTGCCTATCTCCATTAAGATTAACTTCATTACTTTCAACAAGTCTCCTATACCAGACTAAACAATAGCCAATAGTCAACAATAGTCTGTAACGCATGAAAACAACTGAATAATTTTGTACCATTTACATTCAAGGGGAAAAAAAGAACACAGGCTAAGGCTTCTGTTGGAGTTGAAACTTGGAGTTGAGTTTGGCTCTTCTTCAGAGCCACACATGGAATTTCAGCCAATTCCCTGGAGACCCTGCCACAATTCAGGATGGTTCTTTGCAGGTGTAAGCACGGTTACTTACACCCTTCATACTTACACACTACTGTATAGAGCTAGAATGTGTGAACTCAGCAACATTGTCTCCTGTGATGCATATAAAGGCAGCTTACCTTTAATATATTAATAGGTTCTGGGAGAAGAATTCTACCCAAATATAATTGCATATTTTATATCTACCTTCTAGAGAAAAGTATAGTATTTTAAGTCTCCATCAGCTTCTAAATCTCTTTTAGTCTAGAGAAAAAGAAAGAAAGAAAGAAAGAAAGAAAGAAAGAAAGAAAGAAAGAAAGAAAGAAAGAAAGAAAGAAAAAGAGTAGGGAGGGATAGCTGTTGCAGGCTTTTCCCTGAAAGATACCCATTCACTTTTCATATTGGATCAATCAAATTCACCAGACTTGTATTTTTCAATTAGTTACAAAATGCGATTCAGAATGCATCAGTATAAACAGATGGACTGTGAAACCCTCAAAACCCCTCTCCTCCCCCCCATGTCTCCCACAATGCATTGCAAGATGTATGTGGCCCTTTGTGAGGGCAGCACAGCCATAGGTTGGACTGCTGTTTTCGAACAGGACTATAAGGCAGGGTCTGGAAACAAGCCAATGAAAGGAGGAAGAGGAAAGGAATACAAAACACTAAGTAATTATTTTCATCAGCATTGCCAATACAGGGTCAGGAGCAGGCAGCTCATTGCTGATAGAACAGGGCTGAGGACTCTTGTGCTTGAGATCCAGTCACTGATAATCTCTTAGTGTGACAGTCTACAGCTGTGTATTTCGACTAGGGTCTCTTCTCAGTGTCTTTTTACATGACATATCTTTGCCTATCTACCTGCACAATTTCCTCTGCCAAGTGCTTAAGCTGGGCTTCCCAATCTGAGCGCTATCCAGCTTTGTTAGGAGCTACAACTCTTAGAATTCCCAGCCAGTGTGGCTGAACTTCCATAGATCTGAGACTTGTTTAACCTCACGAAATTCTGCAAAACTATAAGCATAGAACCCAGGAAATTTCACTCACGATTGTAGGTATGCTTGTATCTAAGGGAAATTTGAGTCAAATGAGAACCATATATTTATTGCAAGGCATTTCAGCTTTGTGTCTTTTTGTATCGAACAGATCACAGTCTAATAATAAGCATCCCTCTGGCGCTTTCCTGCATTTTGTGTTAATTAAATGCCATTCCAAGCCATACATCTCACTTTTATATGGGTACTGACTCTGGAGGTCTTGAATTATGGAAGTAACCAAAAATATGCACTATTTTATTCCTTTTGCTTCTTTACTTTGATGGAATAAATGTTCCAAATATTGGTTTCATATAAAATAGATTGTTAAATGCTGCTATGTTCCCCACCTCATAGTTTTGTTTTTAACTACTGAACGAGCTTTAAAAATTCACTCCCCCTTCTTCTCCTGTCACAGCTGGTTCTCTAAATACAACTTCTACAATACACTCTTTTCATAACAGAGGCCTTTAATATGTAAAGTATATTATTTAAATTCGTTCTTTTATACAATATAACCACATATCTCTTTTTTTTTTAAAAAAAATCACACTCAGGTACATATGTATAGGAGCCATGGTGGTGCAGTGGTTAGAAAGCAGTATTACAGGCAAACTCTGCCCACAGCCTGGAGTTCGATCTTGACCGGCTCAAGGTTGATGCAGCCTTCCATCTTTCCGAGGTCAGTAAAACAAGGACCCAAATTGTTGGGGGAAATATGCTGATATTTGTAAACCTCTTAGAAAATGCTCCAAAGCTCTATGAAGCGGTCTATGTGCTATTGCTAAGTGCTATATGGAGTACTGTATGCAACCTCTAGTCTGTATTTAAACTAAAGTGCTATTGTAGTGTTTGATGTACAAGAAAAGGAGGAGGCAAGCAAAATCTATAACGATCAACCCTATTTCACTAGTTTAGATTTGTGTAGAGGATGGAAAGTTTCAGACTTGCCCTTCCTATTCATTGAGTTTTGAAATCATTGCCTCAAGAATTTTATAAACGAATAGGAGAACTGAGTAGACTGAATGCTCACAACATGATCATTCGACTACACCTCATCTCTGATTGTGATAATAGTTTGAGATAATAAAGTTAAAAAAATAAAGATAATAAGTTTGAGATAATAAATAGCCAGAAATCTCTTTTGAAGATTTCTGCTAATGATGATGATGCCCATTGTGGGGATTATGGTACTTTAGCTTCAAAAATTCTGGCCTGCGAGCAAGCTGGACTCGTCTTGAGATGTTCAGCTTCTCCCCTCTCCCTTTGGAGGAGCTTAAATGTTTTCTCGAGAGAGTGATATTGGTCTCTGTTTCCAACCTTTCTGAACCCGGAGGTTTCTGCACAGCCCTGTTCCATTCAGGTTGAGTTGTCTTGAAGAGAAAGGTAAGCATAGGAACAAGGACAGGGTAAGAAAATTTGTAGGAAAGGTGTGAGGCAAGGGAGAGGAAAAAGCAGAAAGGGTGGAAGAGATATTTTTGCAGGGAGGAAGAAGAGCAGGAATTTTAAACTAGCTACAAAAACCTTAATTGAATTCAAACATAACAGTTCCATATGAAATTGGCTCATCTTTAACGATACCGGATTGAATCTCTGAGCAATGCACAGGGTAGGAGTGGGGAGATCAGTAGTGGTGAAGCTATTATGAACATAACAAGACATGTTGCTTCCAAATAAAGAGTGAAAGAGGGTAAGGGAGGGGGAGGGGAAAGGAGAGGGGAAGAGTTTGGTGGTGATTCGCAAGGTTAGGCGTGGCAAACGGGCAAGGAAATGGGCAAGCAGGCCAGGTGGTGGTGGTAAGGGAGAGTGGTGAAGGTCTGGAGTGAGGGTGGGGGTTACTGGACACAGGTGAGGAAAAGGGGGTGGTGGAAGGGGAGTGGTCTAAGACTGAAAATACTTGCCCTTCAATTTGCTTGGTACTGTGTGAATCCATCAGAGAGAGAAAGCAAGAAAAAACAAACAAAAAACAGAAAACAAAAAAGGGGGTTGGGTGGAAAGGGGGAAGGGGGTACAAACAATATTTTATTCAATTGCTGTTTGAATAAAAATATTGTGTATCATAATCATACCAAAAGGAAACCTCTTGCAAAAAACGACATGAAAAAGAAATAAGCCAAAATAATAGTAATAATAATAATAATAGTAATAAAAGTACCAATCAAAAGACCACAGTAAGAAAATAATAAAAATGTATAGATATAACTCGATCTATAGATATATATTATATAACCAACATAAAAATGGAATTCAGTAGCAACAGTTTGCAACAGTCTTGATTTAGAAATGTTCTTACTGAGTTAGCAGACCATGCAAAATTCAAGATTAACAAAAGACACACACAGAGATTGAGACAGAAGGAGAGGAAACGAAGGGAGAGAAATTCAGGGCAGTGGGCCACGCCTGAGCTCATCTGGCAAATGGGTAAGATGTGGCCATTCTCAGTGAAAGGCAAAAATAGGACAGGAGCTTGGAATCAACCCTATGTGGCAGAAAAGCTCTCTTTTTATTTTTTTTAAAAAAGCAATCCACATTTCCTTTTGCAAAGGAAGCTGGAAGTCTTTTACCATGCCTGACATTATAGTGCATAGGGGAAATCACATAGTTTATGAAACATGACCAATTTTAAAAAACAAAAAACCTGCCAAGACGACACATGTAATTTCCTGATGAGAAAACATAGTCCCAACGGAAATTGTTGAAGAGAAATATCTGTGCATTAAAGTGACATTTAGGAGAAAGCTTGCAGCTTTACAGCAGAAAGCACATACTTATGCATGTGCAAAAGACACTAGGTACAATTTTTAGGCAGGATTGGAAATGGTGTCTGCCTGAAATTTGGCAGAGTTTTTGCCAGGCACTACAGTGACAATATTAAGTTAGATAGACACTAAATAAGGTAGCTACTGTTGGAATCGAGGAGATTGAGGACCAAATCCATGTTGTATTATTTCAGGTTGGTTTTTAATGAAGAGCCATGGTGACCCAGTGGTTAAAATGCAGTACTACAAGATACTTTTGTGATTTCTAGCTACCAGCAGTTCAGCAGCTCGAGTCTCACCGGCTCAAGGTTGACTCAGCCTTCCACCCTTCCGAGGTCAGTAAAAGGAGGTCCCAGATTGTTGGGGGAAATATTATGCAGACTCTGTAAACCGCTTAGAGAGGGCTGTAAAGCACTATAAAGCGGTATATAAGTTGAAGTGCTATTGCTATTGCTAATTGGAAAAGGAACCTGGGAAGCATAAATCCTGCCAACCTAGTCTGGTGAGGGTAATTAGAAAGCTCTTCCTCTAATTTCATGATTGAATTTGAACTATTCATTTGCTGGTTTCAGAAATCTGAAAGCCAGAGCCTGATATGGTACCACTTAGCATGCTAGTGGTAATCTCAACTACAGGTAGTCCTCGACTTACAATCATTTGTTTAGTGACTATTCAAAATTGCAATGACACTGAAATAACTGACCTATGACCATTGTTTCATACTTATGACCATTGCGACATCTCCACGGTGATCAAAATTCAGCCACAACTGGCTCATGTTTCTGATAGTTACAGTGTCCCGGGATCATGTAAGCATGTGTGAGCTTCGACAAGCAAAGTCAGTGGGGAAGCCAGATTCACTTAACAGCCATGTTACTAACTTAACAACTGCAGTGATTGATTTAACACTTAACAACTATGGCAAGAAAGGTCATAAAATGGGGCAAAACTCACTTAACAACTGTCTTGCTTAGCAAGGGAAATGTTGGGCTCAACTGTGATCGTAAGTCGTGGACTAGCTATATAATGTGTAGCAACCTAAGGGCTCATTTGAGAGAGAGAGAAAACACATAAAGTCAGAGATGGCCAGCAGAGGTAATTTGGGAATTACCTCTGGCGTATTTGGGAACGATGTTGGGAGATAGGGTGAAGATGGGAACTGTTGGATAAGAGAGGGCATAATCAACAGCTGTGTGATGGAAGAAGAAAGACACTCAGAAGGAATCTCTACCCAAGCTTTCAGGTTGTGAAGGAGATGATGGGAGATTTGTACTTTTAGACTTGCAAGATCCTGCTGATGTAGTCTTACAGTAAAGTACAATTAGCTCATCTGGCCATGTTTCTTGACTGTTCTACTTGAGAACACAGACATCAATCTTGCAGACCTCTTTTACAGCAGTGGTGGGATTCAGCCGGATCGCACGAACCGGTAGCGGCGACTGCAGGAGGGTCCGCCCACGCACCCAGATGTAATGTGCGACTACTATGCATGCGCAGAAGGCTGTGCGCGTGCGCAGAGGTGTATTTGAGTGAAGCGCGCTCACTCGAGTGTACGCACGCTCACATTTGCAAACCGGTAGGGAAGGTAAGTGAATCCCACCTCTGCTCTACAGCCCGAGAACTTAGAGGGGGTTCTTTCTGAGCCTCATTCTCCACCTCATTCTCCACCCAATAAGCAGGTATGGGCTATGACTTCTCTTATCTGACCCTTATCTGACCCGGGGGGGAGGGGAAATCATCTCTTCTCCCTGTCTCCCAAAGTCATTCCTATATAACATTACACTGGAGCAGGATCCTTTAGGTACACAGACCGACTGTGTCCTAGGTGTTAAGGAGAGATGCTCTTTGGAAAGTATCATCTCTTGGCCTCAGACATACATGAAACCTCATCTGATTCTTATTTATATTTGCTGCTATAATCCTACCAAAAATTCCTATCAGTTTGTACAAGAGAATTATCTATTCAAGAAAAGATTGGACTGCCATTTGTCAGAAATTGTGTAGGGTCTCCTGCTAGAATGGAGGGGGGGGTTTGGACTAGATGACCTAAAAGGTTCCTTCCAACTCTGTTAATCTATATTTGAAAACCCTTCCCATATGAAAAACATATTTGTACAAAGTTTCTATGCTAGGGAAGAGGCTTTACTATAATTCTTTTTTATAACATAACTTTTCATCTGGAAGGAATGGGATGGCAATTTTTTTCAAAGCAACCATTTGTGAATACTGCACCAAATGCTCCTACAAAACATTGGAAGCATAGAACATAGAATAATAATGTTGGAAGAGATCTTTGAGGTCTTCTCGTCCAGCCCCTGCCCAAGGAGGAGAAGCTATACCATTTCAGACAAATGGTTGTCCAGTCTCTTTTTGAAAGCCTCCAGTGATGGAGCACCAACAACTTCTGAAGGCCAGTTATTTCATTGGTTGATTGCTTTCTCCATTTGGAAATTTCTCCTTAGTTCTAGGTTGCTTCTTTCCTTGGTTAGTTTCCAACCATTCTTTTTTGTCCTGCCTTTTGGTGCTTTGGAAAATAGTTTGACCCCACCATCTTTGCAGGAGCCCTTTAAGCAGCTTAGACCCACATCCCCCAACCTTAAAGTAGATGATCTTTATTTATTTTTTCTTTCCAAAGAGGAGTGGTTGCTTAAATAGCAGGAGAAAGATGGTTCACATTATTTCTTCTTAGTGTCAAAGTTTTTTCTAAAGAGATACTTATTGAAAGGGTTTTCTATATTCCCAAGTAAATTGGAATAGGACTGCAACTGGGGTTAAAACTAATTTAACTAAATGCCTATGGAGATTCTCAGTGATCTCAGGTCATGGTTGTCCCAAAGGTGTTTTTTCAAGAGGCAACTGGACTTTCTGGTTTTTCTTTGAAGACCTTTTGCTTCTCATCCATGAAGCTGAAGAAGCTTCTTGAATGAGAAGTGAAATGTCTTCAAAGAAAAACTAGAAAGCCCAGTTGCCTCTTGAAAAAGCACCTTTGGGATATTTAACTAAAAGTCAGCAAGTTGGGGCAGCATCCAGCCTGGAGATATGCAAAATCAGCTATTTTTTTAACTATTTCAAGAAACACATGGTGTAGGCCTGATTAATATTATACTATATCCAGAGCATTGGAATGATCTGTTTCAGGGCTGGATCAGTCCGTTTAGAGGTACGACCATTCTGTGATTGATGGTTCTATCCAGTCTTGGTCAGAAGAGCAAATATATAGATAGTCCTTAACTTACAACCATTTGTTTAGTGACTGAAGTTACAATGGCATTGAAAAAGTAATTTCCAACTGATCCTCACACTTATAACCGTCATAGCATCTCTACAATCATGTGATCAAAATTTGGATGCTTGGCAATCAGCATGTACTTATGATGATTGCAACATCCTGGGGTCATGTAATCACCATTTGCTATCTTTATGCTGGCTTCCATCTAGTAAAGTCAACAGGGAAAGCTGGATTTACTTAATCACATGTGATTCACTTCATAACTGCAATGTTTTGCTTAACAATCATGGCAAAAAAGATTGTAAAATTGGACACGATTCACTTACCAAATGCCTTGTTTGGCAAATGGAAATTCTGCTCCCAATTGTGGTTGTAAGTCAAGGACTACCTGTATTTTGGAACCTATTTGCATAAGCGAATCTTCAATATGTCGTACTTCAGCACACATTCTAAGGAATAGCATCCCTTTAAACTTCCCTGAAGGTGAAATTTTTTAGCCGCCGTAAGTAACATAGCATGAGTATGGAGTACAAAAGGTAGGAGAAGGGAGAGAGAGAGAGATGAGAAAGAAGAGGAATTACAGAGACAGAGGGACAGACACAGATAGAAAAAGGCAGAATCACTCAGAACAGGATGTTAAAAACTCCCTTGGAAGCTCCTCACACCCTTTGATGAGAGAGAGCAGAGCCCAGGATCACACACAAGGGGAAGCAAACACACAAGTACAGAGATTAATTGTAAATTAGTGAGGAAACAAGCAAAGAAATTCAAACTTTAAATAAAAATAAGGATGGCTTAAAACAAATTTAAACAAAACAGAAAGAAACATGCAAAATTTCCCAGTTTTCAAATTAACCAGCTGCTATTATAATCTACCACATAAAAAGCATATAAAGCAACAACTCAACCTCATCTCCCCTGGATGTTTTTAAAAGTTCATTGCAAGGGATCTGGTAAATCGTTTCATCTCTGGGAAGCCTGCATTATTCTTTCATAAATAAAATGAAACTTTCTTTTCTTCTCTGGGTAAGAATTTGTTTTTAATTTGATACATTTTAAAAAAGTGTTTAACATTTAGGCATTTTGCTCTCTCTTGAAAATCATCCTTAGGCTAGCTGGCGGGTTTAGGGTCACAGGGCATGTGAAAGGACAGGAGGGAAAGAAAAACCTATACTTACACTTCACCTGGAGAATCTGGTCACTTAGATTAGCTTGGATGTAAGATCTGCTGTAATTCGGTAAAACCAGACCTAAGCTGGAAAAGGAAAAAAAGGGAGATCACAATGTTACCAAAGCAGCTGCCCTGGTGATGAAAACAGTCTGAATAGAAGACAGTAATGGAAGATTTAAAGCAACAAATTGGCTTGGGAGATCATCAGAATTGAAGACTTATATATCTGGAAGGAACAGGATTGGAGACACCTGCCTTGAATGAAAGTGTTGGATGTTGCAAATTGTCCAAGGAATGTTTAATGAACTGATGTTATACAAGAGTGAATCTCAGAATGGCCTGTCTTTTTCAGGAATGAAATACAGGTAAGAATAAAACCAGTATCTTTTAAGGGCATTTGTTGGAAGCAGAATTAGAAGCGAAGATTTGAGGAAGTTAAGTTTATAATATCTTTCCCAGGAGAGTCGGTTTGCCATTCCATGTCATCCAAATAAACACAAATTCATGGCAGACAAAGTTTTTCTTATCCTATGCCTGGTTCTCAGATAACTGGATTAGAAATAACTGGATATTTGTTGAGCTATCTTGTGATAAACTGGTTTTCCTAGAAAAATTCAGAGGCATATGTATATTTGCAATAAGTAACGATACACTAGATGGCAGGCTCACTTAACAGCTTCTGGTTGCAGACTTCAAACATGATATAATCTTGATATTATAATAGGTAGCTCCCTCTTATTAGTTTGCAGTGGGAAGATACCGGTATATACATTGGAAAAGTGTTGTGCTTTAAAAAAATCAATGGATGCTTCTTCCTAGATTTTATTTCTACCCTTCAAGACCTAAGGGCATGGATAATAATATACTGTAAAATGAACAGACCCACAAAGAACATCTGGCATTGTATATTTCTGGCACCAGCCATTTGTAGCATCAACTAGAGATGGCTGTGCTGACATAGCATTAAGGAAGAGAGGCTTTTTATTTTCACAGTGATAGCTGGATGATACCATAATCTCTAGAGCAGAAGTGTCAAAAAATGTCAAGGGTCAGCTCTCCTCTCTTCCTAAAGCACTTATTCAATAACTACCAATGACCACATTTGTTACACTGATGCTGACTAGTTGTTGTACCAGAATTGCTCCTAGTGTGCTGTGTTCGACCCACTTTTCAAAATAATAGTGTCAAAAAAAAATACTTTGACAGACTTTACTACTGAATTCTAAACCTATAGTTCGGTGAAAAATATAGCATTTCAAAATAACTTAAAAGATCAAGCCATTATGTTATAATCACTTTGGCTAATATTGGCTATGAACCTTAGTAAAGTTACTTTTAAGTTAGACTGACTTCTGATGGCTTATATCAGGGGTGTCAAACTCATGTCATCACGGCAGCATCATGTGACGTATTGGGACTTTTTTCCCCTTTGCTACACCAGGCGTGGGAGTTTGACAGCCCTGGCTTATATGGACCGTTCTGTGTAATTTTCTTTAGAAAAATATAGTTTGCACCATTGTTTTCTTCTGGTGATGATGGTCCTGCATGGCATAGCTCATAGCTTCATTGAACTATGCAAGCCCCTTCGCCATGACAAGGCAGTAATCCATGAAGGGGTTTAGCTTAAATACTGGTTTCTTAAGGGGATCTCCTCCCAAGTACTCACCAGAACCAGCCCTTCTAAATTTCCCAAACTAAGGAAGACTGCCTGAATGCTGCCGCATGCTAAAAGGTTATCTGTTTAAACCAAGACATTATGGCCAATCAGTAAACCTTTGACACATTAGATAAAATTCTGAAGAACACAGGAGAGTGAGTTAGGGAGCGAGAGAGAGAGAGAAATAGAATGAATTTCTGGTATCTTTTCCCAATCAGCAGAGAATTGGATTATCTTCTAAAGAAGTCTCTTAGAAGTATTTTTTCCTAAGTATTCTTTTAATCATCACTTATGGAGGAGTGTTTTTCCTGGCTATTTCCTTACCTGTAGTTTGTGCTTTTGATAGGTGCCCAAGTGTAGGTTCTATGAACTTTATCAACATACCTCTGTAGAGTCAAAAGGAATGAGTGACTAAATATTGCTCATTACATTTATGAAAAACATTAGCTAATTAGCTAAAGATTCTTGGCCACATTTCATTCTTCATCAAATAAATGGTAAATAAACGAATGTATATCACGATTAACATTAAAGAACTGGTGAAGCATATATTCCAGTTAATCTAACCAATCCAACTACTAACCTAGTTCTTGTATTCTAATATATTGGAAATTTCCATGAAGTCTTTTGAACTGGTCCTGCTTATAATGCATTTTAATATTAAAACTGCCCAATTCCAAAAAGACTCTGGGAAGTTTACAATATGTCTAATACATGTTAAAAAACTGATGACTGTCCAGACTAAAACAGCACTCCCAACATTCATAAAAGACTCAACAGGTTCTCCACAGATACCTTAACACCAGGTGTGGGAACAGAGCAGGTCTTAAGAGATTTGGCCAAATGGAATAATGATTGAATTCCATGGAAGGCTTTTTCACGTAATTTCATGACATATTTTTCATACCCTAGTTCCCTGCTCCTGGTATGTTCCAATAAAGGACTACTATTTTTTTTTTTTGCTTTAATTTATATGCTGCCCTTCTCCAGAGACTCAGGGCAGCTTACAATGCATTAAGCAATAGCCTTCATACTTTTGTATATTTATACAAAGTCAGCTTATTGCCCCCACAATCTGGGTCCTCATTTTACCTACCTTAGAAAGGATGGAAGGCTGAGTCAACCTTGAGCCTGGTGAGATTTGAACTTGCAGTAATTGCAAGCAGCAGATGTTAATAACAGTGCTTTAGTCCACTGTAGGTGGACTAAAGAGCCTGTAGGCTCTTCTTTTTGAAATCTGGCAGTTCAGACTCAAAGTTCAACATATTTACCTCATCAAGGGATTTTATCAGAGTCTTAATATATTGTTGATCTTTATTTCCATCTATCATGCTTCGGCGAATCTAAAGACGGGAGAACAGAAAATGCTGTGAAGTTGGGTGGGGATACATATCAGTGGTAGCACTTACAGTTACCTTTTTAAACTCTTCTGTTCAAACCCCAAGAAAATCTCTTAACAGGATAGGATCTGCATTCGTGGATGATTCATACTATGGTATAAATACACATACACATCCATATGCAATTTACTATACAGAAATATAAGAACTACCAGTAATTATGCAAGTACAAGTAGTCTTTGACTTATAACCACAATTGACCCCAACATTTCTGTTGCTAAGGGAAACGTTTCTTAAGTGAATTTTGCCCCATTTTACAACTTTTCTTGCCACTGTTGTTAAGTGAATCACTGTAGTTGTTAAACTAGTAACATAGTTGATAGGTGAATCTGGCTTTCCCATTGTCTTCACTGGTCAAAAAGTTGAATAAGCTGATTGCATGACCCTGGGACACTGAAACCGTCATAAATATGAGTCAGTGGCCAGGTGTCTGAATTTTGATCACATAACCATGGGGATGCTGCAACAGTTGTAAGGGAGAAAAACGGTCATAAGTCACTCTTTTCAGTGCCATTGTAACTTTGAATGTCACTAAATGAACGGTTGTAAATTGAGGATTACCTGTATATATGAAGAAATTATTCCAAGCTGCCATCACCAGCACTACAAAAATCCTGTTATGACAGTGTAGCACTAAATTTGCCAAAGGAAAAAATCTGATGCCCAGATTTGTAAAAGTAAACTTTGTAGAATCTTACTATTCTGCATTGAGAAAAGATTGCTACAATGCCATTAGAATCTTTTTTTGTTTTTTTAAAAGTAATTTTATTATAGTTTTTGGAGCACTTGTATTTTTGTTTTTTGGGTTGTTGTAGGCTACTTTGATAGAAAGACTATATAAATGTTAATACAAATTATATATATATACTGAGCTGGAGCCGCAGAAAAACCTTGGTTACGTAGGGAAAACCTGGCTAGAAGAAAAACACACATAAACCCTACGAAGAAGTAAGAAAATTGATACACACACACACACACACACACACACACACACACACAGACATAGACACAGACAACAGACACACATATATTTATTTATTGTCATTGTACGTGTATACACAGTATACCCATACAACGAAATTTATTTAATACCCAAAGACCAGGTCCAACACACATAACAATCCCCACCCTCCCCCACCCACCACAAATTGCCCACCCCTAAACTACCCAAACATCCACACAACATATATACATATATATATATATATATATAAGGGATGCGGTGGCTCAGTGGCTAAGACACTGAGCTTGTCAATCAAAAGGTCAGCTGTTCAGCAGTTCAAATCCTAGTGCCGCATAACGAGGTAAGCTCCCGTTACTTGTCCCAGCTTCTGCCAACCTAGCAGTTCGAAAGCACATAAAAAATGCAAGTAGAAAAATAGGGACCACCTTTGGTGGGAAGGTAACAGCGTTCCGTGCGCCTTTGGCGTTTAGTCATGCCGGCCACATCACCACGGAGACTTCTTTGGACAGCACTGGCTCTTAGGTTTTGAAACGGAGATGAGCACCGCCCCCTAGAGTCGGGAACGACTAGCACATATGTGCGAGGGAAACCTTTACCTTTATATATATATATATATATATATACACACACACACACATACACACATACATACATACATTGTGTGTATGTATTTGCCTCAGATAAAGCAGAGCTGATCTATCATGATTGCTTACCCTTTCTTTGTTCTCATCCTCTAGTTCAGCATCAAGGAAATCCAGGGTTACAGCTTCTTGAAAATTGATGATCTGAAAGAATAACTCCAAAGTAGTGATGGTTGTTGTGAATGAGATGAGAATTCAAGACTATCATCCTGTTCACCTTAAGCATGCCATAACAATCCTTGTTCTATGTCTTATTAATTAATTAATTAATTAATTAATTAATTAATTAATTAAATAAATTTTTATACCACCCCCTTTCCCGAAGGACTCGGGGCGGTGAACAGCCAAAATTAAAAAACATACAATATAAACATTAAAATACTATAAAAACAGAATTAAATTTATATTGGCTTCCCCCAATTTAAAACCCCTTACCCATAAAATTCAGCAATTAAAAGATTTTTAACCCAGCCCGGCTTGCTGAAATAAAAAAGTCTTCAGAGCCCGGCGGAAGGTCCGGAGGTCCGGGATCAGTCATATCCCTGGGGGTAGCTCATTCCAGAGGGCGGGTGCCCCCACAGAGAAGGCTCTTCCCCGGGGGGTCGCCAGCCGATATCGCCTGACCGAAGGCACCCTGAGGAGGCCCTCTCTGTGGGAGCGTATTGGCCGTTGGGAGGTTATCGGTGGCAGAAGGTGGTCTCGTAAATAACCGGGCCCTAAGCCATGGAGCGCTTTGAAGATGAGAACCAATACCTTGAAGCGCACCCGGAAGACCACCAGAAGCCAATCCAACTCGCGCAGGAGAGGTGTCATGTGGGAGCGCCATGTCGCCCCCATAAATACCCGCGCGGCTGCATTCTGCACCAGTTGGAGCTTCCGAGTGTTCCTCAAGGGGAGCCCCATGTAGAGAGTGTTGCAGTAGTCCAGGCGGGAAGTGACGAGGGCATGTGTGACCGTGCATAAGGAGTCCCGATCCAGAAAGGGGCGCAACTGGCGTATCAGGCGATACGCCTGTCAGTCTTGACAGAGTATTTATTTTTGCCTTCAAGTCAGTTGTTTATTTATTAAATTTATATGCTGCCCATCTCACTATCCAAAGTTGACTCCTAGCAACTGCCAAAAGAAGTCCCTGAAGGTTTTTGGCAAGGTTTTTCACGAGTGGATTGCCATTACCTCCTTCCTAGAGCTGAGAGAGTGACTGGCCCAAGATCACCCAGCTAATTTCATGCCTAAGGCAGGGCTAGAGTATATGTAGTATAAATGCTGTTATAAATTATGATGTTCAGTAATGAGACATGTTGACAGTTCATAACTGAAACATTTTCTACAAAATGCAAATGTATTTTGTTGGGAGTAAATAGAACTTTTCCATATACACACAAGAATTTCAGTGTTAGATGTAGGGGGTGCTGTAACTGGAAAGAATGCTTTAATTGTAAAATTAATTATTTTTCTGTAAGACACTTAGAATTGATTCAGAGACAAGGCAAGCTATCCTCACTTTAAAACAATATATCAACAATATAGGCTAAGATAAAGCAACCAATTTGATTCTTCAGCAGGTCACTAAGAAATGCATGAATTTAAGTGAGACATTATATTGTACGTTTATTGATTTATAAAAAGCATACAATAAAGTGAATAGATTGATTTATAGAATCTTGTATACAAATTGGAATTGAAAGTTGTGGAGTGTGCTGGAAGTGGTATGTAGTGGAAGTAAAATGCCCTAGAATAAATGAAAATGGTTCATCAGTGAGCAGAGGTATGTAACAAAAAAAAAAATGTCAAAAAGAATTAAAGATATTAACACAGCACTTAATACCAAGATGTCAAAGAAAAAACTGCTTTTATTGCTTTGAAAGTTCCAAACCAAGTTTTGGTGTACCAAACATTATGATTTTAATCTGATTTCTAAGTAGGAAAAATGCAAAAATGAAACAGGACATCAACAGTGGAAATTAAGATAGAGTTCTACCACATTACCGGGACAAAATTTTACTAGTCTCTTTTCAATCTTTACTCCATTAAGTGTAAGTCTGATTGTCATTGGATCAATTAATTAATTAATGAAGAAAATAAGAACCTGTCACTGTTATTTGGGAGCAATCAAAACTAGTTAAATTATCAAGTGTCTGGAAAGATATATTCTACTCATATGCCAAAATAATGTCTTCTATCTAGAGTTGAAAGAACAAGGTACTATTTAAAACAAGGCATTTCTATTAAAAGTTGTTTGGATTTAAACCAGACACACAAACACACAAACACACACACAAAATGTAAGGTATTGGGCTGTTCCTTGGGTGATTTTACCATGCTGAGTAATTTGAACTGTTATTGATCAGAGTCACAGTGAAGTGACTAAATAAATTGTTATGGTTTCTGTCCATCTCTGCCACATCTGCCTATTAATAAGGCTGATGAACTGAGCTGGAAATTTCTGCCAATGAAATGTATCTCATTCTGATCAATGCCATTTTTCAATTCCTTAATTTCTGGCTGCCCTTTCAATGACAGATTTATCTGACTAGTATTTGAGCTAGAAGCCTGTTCTTTTTACTCCATTCTGATGAATGCAGAACTTCTCCTGAGATAAATTAGCCCAAGGCTAATCTACTCCTTTTCTTTTGGTTAATACCCCCGAACAAGTAATGTCTCATAAAGGGGGTCTAGCTAATTCTTCCCTATACTTGCAAAGAAAGAAAGAAAGAAAGAAAGAAAGAAAGAAAGAAAGAAAGAAAGAAAGAAAGAAAGAAAGAAAGAAAGAAAGAGAAATACATATATTATATTGTCAAAATGAGCCAATAGGTGCTTTGTGACTCTCAGAAACATATTTTCTCTTCTACTTTAAGTACATGAGCATTTTTGCCCACAGTAAATGAATCCCACCCTACAGCCAAAACAATTATTTAAATATTTAAATATCTGAATTTCACACTGCCCAACATCCTTAGTCATCATCAATGCCGCTAAGTTAGAACAACCATGTCTATAAAGACAAAGGGAATGATTAACTGAATGTCCAGTTCAGTAGCTCTTGTCATTTACACATGACGTTCATATTAGAAACTTGAACCGAAGATTCCATAATCAGAGATGGCTTCTATGTTTCCTAATCCAGTTAAACACCATAATTCTGCTATGGCTAACTGATGAGCAGATATTGTGCTGTTTTTGTCTATTTTGTCTATGTTTTGTATATTCTCAAATCGGCTATATTTTCTCACTTTGTTGCTGAGGAAATTAAGCAGGTCCTCCCTGTGTGTTTACTTGTAACATAGTACAAGGTAGCTTACTCCTTCAAGGATTTCCAGGTTTAGCATACGCTGTGGTGTATTTGATACCCATGAGCAAATGTGTTCATGGGGCAACTAGCTGAGAAGAATATTATCATCATGCAATCTTATGTATATTTTCACATTTAATCCAGCAAAGCCAAATTGAACTCAGACCCTGGGAAATATCCATAAGATTATAGTCTCAAAATCCCACTTTTTTTAAAAAAAGGATAAATTATATATTTTGATGTTAATGTAATTATTTTTATTTATTTATTTATTTTATTAAATTTCTATACCGCCCTTCTTGTGAAGGATTCAGGGCGGTGAACAGCCACAAGATAAAACACATAAATACAAAAATTTAAAATAAGTTAAAAACGAATTAAATAATTTGGCTGAATTTAAAATACCACATAATTTAAAACAAATTAAAATTTACATTTAAAAAGGGGAGAAGTTTTAGGCCAGGCCAGCTTGATGAAATAAAAAAGTCTTAAGCGTGCGACGGAAGGTGCACAGATCTGGGATCCTCTGTATCTCCGGGGGGAGCTCGTTCCAGATTGTAGGTGCCCCTACAGAGAAGGCTCTCCCCCTAGGGGCTGCCAGCCAACATTGTTTGGCTGATGGCACCCGGAGGAGCCCCTCTCTATGGGAGCGTACTGGCCGGTGGGAGGCTATTGGTGGTAGCAGGCGGTCCCATAGATAACCAGGTCCTAAGCCATGGAGCGCTTTAAAGGTGATAACCAAAACCTTGAAGCACACTCGGAAGACCACCGGGAGCCAGTGCAGCTCGCGCAGGAGAGGTGTTACATGGGAACTCCACATTGCTCCCATAACTACCCGCGCGGCCGCACTCTGCGCCAGTTGGAGCCTCCGAGTGCCCCTCAAGGGGAGCCCCATGTAGAGAGCGTTACAATAGTCCAGACGAGAGGTGACGAGGGCATGGGTGACTGTGTGTAGATTAGCTAAACCTTTGGCTGCAAACCTAATTTAAACATTGAAAATCTCTCACCAGTTATAATGCTCATTGACATTATAATGCATTTAATAGTTAAATCTGTTTTTGAGTCAATGACACCATACTTTGTCTTTATGCAGGGGGCTCCATGCCAAATGCTGATTGGGTGAGACTCCCAAGAAGAACACAGCTAAATCAAAAGAGTAAGGTGGGCCAAGGCAAACATTTTAAATACAACTATCTCCCTGTAACCATCCCCCACCTTGAAAGTAGCTAAGCAATAAACCAAGAAAGCTGACAAACTTTAAAGTGCTGAAAATGTTAAGCCTTGTAAAAGGATTTAAAGTGTGAAAAGCAAAAGTTCACCACCATTTCTTTTTTAAATTTTTGCAGCAAACTGTGCTGTCAGATTTGGTGACAATGATGTGTGGATTTCAAGGTTGCATGAAAACTATCCCAAGGGTTGCAAATACAACCTAATAAGAGTGTTTGTTTGGCCGCCTCTGGTTAAAGACAGGCTTTGCAAGCCTGTTCTATTATTGTGGACATAGGGAAAGATGAATTTTCTGGAAGAAAAGCTTCACACACCTGACTAGATTAGAGAAAAAAAGTCCTGCAGGAAGTTGAAACCCAAGGATCTAGAAATGAACATCAAAGAGGCAAAGAATGAAAGAAATAGATAGTTTGGAAGGGGTGAAGGGAGAGTTCACAAAGTCACGGCAAAGGGAAAGAATATGATGCTTAATTCATTAAAAAGTTTCGGGCTATAGAGTTTACGAGTGTTACATTTCACATATCCATTATAAACATCTGTGCCAAGCTTTGATTATTAGTCAGTAATAAGTATATACAACTATACATCCTACAGAACAGGAGTACTGATATTTTCAATTGCCAAGCACTTTCTGGCCAGATGGTGGCATATGGTGATCAATCTGTGACTCAGAGGTGGCTAAAATGTGAGTTGTGCCCTTGTTTGTGACAGCTGTTTGCATACTCTTTCAGTCTAATGGCAAATTGCCACCATTAGCATTTCCACCCAACTCATTAATTCCTATCCAGGCAGTATGAGATACTCACCTTTGGACAGGCATATTCAGTATCCACATAATAACAAGAATATCTTTCCAGGAAAAATGAAAGAGGACAAGTTTATTGCAGTCAGTTTAGGGGGGGAAAATGGAAGAGCTCATCATAATAAAAAATGGAGAAAGAGCAAAAATTGTCTTTCTAACACTGTCTATTTTGTGGTTGCTGCTAACACCATGGAGTAAACGACTACTTTTTTTTTTGCAATGATTTTGAATATACATTCATATGCACAAACTTGTCCTTACCAGAGGTCGCAGGTTTGGATGTAGCAATACATATCCATTCAAGTCAATAGCAAATACATAGCCATTAGCCCCCAACTGGATGGAAAGACAAAAAAGAAAGGAAAATCCTCCTGAAGAGAAACAGATTACATCTCAAAAGGACAGAATGAAGTTGCATCAAAGTTCCTTTACCATGATACTCTGTGTCACCCACCTCCTGCTTGTCTAATACCCAATCCAAGCAGAGAATAAAGGTCCATCACATTTTCTAAATTAAAGGAGAGGATTTCAGTTTGCCTCAGTGATCATCATCAAAAGGATGAAAGGTGGCTTGGGGGTGAAGTAGAGAATTGAGGGAGGACACTCCTAGGAAAACTAACACCCCTCTTCCTATCCCGCTTGCTTTTTTAAATGACAGAGTTTGAGGAACATAACATCTTCCCTACTCACATTGTATCGTGGTGTCAGCTTCTTGATATCATTTAGAGCCACATCAATCCCCACAACACCCAGAATGAGCTGGTTCTGAAAATACACAAACAACAATGACAGTTTCATTCATTACATCATTCATTATTCTGTTATTTGAAATTGTGCAAGTTGGGATGCAGACTCTATTGATTTCTACTGTTTGTGTCTAAGGCAACCCTCACTATTCTTTGAGCAGTCCTGACAGGGAATTCCAGCAGTTTTAATTCACTGGAGGTCACTGACTTGGAGAAAGAGGATAGAGTGTGCCATGCCTACTTCCTCCACAGAATTTATTGGTCTAGTTAGTATATTACTATCAGCTCATATACTTTTACATTTTACAATTGAACTGTTCAAATACTAGAGGTAGACAGTACGTAATTATACATGAGAAACTAATAGAAAGATCAACATGTTTTCACAAGATGAATTTTGCTCTAGTATTTGGGAGAAGATGTGTGAATTTCCTGAAGGGAATAGATGCAAGGTGAGCTGTGAAATAATAAGTTTCCAAAACCTCTTCTTATAGCAAGAGAAAGTGTAAAATATCACAATAGGAGTGTCTGTCAGTTTTAATGCTGAATAGAGTTAGAGGACACAGAGTACCAAATGAAACCTAGGATATATCAACCATATCTGCACCACCATGAATGAGCTTTGTCACATTTGTTCTAAGGAGTCGTGGTGGTGCAGTGGTTAGAATGCAGTATTGCAGGTTAACTCTGCCCACAGCCAGGAGTTCAATCCTGACCAGCTCAAGGTTGACTCAGCCTTCCATCCTTCCAAGGTCGGTAAAATGAGGGCCCAGATTTTGGAGGGCAATATGCTGACTCGGTAAACTACTTAGAGAGGGCTGTAAAGCACTATGAAATGGTATATAAGTCTAACTGCTATTGCTATTGATGCCTGAACTTGTCTGGCTTGGCAGCCCACTTAGAATAAGGGGATATCTTTCTTTAGAGAAGTCCAAGTGCTATGGGTCCTGGTGCACCTCTTCCAAGTTTACACCTATCTGAACTGTATGTTCTTCTCAATTGTAAGAATATTATGTCATGGTATTTTACTGTCTGCATAAGCATTTCTAGGTATATTAGTTTAAATATGTCACCTGAATCTAGATCATAACCTTTTTGTATATCAGTTATTAGTGGCATTCCAGAATTCTCTGGAGTCGTATTTTTCTTCTAATATTCCAGCAATTCTGAAAACTGCACATAAACAACATCCAGTGAAAGGAAATCGTAAGAGAAGAATATTAAGGCTAGTCGCAACACTCCCTGCCCCCACACCTCTCCAAAGGGCAGGTGTACTATATTTTTGGAGAGCTTCAACTACATACAGAAACAAGGAAATTCATTGCCTTTTGTGCTGCGGTCAAACTGAAGAAGTGGTGTACTTTGGCTCTTGGCAGCAGCTCTATGGTTTACATCTTTTCCATTCCATTTAGGATAACATAAGGTGGTTGTTATGGCTAAGTTTCCACAACTACTGTTGCTCTGGATGAAATATCTCTTGGACTATGTGTAAATTGGCTTACTTTTCCAACAATACTAGTGAAGATCCTGTTCTCAAAGTAATTGATTAAGGAATTATCAGCTGCTGATTGGGACATTTCCTTTGTTATTATGTATGTTGGTTATTTCAAATTCTTGATACAATACTGAACTAAAATATTAAAATTAAAAGTTCCATTATGTATATGATGTGAAGAAGGTGATAGATCAGGGGTGAAATCCAGCAGGTTCTGACAGGTTCTGGAGAACCAGTAGTGGAAATTTTGAGCAGTTCGGACAACTGGCAAATATCACCTCTGGCTGGCCCCAGAGTGGGGTGGGAATGGAGATTTTGCAGTATCCTTCCCCTGGAGTGGAGTGGGAATGGAGATTTTGTAGTATCTTTCCCCTGGCATGCCCACCCAGCCACGCCCACAGAAGTGATAGTAAAAAAAATTTGGATTTCACCACTGTGATAGATCCTTTTAAAAATTAATTTTAGTGAATATTTTTTTGCAGAATAGAAACAACATAAATGTAAAGAAAAGAAAAGAAAAGTAAAAAAAGCAAAAGAAAAGTGATAAGTAAATAAGGCAGAAATAAAAGAAAAGAGATAGAAAAGAAAGAGATAAGATAAAGAAATGGATTCCAATTTTTACAGCAGTTATAAATGCATTTATATTTTATTCCCTCTCTTTAAGGTTACAAAATGGTTGGAAAAGTGAGAGAGATCCGGAATACTAGATGCCTGAAAAAGCTGGGGAAGATTGTTGTACCCCCTTCCTATATGAACGTTGATGGAAATATCTAATTGCACCTACCAATATCAATATCCTTCAGTAATATTCTATCAGAGGTTTGCAAGGCAGAGGCGGAGAAAAATGCAGTCTGGAAATGAATTTCTTACTTGCACTGTTCACCCTTTCAGTGGTCCAAGTTAGCCAGGCTTGGCCTGGTTTGTAGCTCAAATTCAAAAGGAATATCCGATTCTCAGCATTGTGCTTCAAGAGGACTGGACATCTTGCACTTAGATTTTCTGAGTTATGGCAAAAACATGTTAATCCTGGGAGCCATACCATAGTACTGGAGAAACCAGGCCCTTTCCAATGACTGATGTAAATGCATAGTCGGCCTTTATTGGGTTCTTCTAAAGAAAAGTACTTTTTTTTTCTTAAAACAGACACCTGCAAGAAGCCACCGTATCAACGACTAAATGGCGCAGCATGGGATGCTCATTTCAATGGAGCTGCCATGCTGCTTTATGAGGCCATAACCAGGCTCCCTGGAGAATAAATGGCTTGGTCTTTGGCCTTGTCACTTACCTAGTTGGGAAACAGATCATTGCCTGCTTAAAAGCAAGCTGACATAGAATGCCATGGCAGATCTATTGCTGCTAATAAATCTAAACAACTAGGAATGTTGGAGCATACGGCAGATGAGACAGATTGCTATAGACATGCTGTGAATCTACCCACTGGGGAGAAAAAGAAATGTGTGATCTACTTAGTGGCACTTGTTCGCCTTGCAATATAAGGCGATAGAATATCTAGCCACTGCATTTGTTGATGCTGCATTAATAAAATTAGCGATAATATTATTTGTCATTATTACATGCTCCTTTGGGCTCCCCATGAGAGGCCGCAGAGCCAGGTTTTGACTCCTTTTGGGAAGACTAGGAGAGTGGGGGCCGTCTCATCTGTGTGTGTGTGTGTGGGGGGGAGAATATTCCACAGAGTGGAGGCAACAGCAGAGAAAGTTCTCTTCCAAGGCCTGCCAATTGGAGTTCTTTAACTGATGGTGTCCACAACATACCTTCCCTGCTTGATAGGATGGGACAATGTAATGGAACAAAAATGGCTCTGTAGGTAGCCTGGCTCCATGCCGTGTAGGGTTTTATAGGTCATAGCTAACACCTTGAACTGAAGCCAGAAGCAAACTGGGACTGAATGTGTCCTCCTTTAGGTGACTAAAATTGTCCATGTGGCTGCATTTTGTAATAGGTGAAGCTTCTGGATACTTTTCAAGGGTAGCTCATGTACAACATGTTGCAACAGTCCAAACAAGAGATGATCAGGGCATGAAGGACCAAGTAGACAGTCTTCATATTCAGGAAAGAGCCTTATTTGTCTTATGCATGGATAAACAATGACAGGAATTGCAATCTGATAACACAGATGGCCACATGTTGACCATTCCTGATGAGGCTTTAGTTTTACATATCCCATAATTAATTTGGGTCCAAGTGTATTTTTAACACATCATTACTTGCTCTCAATAATGTCATAGTTTTAGAAGATTCTCTTCCATGGGATGCCACAGCAGAGGAGAGCCATTAAAATAGGCATAAATAATTCCTCATGAAAAATATCCTAAAAATATATAAATTCATGCCATTCATCATTTCGACAATTAACTCTAGATTTGATAGTAATTGCAATAGATTTAGGCCAGAGGTGGATTTCAGCAGGTTCTGACCTGTTCTGGAGAACCGGTAGCAGAAATTTTGAGTAGTTCAGAGAACCAGTAGTAAAAATTCTGACTGGCCCTGCCCGCATCTATTCTCTGCCTCCCAAGTCCCAGCTGATTGGGAGGAAATGGGGATTTTGCAGTAACCTTCCCCCGGAGTGGGGTGGAAATGGAGTTTTTACAGTATCCTTCCCCTGCCATGCCCACCAAGCCACACCCACCAAGCCATGGCATGCCCACCAAGCCACACCCACAGAACCGGTAGTAAAAATTTTTGAAACCCACCACTGATTTAGGCCTATATAGGATCTCTCCTGTTTCAATAA
Source organism: Pantherophis guttatus (assembly GCF_059756535.1). Classification (NCBI taxonomy): domain Eukaryota; kingdom Metazoa; phylum Chordata; class Lepidosauria; order Squamata; family Colubridae; genus Pantherophis; species Pantherophis guttatus. Next base: position 208,965,740 of record NC_142064.1, read on the forward strand.
TACATGATTTTGGCTTTTCCCTCAATAAGCAAAATGTATCACATGCCAAACATATTCTAAGAAGAATCGCAAAGAGATCCATTTCAGTTCAGTGCAAATTTAATAAATATGATTAAACTCTTTCCATTTAAATAAAAAATTCAATTTATATTAATGATGAAATAAGCATAACTGTGTTCAGTAATTTTGCTTGTATTCCAATCAAATGTATGGAATCATCAAGATATTTGTCAAAATAGGTTTGGTGTGAAAGGATAATTTAGTTTACAAGCAATGTAAATGAATGAAATGGGAGAGTTTTTTTCTTATTTGGTTGTAATAATATTCCTTCACATGTTTGCCATTCTGGACAGATTTAACATCATTTATATGCTTACATGCTTTTACATTCCCTCCTCATACCTGCCCCTAAACTGATTATAAATGTTTGGGACTATTTCTTGGTGTACTATTTTTGCCTGTTGTATTTTTTTCTTTATTTCCTGTACTGTGGCACCAATTCATGTACCATATGTAAGAGAATGTTCTCCATTACTTGCTGATATATGATATAGCTTCAAAATGATATTATGGGATATTACTGAGTATGTTTAAAAAAAGAAACACTTCTGTTTACAGTTCTGTTATACAAAAATGTTTGGGAATCTAACTGTATTCTTTTTAGTGTATGAATATTGGAAAAGAACATGGTTGGTTGCTGGCTTACTATAAGTACTCTAAGTGGAGTCTTAGGAAAATTGGCAGCATCTCTATCCCAGTCTTCTCCAATCTGGTGCCCTCCATGTATGCTGAACTATGACCCCCAGAATTCTCAAGTTATATCTACCATGTTTTCCCGAAAATAAGACCCTGTCTTATATTTTTTTGAACCCTGAAATAAGTGCTTGGCGTTATTGCCATGCGCTCAAAAGCCCGATTGGGCTTATTATCAGGGGATGTCTTATTTTGGGGGAAACAGGGTAATAAGCACCCCATTGGGAAAGGCTGTTGTATCTGTTTAGCATCTTATTTTTTGTCTGTCCATCCATCCATCTCACAAAATACATCAAGAAGATCTGATAACAATTTAAAACCAATTTCAGGAAAAATGATTTTCAGTTGAGAATGCTACTTGGCTGAAAATCAAGGAATATTGTGGATTCTCTGTGGAGCAGTTGTACAAAGCAAAGGGGATGACAGCATAACAGTAACCACCCAATATGATTTTGGTGGCAGCTTCTTGCAAAATACGAACATACCTTCCATTCACCGCTTCCGCGAGACTGACCATCATCAGTGAGGTTAAATACAGGCAGAGTGCCCGTTACCACTAAACCCAGGCCCTAAAAAAGTAACAACAACAATAACAAAAGTAAAATATGGCATTATCTGTAAGGCATTATCCTAACTGGCCAATTCAGAATTATAATAGCATTTCTAACTCATAATATTGAAGAGTGGAGCAATTAGACTTTGATCGGGGAGAAAATGGGGAGAAGAAAGCATCTCAAGATTAACAGGTCTGGGAATCTGAAGGGATATGGAACACTAAATGTATTTATCTAATCCAGGGGTGGGCAAATGTGGCCCTTTTACGACCTGTGGACTTCAACTCCCAGAATTCCTAAGACAGCCAAGCTGGCTCAGGAATTCTGGGAGTTGAAGTCCACAGGTCATAAAGGGGCCATATTTGCCCACCCCTGATCTAATCTGAACCGTATTACAATGTATGAATCACACAAGCAAATGAAAGTGGGAAAGAAAATCTGGTTGCAATATTTCATAGAGCTGTTTTCCTTACTAAAGCGTCCTGATAGACATTGGTCCATTGAACTTGCTTTGCTTTGTTTCCGGCCAAGACCATAGGCCTTCCTAGGACATTGAGATATTCCTGCAGGAAACAGAAGGAGACTAAAACTAACAACACATAACATGCATTCATCCAGAAACATGAAATATAGTAATATGTGTATATCATAGCATCATTTGTACAGCAAGCTCACACCAGCGTATCTTTGAGGATTTATTCGTTTGACAATTTTTAGCAGCTTTCAGATTGAGAAACAGCACATTCCTCAAATGCCCAAAGCTATTTTTCTTCCAGCTGAAGCAATCCAGATGTGCTGAACTACAACTTGAATACACTTTTATCAGCTGGAAAATATAATTATTGCAGTCCAGCGGACACTAGAGACACATGTTGAAGAAGACTGCCTAAGCAATCTATTTTGTCAAAATATTTATTCAGTCAATCTAACAGTTCTACCTTTAACTGGCTCAATTTAATCTAGTTATCACTAAACTTGGAAGCCAGGCTTATTTTGGCTCATCTCCAGCATATGGCAGCTTCATATGTTTCTACTGCATTAGGTCCAAACCAAGTTGTATCTGCACTGAAATTGCTTGGACTTCATCATAAAACTAGTGCCAATTATATAAGGTCTGCCTCTAAGTTTTATCATTGTGATTTATATGGATTATGCTTTTTGTCTTGGGTTTAAAAAATGTAGCTACAGGGTTCCATTAAAAGTATTTCAAAACTAATGACTTACAGTATTTACTCACTATATTACCTTTAAACATAATTTGAAAAATTAATTTTAGAAGCTGAATCTCATTTAAGGTAGTACCAGAGTATTTTTAATTGTGATATGATAAGAGTTTTATTATTGTCCAACTGCTGCAGGCTGGCATTGCTGGGGAGGACATGGGTACAAATTTGAAAACCAAACAAAAAGATAGATAAAATATCCCAATCCACATATTAGGAGAATAAGCATTCATATAAAAAACCTTTCAAGGTGTGCTATCAAAAACTTTTTTCCCCATAAAGGGGAAAAATCAGACCATTGGTTTCTGTGGAGAAAAATATGAGCTTTTCTATTGAATATAAAAGCTGGGGAGAGATATGCAATATAGAATTATTAATATCAGCAAAATTTTAAAAATGCAATATAAATAGTGCTATATATAGATGAGGTTGAACCTTATTAATTCATCTATTTACAATTAAGAGGCTGTGATGAAATATGTATTTGATAAATGTGCTACGATTAGCCCCAGATCTTGGATCAAGATACTCAGAATGATCTCAGATATCTCAGATATAATAATCTCACAGATGTATTGAATTCTATGTTTCTACTAACTACCCATTTTTTTTTTCAAAATAATGACCAACGAAAAACATTTTTTTCCAGTTGTAAGCCATTCTTTGGGAAGTAGTTTAATGTTTGGAGGCACATGATAATTTATGATAACATGAATTTGGATGTGTCACTCTATGGGGGAAAAATCATGATTTTATTGCATTAATTATGGGCAAGAAATAAAATGATCATTTCAATGGTAAAGATGGACTTGCTCACTTTTGCATAATTCCTGATGTATAGAAGGAGGTGGAGGGGAGAGAAAAAGCATTCTCTTGCCTGGCGTCAGATACTCTTCTTAAAATACTGCAGCTTTCAAAACCCCCAGCAGGTTATAAATGGTTTTTGACTCTGTGTCTGCCAGCACAGTCACAATGAGGTAAAGGTCACAGCCCAACTGTTCTTTCCCTTCAACCCTATAGTTTGTAAATCCCTCGTCCACTCCTGCAACTTCCTTCTCTTGCTCCATCACAACCTTCCCCCCTTTCCCTCCATTGTACATTCCTCCTATAGAGGGAAAATCAGAGCTTTGTGCAGAATCTTCATGCTCTCCTGACATAATTACTCCTCTTTTGAATGGCAAACACTGCAGTATGAACTCAGTAGGAACACAGAACCTGTTGTATCAGCTATGATGATACAGGGCTCCAGAATTGTCACCCTGCTTTGCATTTAGCATGCTTCTGCATCAAATTGGCAAGCCTGTTTGGAAACATTTGTTTGGAAGGAACTCTTGAACAACTGTTAATTAATTGTCTCACAACCAACATTTTGAGAAACGATGACCTATGTATACAGAGGCATGCTGCCATTCACAGTACCATCAACAGCCTTTTTGGAAAAAACCTTAAGAGAGGGAGCTAGAACATGGAGAAAAGATTGTTTTCATTACATTTTAAAACGGTTTTTAAATTTCCAGCAGAGGTCCAGTTGCATACTACCATTTCTGCTGTTTTAATAAATTGACCAGATGAACTGTACTTTAGTGGAGTGGTGCCTTGATGATTGTGAAAGCTCTGATAATTTAAGCACCAAATAAAACAATAGTGTTGTGGTCCGCCAGCAGCCTGAGAAGCTGGTAGCCGAGTCGGACAGTGAGGAGGCTGGGGAGGAACAAGGGCCAGTCCTAGCGTCTGGGGAAGGCCCAGATGAGGGCTCTGTGTCAGAGGCAGAGATGGGGCCAGGGCCATCTGGGAGTGATGCGCGGACTCAAGAGCCTCCAGAGTCGGACAGCAGAGAGGCAGAGGAACAGGAGGAGTGCGTGCATGTGCAGAGCTGCCAGAAGGCACAAACAGTTAAAACAAAAGGGATGACTCGGGAGTAAGGCCTGGTGATGATTGGCCCCTCCCATAAGGTTTAAAAGAGGAGCAAAGGCATGTGGGCACTTTGCAGGAAAGCAACGTTGTTAATTCTGTTCCCAGTCAGCATCTCTGTTTGATTCTGGAATCCATGTGGCTTTGCCAAGCAGATCTTTGGCAGAGTGTCAAGGCAGATAAAGGTTGGTGATTATCCCAAAGGTCTTCTCCCGAAGGACTTTTTGCAACTAATTGGGACTCAGCTGTGAATGAACGTAATTCACAGCTGTTGCAATAAAAGAGGTTTTTGGGACTACTCATATGTTTTAATGATTCAGGAAGCCTGAACACATGAAACATTGAATATTTCTAACATAACTGAGGCCCTCTTGGCTATGTTAGACCCATCTTAAATAAGACAAGATACAGAGTTTCAGATGGCCAATTAAAACAACTTCCTTTATCTCCATCTATTCGAACTGCCTAAAAAACCTATACTTGTTGCAAAAATGCCATCGTGAAAAGAACATCTGAGCAGAAATCAAGTTGGACTCGTACATGCATGAATTTCATTGTATATTTGCATGCTGGGAAGTACTTAGGACTTCTCACTATATGTGCACATAAACAGCTTTCTGCTCATGCCTTATCTAATGGTAATCTATATGCAGGCTGTAGCTTCATTCTAGTAGTGGAAATCAGAATTTCCCCCCATAGTCTGCATTTCGGTGTGACACCAACTAAACAAGGGAGGAGGAGTAATGGCACGATTCCTTCAGCTTCCTTTCCTGAGTTCTTGTATAGAAAGACCGAATCTATTAAATACATTGGAACTGAAAAATCAGAAAGCTACCAGAAGAAGAGCAAACAGAGGCAGAGAGTTGAACCTTTTATGAACATGCATTGGATTCTGTCCTGTTTGTGAATTCTGCAGGAGTGATGGTGAGCAACGGGGGAGGAAATGATGGGAAGAAATAGGGGGGATGACAGTGGAGGGGTGCGGAGAAATGGCACCAGCAATTCCATATGCTAAAAGCCACATTGATTGCCGGTTAGTCTTGGTAAACACAATACTGTAAGGGATAGCATGTTCCAGTCAGTCCTTACTGTCAGTATGAAGGAAACACACACTTTCCCCAAATCAATTAACCTTCCCTGCAGGTTGTCATGGAGAAGCGTGGCAGGCAAGAATTTCAGCCTGAAGCATCAAAAGAATGTATGTATTATTTCCGGATGATGTAGTACAAGGGAGGGAGAAAGGGGTGAAAAGACAAAATGGAGTGGGGGTGATGAAGAAAAGATATAAGCAGAGAGTGAGAGAGGAAGAAGAAGAAAAAAAAACAGTGGTAGAAATAGAATTACTGAAAAACAGTCTGGAGAAGAGTAGCAATCAATAGAAATCTGAACTACAAATTCACTGAAGGTCATACTCATGTAGCCTTAATTCATTATTATGGCAGGAAAGTTATCCTCCCACCCTCCATGCATTCAATCATGGAAAGATTTATTTACTGCAGTTCTTCAAGGACTGGTCATCATATTTTGCTTTCCATATAATTGTCAACTATAGCTGGCCTCTTGGCAAAGTCCTTCTAAAGCCACTGAGAAGTCTTTCTGCCTAAGTACTGGTAGAATATGCAAACTTCTCAATTCTGATTCCATTTTCTGGGACCAAGCCAACAAGCAGACATACTGTAGGCCCACATTTCAACTATTTCTTAAATTTATTTCTAATCTTATTCCAAGGGATGTGGAATTCAGGTTGGTATTATGATAGATACAGTTATGTTCCCATTTTAGAACGCTTATGACATAAATTAAACTGAAATAGGACCTCCGATTACCCATTAAGTTTGATAACTTCAAATTATCATGATTTCCCTTGAGTGTTGCTGTACTTGTAACACTTCTAAGTGAGTTCTGAATTTCCATCTGAAAGCGGAAAGGAATGTATATATTTCATGGTTCTGGAAACCACAAAAGTGTGTCAGTGTGTGTGTGTGTGTGTGTGTGATAGCAAGACTGGGAAGTGAGAATTGCTTAGTCCTGCTTACTCCTAGTTATTTGGAGGCTACCTTAAGGTTCACAAATATCCAACTGGAATGGTAGAGAACCTGGTATAGAGGCTAGTTCAGATTATGATTAGTCAAATCCAGAGTGGTAGCCATTTTGTGAATATGGACCAAATGCTCTCATAATTCCAAATATCTCCCCCCCTCCCAAACAAATTGCCTGATGCTGAATTATTTCAGAGAATTAATGTGCAGCTACTATAACAGAGGTAAGCAAGAATGAAGTCCTGTTTCCCTTTCATATCCTAAAAATGCCAATTTAATTTAATTTAATTTAATTTAATTAATTCAATTTATATGCCGCTCCTCTCCGAAGATTCAGGACAGCTCACAATACATTTTAAAAAAATCATTATAAAAAAAAAACATTTAAAAATTAAAAACATTAAAAACATTAAAAACTCATTCACGCCATTCATGGCCGGATCTCGCCAGATCACAAGAGCGAGATCAACGGCCCTAGGCCTGCCGGAAAAGCCAGGTCTTCACCGCTTTTTGGAAGGCCAATAGGGTGGGGATGGTCCGGACCTCAGGAGGTAACTGGTTCCAGAGAGCCGGGGTAGCCACAGAGAAGGCCCTCCCCTGCGGGCCCACCAGCTGGCATTTTAAAAAGATTTTAAAAGATTACGGGTATAGACGCATACATTAATTCAATTTTTTTGATGAATGAAAAATTGGGAAAAAACCCCTTTTCTCTTCTGTATCATTTATACCAGTTCATTATTAGAGGAGACAAGTGCGCTTCCTTCCTCTCTTGGCTGCTGTAAAACAGCAAGAAGGGAAATGGAATTGAACGATTGATTCAGCCCTATTGATTGACTGTTTGATTTACAGCCTGTCTTTCTGCAAAAGGAGCAAAAGGTGGAGTGCTTAGCGTTAGAAGTGATTCCCCTCTCCTCCCCATCTGGTTTTCCTGAACTTTCATGAGGCAGATGCTCTCCACGGTTGAAAAGCTTGGAAAAAATAAATGGTTTTCAAGGTAAGCAGTGGGGATCTTGCCATCACATCACTAGCCTGAACAACACAAGTGGACTCAGGCTGAGTGCCTGGAAATTCACCAACTCTCTCACGCTTTTGCTTTTATTCAGCAAGTAATTAGGTTCCGGGGTTATGTTGAGCATTTGAAAGCGGCACTTTTGCAAAGTGCATTGCTGTGAGTGAAGTGCCCCTCCTAGAAGCCTTGATGCAGCTACATCACAGCTACTTTGAGGCTTTCTCAGGTTGTCTGTGCTTGAACAGCCCATTTTTTATTTTTTTTTTGCAGAAATGGCCCATACAAACGCTTTGTGCAGCCCATCAAGGGATATCAAAAACCAAATCCTGTGGACAAAACGATTTAAAATTTATAGAAACCAATATTCAAGGATTCTTGAGTAAAACAGTAAAAAAAATAAAATTCTTTTTTCTGATAAACACCTAATTGCGTAAAGTGCCTGTGCTTGTGGGTTCTATGGCTGCGGTTTCGTTATTGTGCTGTTGATTATTCTAGATAGACAAATATGTGGCTTTTAAAACATATTTAATAGCAAGCACAATTGAGGCCAATAACTTAACATCTGGCACTGCTACATAGCCGTCTCACTTTAGTACCCTAATTTCTGCACAGTAGCAAATGCTGAAACACTTTAAATCTGGGATATAAATGGCTCTATTACTCTGCTGATCTGCTTCTCTCTGAGATTTCAGGCAGATGAAATCTGACGTTTGTGATGACAGGCAGTTTAATCATAGACTCTCATAATTGGACTCAAAACTTAAGGCAGCTGAGAGTCCAGTTAAGTGTGATTATTTGATAGGCATGCTTGTTGTCTCTTTTGTGCTTCAGTGAAATGAACACAAAGCCTATTTGCTGATGCAAAGCTCTTTGGGGAGATAGATTAGATGCTGTCAGTGTTTATCCCTGCCATAGGGGTGTATTTGAGTAAGCTCTTTCTGATATGTGTTATGGTGGCAGAAATTAAACAACTAATATTTGTGCAATGAAATGGTTACAAGCGGAATTTTCCCAAGGTGGTGAAAAACTACTCCTTCTGTACTTTTTAAAATGAAATGTGTCTTTGTAGATACATTTGGAATTAAATTTATAACATGATCCTATCTTAGTATATTACTTTTTAAAAAAAACTTTCATCATTTGCCTTAAAAAACAGATTAATTTTTGTAGATATGCTGAGAAGTATTTTTTTAAAAAAATTTGGCATTTCCTAGATGGAAGGGAAATAAGGGCAGTCTTGTGTTCAGTTGCCTGTATAATAATTAAGGAAATTATGATAAGCGCATTACAGAAGAATTCTATTAGTGTGAAACTGTCTTGAACAATAAGGAACTTCTGACCATAACAATATTTATCCTTCATTATAACATATCCTAAAGTATCTATCCTTTAATTTCATAAAAACCCCTGTTTCCACTTGGAGATCACTTCTAAATTTCATGTTTGAAGCGGAAAAGAATGAAACTTTGATTTTGGGTTTTACCGAGTAGATCTTTATAGAAATGGCTGGTTCATATTATTATGAAAAAGCAAAAAGTTGTGATTTGATGTTAATGCCTTATTTTACTGCAACAGAGAGAGTCGGAAGTTAATGTTTCTTTTTCTTTTTATACCCTTCCTCACTTCTCTTCCCCCTTTTCCTTCCCACTGCTTTTCTATTTACTTTTGTATTTTACAATATTTTATAACTTAATAAAAAATGTTAAAGGTCTAAACGTCAAAACCCTCTGCAAGCAATTCATTCAGAATACTAATAAGAGAGAAATGTTGAGACAACAGGGTTAGAAGTCTCATCTAATGTCACCCATCAGTGATTTCAGTTCTCACAGGTCTCTGGTAGAGAAGTAAGAAAGTGGAGTGGTCACCTTAAACAGCCAATACCAGCAGGGAGCAGCAGAGTTGGAGAGCTGTCCATTGTACTTAGCTTCCACTATAGCTCCTAAACTGGTCTGCTACTCTCAAGCTGGACACCAGCCGTTCTGAAACAAGATTCAACACGCCCATCCTGGAAGTGACATCATATTGCATTTATTAATCAAATGTCTTGGGACAGGTGTGCTGTGTTCACAGGATGCAGTTGGATGTTCACGTTTAGGAAAAGGCATACAAGTGTTAATGTTTCAACTAGCAGTATTCACTGGCTCTTTTCCCCCCCTCCCAACGGTTTCATTCATTTTGTTAAGTATTGGAGACACGGATGCTACACTCCTTCTCAAGTAATGCTTTGTATGTGTTTATTTTACAAAAAAAGGAGAACAGCTGGATGGAGGAAGGGGAACATTTAAAAGTGAAATGAGAACTTGAGGTTGCACGTTTGACTCTGATCCCTTTTGAAGAATTGCAGATTCCTCTCTACATTTTGTCAGGAAAAGGCTTCATACTGTCTGTTTGGCACTCAAATAATGCTGTTAAATGAAAAAGGGCAACATGCCAGAAAGCACAATAGGGATTCAGCTGATCAATTTGCTGCTAGTTCCACTGGAGCCTCAGAAGGAAGCCAAGGGAGGAGGGCCTGCTGGTCCAATGCCCTGTCTATCACTGGTCCCTAGCTGATGCTCCCAGTGAAAGGTAGCGGATGTTCTGTGCAGAAGGAAGTATTCATTAGAATAAATTCCATTCTGCAGCTCTCTTTCCTTTTTCCTTCCTAAAAGTGTTCAGCTCTTTAAATGGAGCAATGCACAGATAGCTAGGAAAGACTTGAAGGTGGTAACAGTGTAACGTGTGTGGTGCTGTCAGCAATTTGCAGCTTAACTGAAAGAAATATGCATTTATTTGTTGATTTAAAAGAGACTGGAAAATCTGCACAGATCTGTAGCTGAAATCAATGAAAACTACAAATAGTTGTATCGGCGTATCTATTTATATCAATCTAGTATGGGAATTGGTTTCATAGAAGAAAGCATATGTTGGTGTTTGTTAAAATATTTTAATATGGAAAACAAGTCACTTATACAATGATAAATTTAAATCCATTTAAATATTATATGTAATATGTACTGTTGAGGTCTTCACTAATGATTATAGACATGTACTTGCATAAGCAATTATGGGGTTGCTTACAACTGATACCATGCAGCCACCTATAGCTGACTCCATATCAGCACTGACAGGCATCACCCAAACATACAGATTATTGCACTATATCCGTCAAGATAAAAACAGAACAATTATTTCCTTAATTCATATGGCATATTTTCATGTGCTGCCTACAGGGAATCAAGAACCTGAGATACTAATCTATTGCAAAAGTGAGATAGTTCACTTGCCCTGCTTATCATTTGAAAACTGCAGTATTAAATAATGACTTGCATATAAGAAGCAGCCATAAAAGCCAAATGGCAAACAGAACACAAGTGTTATCTGCTAGCATCATTTTTCATATTTATGTTTAGCCAAGCCATCAAAATATTCAACAGCGGGGTCATCTGGCAACAAGTCGATGAGATATCACATGATATATATATGCACCTATAAATCAATCTTAGATTTAAAACAGACTTGTTGACTGCTGAACTAACTTCTAAAGGGAAGAATATTCAAACAACAGATGAAAAGTTAAGCTACAATGCATCTGAAACTCACAAAATGTAGGAAAAAAATGTTAAATAAATTATGTCCTTCCAAACCATCTCATGATCTAAATAAGTGTGCATAACTAGCAGCTCCACATATCTGCTAGGTTATGCTTTTCAATAAGCAGTTAGTAGAGCTGAATATCTCGCATGTCATACTAAAAGTGTAAAACAAAAACTAAGATCTAAATTGAAGAGAGTGACCTAGATGTTGATTGATATTAGATTTCTAGTCTAATATAAAATAGAAAGTATGTTCCGACAGCTGTCCTAATTAAATCATGAGCCTCAAGCCAAACTTCAAAAGAAATCCAGTTATTTCTTAGGAGCTTCATGTTGGTACATTCCAAGTGAATCCAACTCTGACTCCACGAAATTTACGGCCCAGTTATGACTGTTTCCCCCCTCCCCTTCCCAGGGTGTGTCATCAATCACATTCACCAACAGAGCAATTAAACAGGCGGTAGAGATCACTCCCCTGCTGTGGGTAATCCTGGGAGACAGCCTTGAGAGAGGTATGTCTGCAATGTGCTTGTCTTTGGCTGCCATGCTGCTTTGTTGGTTTTCCATCCCCCTTGCCTATGGCAACTCGAGAACAGGACAGGGATGCTTTGCGAGTTGACAGTATGTAGTTCTATTTTCTATATAGTATCTTGTACTCTATAGTATATACAGCAGAGATACTAGATTGATACATCAAATAATTAATGAATAAGTATTGCTATAGAGGTGAAATTGGTCTTGAGACAACAGGAGATGACAGAACTGTCTTGCTTGAGCAGTATGTATGACTTATGTCTCACAATTCTGATGAAACAAGGATATGCTCCAATCTCCTTCATGTGCCGTGTGAAGCATGGGGAGATGAAATGTCTTTCTCCAAAGCAACTAAGTTTAGGAGTGGAGAGAAAGCTTGGCTCAAGAGAAAGTATGCCCTTTAGAAGACCATCCCAAAGACACAAAATATATCTCTAAACTCCTTTCTAGCAGATGATTCAGAAATGGAAGAGAATAGCCTCTTCCATTTCTGGAATAAGTGGAGGTGACAGTGGAGAAGATGCAGGGTTGAACTAATTGATTTTGCATTTCCTTAGCATAGTCTTTGAGCCTTCCTTCCTTCCTTCCTTCCTTCCTTCCTTCCTTCCTTCCTCCCTCCCTCCCTCCCTCCCTCCCTCCCTCCCTTCCTCTTATTCTAAGAAGGCATTCAATCTTCTATATTCAAGAAAGGGGATTTTCCTTGCTCTAATAACACCATCAAAAAGCAATTCATGAGGAAATAAATAGGGCAAAAAGAAAATGAAATGAGCAAAAGATTCAGTGCCATTTTCTTTCCCCCCTCCTGCAGCTCTTTGCTAATTTCCACATGTATTTTTATCACCCCAGTTCCCAGACTCAAATGGAGGACCAAAGAATCAAGAGTGGGATTTCAGCTTTAAGCAATTCACCTTTCATTCCCTAAAACAAAGGAAAAAGATATATAATCTGGAATATATTTGAAAGTCAAAAGCTGATTTCACCCCCCCTTTCTTTAGCCCTCTTGGGATTGGGGGAAATTATTTATCCATTGAGAAAACTCACTCTCTCCCAGGAGGATAAGACTCAAGCACTATTCTCTGAAGATCACATGTAATTGATGCCCAATTCCCCAACCTGCCAGATACTGTATTCTAGATTACATATCCCATCGTTCTCTGATATTAAAGTTGGTTTGAAAGCAGTGATGAAATCTTCCCCAGTTTGCCACTAGTTCGCTGCCCGCACATGCGCAGTGTGTATCACATGCACGCTATGCACCAAATGTGTGCTGCGCACCAAACGCGCACTGCACATCCGCATGCGCAGTGCACGCCAAATGCATACTGTGCGTGCATGCACAGTACACACCAAATGCGCACTTCGCACAAAAAAAGGAGGCTTGGGAACAGCGGGGGGGGGGAGAACAGCTGTGCCGCGCAATTTAGATTCACTAGAAAGCAGCATTTCCTGCTTTCTAGCAATTTTAAATCATGCGGCACAGCTGATCGTCGGAAATACCAGTTTGGACGAGCCGATAGCTTTTTTTTACTACTGGTTTGCCCGAACAGGTAGTTTTGATAACTACCGGTTTGCCCGAACCGGTGCAATCCAGTAGCATTTCACCACTGGTTTAAAGATGTAATTCAAAATAAAAGCACTAGCTTTTTGGAATGTATTGTAAGGCACACACTACCAATCCAATAAGGCAGCAGCTGGCTGGGTCTAACAGGTATTTGTGATATGTCTTTAATCATAATAATTTAAAAAAAATTCTTTCTAGTTTTTGGATATCAGACAATATTCATTCAAACTGCCATAGCATCTGATGAAATACACATAAATTATAAGAAGGAAAAAGATTACCAGCTGAAAATCAAAATATAGATTCTGCAGAGGCAACATAGACAAAATATTTTAGGATTGCTTCAGGCATCCATTTTATTAAATAATGTTTTAAACATGCAAATAAAGAAGACAGAAAGAAATAGCACCAGTGTGGGAAGCCATTCAATCAGAATGTTATTAAGATTCTGGTTTCTTGTATGGAGGTAGGAGTGTATTCAGATTAGACTTGCAGAAAAAGAACAATCATTTTTTTTTTTTAAAAAGTGAGGACTAAGCTACGTGTTATAGGCATGTATCTTTCTTATCACTTTTTTTTTCTATGCTAAGGCTGCATTAGTTCTGAAATAAATTAGAAATGGATCAGAATACACAATTTGACCTATATGTAAGTGAAGGTAGAGCAACAACATGAGTAGAGTTGGCAGGATGACAAAATTGTATAACAAACACTTGTTTTTCAGTGCAGATTGCATGTAGTTAGAATCAGGGCCACATGTCCACCTACATGTCCACCTACAGTTATAGAGTTCATTTTGCTTGGGTTAGGAGAAGTGGGAGAGTTTCCTTACTGCTCCGCCCAATCTTGAGTCAGGAGTTAGCAGTGTCAGTATAACATTTGCTGCATCTTCCCAAACTTTATCCTGCTCTATTGTTTCGGGTTCAAGTCACTGCAATAAATTGACTTACTTGAAACTAATAGGTGATAAATAGATTTGACTCAAATAGATTTGAGGCCACTGTTGGATCATACTGGAATAAGGGAAAAAACATTATTGCAATGCCAGTGTATCTCATTCATGGCATGTCATATGCAAATGATCCCCCTAAAGTAATGTTTCTCAACCTTGGCAATTTTAAGATGCATGGACTTCAACTTGCTGGCTGGGGAATTATGGGAGTTGAAGTCCACGAATCTAAATTTGTCAAGGTTGAGAAATACTGCCCTGCCGATTACCAGTCAGTCAGAAGAGATAGATGATGTTTATTAAAACTGGTAACTAAAGTCTTGAAACCATGAAATAATTATAACAGGTAATTTCAATTACCCAAACATCTTCAAAAGTCTAACTGCCAAACAGAGAGGTCAGATAAATTCTAGAACAATGCTGACGATCATTTTCTCTTTCAGATTGAGATTAGGAGATTTGCTACAATAGATTTGGTCTGCGGAAAAAGAAGGAGTTGATTTTAAGATATTAATGCATGGAAACTTGGAATACAAGTGTTAGAATTCTTGATTTTAACAACAAAAAAGGTAAAATAAAAAACAGTTAAGCAGAAATCATAAACTTTAGAAAGGCAGATTACAACCAATGAAGAGAAATAACACAGCAAGTGTCATGACAAGAAAACCTTAAAGGCAAAGGTGTTGCAGGCAGCTGGGACTTCTTGAAAAGAAAATTAAGGACGACATAGCCTCAAGCTATACACTGAGGAAGAAAGCTAACTGTTGTCTAAACCTAATCCAATGTGGTTTAATAGCCAGGTTCTGAAGGGTCTGAGGTTGAAGAAGGATGTGTATTAAAAATGGAAGGAAGAGAGGACAATTAAGGAAATTTACAAAGCCTCCACTCATGAATACAGGCATGAAGTCAGAAGGCAAAGGGAGAAAACAAGTTAAGTTTAGCAAGAAAGGCAAAAATATCCAGGAAAAAAAATCTTCAAATATGCCACTGAGCAAGAGGAAAACAAAAGACGCTAGGGGAGTTACTGCTTAGTCTAAAATAGGGTGGGCAACTATGCCCCCTTTACGACATGTGGACTTCAACTCCTAGAATTCCTGAGTCAGACATAAGGGACCATAGTTGCCCATCCCTGGTCTAAAGGGAGAAGTCTACACTGATGTCCAAGAGAAAAAATAATTTTTTTAAAAAATTTGATTTATATGCCGCCCTTCTCCGGAGACTCAGGGCGGCTTACAATGCGCTAAGCAATAGCCTTCATTCTTTTGTATATTTATACAAAGTCAGTTTATTGCCCCCACAACTGGGTCCTCAATTTACCTACCTTAGAAAGGATGGAAGGCTGAGTCAACCTTGAGCCTGGCAAGATTCGAACCTGCAGTAATTGTAGGCATCTGGTCTTAATAACCAGCTTAATAACAGGGTGCCTTAGACCACTGTACTACCAAGGCTCTTTAATTTAATTCCTGTCTTGTCTTTCTACTGAAAGAAATAGTAATTTGAGAGGCACAGTAAAGGAACAAACACAACAGGTCAGTATGAATATAGTAGAGGATCTTCTCTCTTGGCCCCAGGTCCCTGATGAAATATGCCCTAGAATACTGAAGAAGTGGATTGAAGATCTGCCAGGAACGGTGTCAATTTTCTAAAGGAATCCTGGGGATGTGCCAGAGGATAGAAAAGCAAATGTGATCCTTCTTTTTCAGAAAATCAGGTAGAGGAGCCCAGTATATATTGACCAGTGAACCTAACATCAATAACGGGAAAGATATTAGAGCAAATAATAAAGCAAGGCATTTATAAGAACCTCATAGTTGCTAATAGTCAGCATGGCTTTGTCAAAAAGAGACCACGTAGGAGCTTCTCTCCTGGTCTACATAAATAGACAAATAGCATAGGCAGGTTCATTATCTTTAGAGGTTAAGAGACTAGATAGCCCACCTCTGAAGGATGATTGAATTCCGGGCTAGACAATCTTTTTCAGTAAAGGGCCATGGAGGCCCAACAGAGAAAAGATATTGGCAGGCATGTCTATACCATAGTTTAATGCAAGGTAATAAAAAAAATCCCTAAGATAACCAGAGCACATTTGGAAAGATTGTTCTGGAACAATGAATTTAAACTAAGAAGGTGGGGGGGGGAGGAGGGGAGTTTTAGAATCCGTTTCCACTATCTTTTCTGTCCATGAAGGAACAAAGCATGAGGAGGCCAGAGTATCAAGAGAAGGAGAAAGAATTAAGCAATCCTTCTTCTCACTTCATTATCCCTTTGCTTAATTGGCACCTCTCTTCCCAGTCCCTGGGCAAATGACAAGATTCTCAAGGTGACATTAGGGATTTTTTTCTGAGATAATGGGCTATAATGTTGGGCAACGTCCACCAGATGGCATACTTACACCATTGAATATTGTCTTCTCCGCATGCAGAGAAGTATGAATTGGCAACCCAGAGGGGAAGCTCCTGTCAAAATCTGGACTCGCGTCACCAGAAATAAATATTCAGTAATGAGCTATTAACCTTTATAGTTCCCTAAGGGGGAGTGGACATGCTAAATACTTTGCTGTAAAACTGTACAGGATCCTGCTGAGCTACACAGAAATGCATTTTGCTTCTAATCAGAAGATATTCCAACAAGGAATGCCAGATTCGACCTAGAAAAG
This sequence comes from Pantherophis guttatus, assembly GCF_059756535.1. Lineage (NCBI taxonomy): Eukaryota > Metazoa > Chordata > Lepidosauria > Squamata > Colubridae > Pantherophis > Pantherophis guttatus. The sequence goes on from NC_142064.1 coordinate 208,982,504, forward strand.
CAGTGGTTAGAATCGGATAATATTGATTTTTGTGGGCTTGGTCAGTCAAAATATGGTAAACCTTGTTCAGTATGGGCGGCCGAATGTTTCTGATGATTTCCATTTAATCTATGGCTTAGCATTCTGGAAGATGTCAAATACAATCCAGAAACAGGGAAAGAATGAAGTCCTTTGAGAAGATATTGATTGTCTAGGAAATGTAGAGAGCCATGGAGAAGGCCTGGAGAAAATATGTAGAAGCCGCTATGAAAACAAAAGGGGGAGAAGCATACTCTGAGCCCTGGGAAAGGAGACAGGATGGCTCCTCCCTGACTCCCTAGAGCTGTGATGGCGAGCCTATGGCACGCGTGCCACAGGTGGCACCTGGAGCCATATCTGTGGGCACACGAGCGTTGCCCTAGCTCAGCTCCAGCATGCATGCGCATGCCAGCCAACTGATTTTTGGGTCTTCCGGGCCCACCGGAAGTCAGGAAACGGGCTGATTCCAGCCTCCGAAGGGCCACCAAGGGGGTGGGGAAGGCCGTTTTCGCCCTCCCCAGGCTCCTAGAAAGCCTCTGGAGCCTGGGGAGGGCAAAAAACGGGCCTCCTGAGCCCACCATGCCATCATGTGCCAAAAGCAGGGGGAGCGCCGGGGGTCGCACGCTCATGCGCGGGTGACAGGGCACATTGAATTATGGGTGTGGGCACGCACGTGTGTGACCCCCCCAGCCTCCCCCTGCTTTTGGCACGCAACGGCAAAAAGGTTAGTCATCACTGCCCTATAAGAGGGAGGGGAGGGAAAAAATCAGATTGCAAGATTCTGTTAATATAGCTTATCTCAATAAAGCATAGCTTTAGTCCTCTTGTGGAGTCAGAATCCTCATCTCAAAATTTTTTGGAACCTTTTGGAAGCTTTTTGACAACCTCTTTTTTTTTTTTAAATTTGATTTATATTCCGCCCTTCTCCGGAGACTCAGGGCGGCTTACAATGCATTAAGCAATAGCCTTCATTCTTTTGTATATTTTATACAAAGTCAGCTTATTGCCCCCACAAACTGGGTCCTCAATTTACCTACCTTAGAAAGGATGGAAGGCTGAGTCAACCTTGACCCTTGGAGAGATTCGAACCAGCAGAAATTGCAGGCAGCTGTGTTAATAACAGGGTGCACTAAACCACTGTACTATCAAGGCTCTTGTTTATATTCTAGCCACTTCAGGAGATCTGGATTTTGGAAAGCACCCCAGTGACAGCCAATTTAATCTCCCCCCCAAACCTAACAGCAGCACCATCTGCACAGCAGCTGCTTGCCTATCATCCCCCAATCACACACTTCTTTTCACTCTGTGCTAAGAGGAACAATCTAGTGTCACACTTTATTCCACACAACTAAGGCTGGGCTTGAAATGTTTGCTTTGAGGGGAAATTATCAAGCATGATCCTGCTTGTTCACAACTGTGTCTGGGAACATGAGAGATGTGCTTTTTGTGGAGTTAAACGGTTTCTGATAAACTGCCCACAATACTATGAATTTTCTTTGCATTTGCTAATATGCAGCAAGGCTTCAATATCAGAGAGGCACGGGTCTTGGATGTTTCTGCAGAAACCAGAATGGCAATCTAAAGTTAGATTTCTTCCTTCAAAGGCAGACTTATGGAGGAAGAAGATCTCAGCTATTCTCTAGTTTCTAGCCATCCATTGCAGAGATCATAGGATTGTAGTTTTTGGTTCTTCAACGTACTGCTGTATTTCTTCAGTCTGTATTCCATATTTCTTAACAGGAGATTAGCTTTTATTATTCATTAGAATTAGCACAGGTAAGACAGTGTGCTGTGGTTATCCTGTGAGATTCTGAACTAACCAGGGATACATACCTTTCAATATAACTATGACAAGTCAGCATTCAACTTTTCTTTGGTGCTGACCACAGATCCACATCTGTGTGTGAAGTAGGATGGCGATTACTCCACAAATTCTTTTTTAAGCTTTGGATTTTGCTGATAAGGAGCTAGGAATAAGATGGTTTAGCTTCTTATAGGACAAACTGTTCACAAGAGGAGGGAGTTCATATGGACTTGACATCAGTCTTTTCCAGAAGAATATATCAAGGTCTGAGAGAATTCTGGGGAGAAGAAGCTGAACAGTGAAGGAAGTGGCTGGTAGTTAAAATGGACTAAACAACTTTAATAGCTGTTGAGGTTAGAGTATATACTATTGTTTTCTATCCACAGTAAGGTTGGCTAGTAAATCTAAAATAGGGCTGAGCAGTTGACATTGATTAGGATTTATAGGCACTGAATAAGATTTGAGGAATAGTCACTGAAGTATTCTCAGCAACTTTGGGAAGAAGAGTGGTGAAAGGAAAAACACTGTGAGAAGACATGGCCAAATGACCCCAAAGTTTGACTGGCATTGAAAGTCACCAAAAATAAGAATATCATAGATATACCTGCCAGAGAAATAACCGTCTGTCATCTCTTCCACCTGAGAGCAGATAGTAAAATGTCAGTTAATTAACTAAGCCCTTTCCTTAGACTTAGAGTGACGAACAGGAGTAGTACAAGGAATTAGGATCTGGGAATTGGGGAATGTATTGTTAGGAAGCAACATATTTTAGGCTCACATTATATAGTGTTAAGACTTAATTAGTTAGAATGCTTTTGAGAACAAATGCAAGTCTAAGAACAAAAACAACAACAACACCTTATTGTGTCAGGCTACAAGTTGGTAGGAAATAAATGGCTAAAGAATGCAAAAAATAGCAATTATGAAACTGGTAAAAAGTAAAATTATGTCAGTATTCTGAGGCAGCTTGGTTTATATCCACCTTGCTTATTTCTGTCTTTGTCTTGAATAAAATAAGAAAAAAAAATGAAAATAAGAGAGAAAAAATGGGGAAAAATGGAAATAAGAGGGGGAAAAATGGAAATGGTCTTGGCCTGTCTCTTTCAGATCTTGAACCCCTATCTGTGCAACCCCAGGCCACTGATCTTCTAATCCAAGGGTGGGGAACTATGGCCCTTTTATGACTTGTTGACTTCAACTCCCAGATCTGCTCCTTTGAAGTAGGCATCTTCGAGACCGCCTGCTGCTACCGACGACCTCCCATCAATCCATGCGCTCCCACAGAGAGGGCCTCCTCAGGATGCCATCAGCCAAACAATGTAGGCTGGTGACCCCCAGGGGGAGAGCCTTCTCTGTGGGGGCACTTACCCTCTGGAATCAGTTGCCCCCAGAGATAAGGAGAATCCAAGACCTGGCTGTGCACCGTCCTGAGTCTTTAGGGAGAAGGGCGGTATATAAATTGAAAAATATAATATATATATATATATATATATATTTGTTTTCTCAGGTTTTCGCGGGTGTTTGTATGTAGGTCTTTGGTTATTCGGGTCTTCTCCCACGTAAAATTTTACGTGGGAGAAGAACCCCCACGCATGTACCTGCTTCCATGCATGCTCCCGCATAAGCCCCATTCCCACGCATGCATGTCAGAGACCCGAAGACCAGCTGACCGGCAGGAGTCGTGCATGCATGCGCGGCAGAGCGGAGCTGGGGTGACGGCTCGCGTGCCCACAGAGACGGCGCTGTGTGCCACCTCTGGCATGTGTGCCATAGGTTCGCCATCACTGTCCTAGGCTGACAGGGCTTGGAGCACATTAAGTTCCTAGAAGACGTAATGTATATGCTTCAATTAAGCAATATTAACTCTACAGTTGTTACATTTTTCATGACATTTGTTTTTAAATATTATGTATGTGATGCAGAATTCAAAATACTGCACTAATCAATGGAAATTCAATGCAAAAATATTTTTAAATGTCATATTGAAGTTAGAGTTAGGGTATAATAACCCTAACTAACCCTAACATAATAGTGCAATTATGAAAAAGAGCTAGAATCAATAACTCAAAAATCAAAATAAGATCAAATCGTAATAAGGGAAGAAACTATAAAAATAATTTCCACACACATACAAAACAGAAATATAGTGGTTCTCAGTGGATGTTTGTAAGTTCCAAAATGTGGAGCATTTTCTACTATATAGGATGCAAATCTCATCTACTGTGAGCCCTGGTTGGGCTTCAAAAATTTTAGCAAGGGTTTCTCTGCCCAGTTCCTGAGTGGGCATGGCCATGGTGGGCGTGGCCTAGTTGGCCTCCTGCATCATGGTGGGAGGCATTTTTGCCCTCCCTGGGCTCCGGAGGCTTTCCTCGAGCCTTTGGGTGGGCGAAAATGGCCTCCCCAGGCTCCGAAGGCCCTCGGGAGGCCAGAAATGAGCCCGTTTTCTGCTTTCCTGAACTTCTGGTAGGCCCGTTTTTCACTCTCCCCGAGCCTCTGCGCGCATCTTGCACTTACCTGCATCTAAAATGGGCCATGTGGGAATTCCTGGGAGGGGCAGGACAGGGTGGGTGGGGCCAGCCAGGAGTAGGATTTGGGGGTTCTCCGAACGGCACAGAATCTTAGCTAGAGGTTCTCCCGAACCCCTGCAAACCTCCAGCAGCCCACCCCTGCTGTGAGCCCAAGGGATTAAATTGTTGGGAGCTTTGGTGTCTAGCTGCTCCTGGAAAATACCATGTCCATCTACAATACAGATGTTTATAATCTAGTGATGGTAAACTGTACAGATTTGGTATGGATCGTTGAGATCTACTTAGGTGGAGGTAGAAAAATAGCACTGCCTGAAATCATTCTGGTTGGGTTTAAGGTCCTGTAATTACTGGTTTGAGAGTTGAAATCCACAAGTCATAAAGGGACCCCAGTTCCCCACCTCTGCTCTAACAATTGAACTGGACTGATTCTTTAAGTATCACATTACAGTATTACAACACTGCAGAATTGTTTGTTATAAATCAGCCAGCCAGGAATTTTTTTTTGGTGTTCCTTTGCATCCCGTTTCTGCCTCATATTCTCCACCAACAATCCAGCCAGCATTCTTGCCTTGAACTCTAATGGGAAGATTTGATTTGACATTATTTTATTTTATTATTTTATTTTATTGTTTATTTTATTTTATTTTAATTTAATTTTTGGTTTATTGCTTTGCAAACCTCAGGAGGTTTTCTATTTATTTTTTATTTTATTAATAATCTCCCTCTTATGTATGGATAGCACCATATGGATCCACACTGGGAGACTGAATTTGCTATTACCACATAGCATGATTATATCCTGTTCTTATAATTGAAACCTCCTGGAAGTATTCTAAGCCTTGGTTTGTACAAAGCAATTCTGACTCAGTATCATGCCTTCAGTTCACTAATACATCAGGTTCATCCCCGTTTCCCCCAAATGGGATAGGAAGGAAGGGTGGTTTTCCACTCTTTTTAGCATATATGAACTTGGCTTAACATTAATTCTTCTACCTATCCTTTTCACTGACTTTTATTGAAATGCTGCATGCATCAGTTGGCATATGTAACAGCTGGAAAAAAGCAGACAGGGGCTATCACAAGGGCAGAAATGCTCATTAGTTTTAAGCGTTAAAAGAAATCGTTTTTCAAAGTGCTACTGAAGCTAAACAGTTGGGTTATCCATCTAAATAACATCAAGTTTGTGTATTTTCTTCCTGGGTTTTGAAAATCAGGAAGCCTGGGGGAACAATTATTCCAAAAATGGGCTCCTAGAAGAAGTTCAGACAAAAACTACAGATTGTTTCTGTGTTGCAAGAATGACCCAGGTAAGTTTTCCCACAGAATTTATACACGCGTACAGATGCACAAAGCCCTCTGTCTCACTTTCCTCTACTTCCCCCATTTTCCCTGTGCCTTTATGCTTGAAGATTCAGGCATCATTTGAATGGAAAGCTATTAGCTCTGCCTCGTCACCCCATTTCCAGGGCACTAATAACTCATGCCATGCTCTTTTTCTCACATGCTGCCTGTCGGCTTTAATAGCTTGACAGATCTGGCAATTTGGCTTGTTCCTCGGCATGCTGATTCAGGCACAAAGTTTTAATAATTAGTCACATAAATATAAGTCCCTGCACACAAGCACTTCCTTCGTGAGCAAGACTCTCTGCTGGTTTGGATATTAGTGGAGCTTTGTATGAAGATGATCAAATTAGGGAGAATGTGAGGCTGTTGCAAGAGGCGAACTAACACATTCTTGTGAGCCAAGAAAATGGCAGAACAGGAGTACTGAAGAAGTAATTAAGACAACTTGCAAAGTTACATGCACATTACATGAATCTACTGCAGTAGAGCAGATCTCTACTGTGTAGTAGTAATATGGAAATACAGGATGTATGGAAGATATTCCTCTTAAGGAAATGGCTATGGCTTTATTTAAAACAATGGTGCTTTGCACACAGAACAAGGCAATTCATGATATTGCCAGATAAAACAGCTCTGATTGGAAGACTGGAGACATTTGCTGGAACTTCAAATTCTTCTGTCAGGAGACAAAAATGTTTCAGAAAGGCTGAAACTGACTGAGTTTATTAGTATCACCTTATTCATTCAAAGTCAATTCATCTTGCGATGGGGCTGATCCTTTCCTGTGTTATAGCCTGTCAGGAATTCATATTTCAGTACAGCATGGTTGCCAGATTCAGGACTGAACTTAAATAAAACCCTGAATTCTTTTGAAATGAGAACATTAGAAACATTTTCTCAAAAACTAAATTCTGAACAATGCCTTCTATCACTTTCTCTATGCAGTTCTTCAGTTAGGGTTTGCAATCAACAGTAGTTCCCTCAAGGACTATGAAAAACAATGGACTTATTTAACTACTACAGTATGCAGGTTTATATAAATTACAGTAAGTTCTTACTGGGCTACAGGTAGTCCTCATTTAAAGACAATTTACAGTTATGATGGACCCCCCCAATGGTACTTATGACCCAGTTCCAGAGTTGACAGAGGTACCCTATCCCCCCCAAAGTGGCACCCCCATTTTATCTTTTATAGTATCATTGTGATACACATCGCAAATGTGCTTTTTCAAAAGGCAACTGAATTATGTCTTTTCCTTGAGGAAGAAGATGTTTCACTTCCAAGAAGCTTCTTCAGTTGTCAGAACTAAAGAAACTTCTTGGATGAGAAGCGAAACGTCTTCTTCCTCAAGGAAAAGACACAGACCAGTTGCCTTTTGAAAAAGTACATTGAGATGACCATGATCTAGATGACTGAGAATCTCCATAGGCATTGTGATACATGGTTTTCTGTTTAGTTATGAGCCACCCAGTCACCTTTAGTGATATGATATGAATTTATATAGTTACATAAATTTAATAGATAGATAGACAGACAGACACACAGATAGATAGATACCTTCATTTTGTAGTGAATTGATTTAGACTGCTAACAAACGAACAAATGTACCTGGAATTACTCTAGTAAGTGAGGTGACTTACAAATGGATCTCTCTTTTACATTCTCAAATATATAGGACTGAATTCAAAATTTGTATTCAACAGACTTCTACTGAAGAAAAAAAAGTGGGTGGCAATTTCTCCTGATTTTCAATGCAAGCCTCAGTGCTGCCTTCCATGCAGTTGTGATAAAAACAGAAACCCCAAATTCTAGCTCTACAGTATTGCCTCCTAATCCTCATCACAGATGAAATATTTTGGACTGAGTTCACATTCTGTCTTTTCTTACCTGAGTGTTGATTCGGATAGCGCCAATGGAAGGAATTTCAAAATAATAACCTTAAAAAAAACACACACACAAAATTAATGTTAGAATTTTTTTAGCATCATCTTTTGAACTGGTTTTCAGGACAAAATCCTCTTTTTAATCCATTATTAGGCACACTTGATGGAGGCTACAATGAGTTAACTAAGCTCAAGTTCACTAAATTTTGATTGCACCATTCCCAAACAGCTTCCTATCCAAGACCCAGAAGTTCTATTAAAATAAGCCAATACAATCATCATGTTTAAGGAGGGCCTTGAGCCATTAGTTTGGTTGGATTCAACTCAGCTGACCTGGTTTGGCACCATCTCCTACTTCTTTAACTTGACAGGTGATGTGTAAGAGCATCTTCTCCTCTTCTGCCTCACCACTAATTGCCAGCAGTCACTGGCTTCTTTCAGACACCTGACTGGGTGGCAACATTCATTGGATGTGATGGACCACCCAAGCAGATGCCTAATCCAGGCCACCCAGAGCAAGCAGATAGAGTGGACCAATCAAAATAGAACCAACTCCATTCCAGCAATCAACTAATTAATACCTCCAGTAAACTTCCAATGTCCAACTTCCCCAAGTTCAAATCCTACACAGGCTACAAATACTGCATAGCATCCATCTCTCCTGCTGATGAAGATTTGCTAGTATGTGGGGTGAATCATCTGCAACTCTCCCCCAATCAATACTTTTTAATATTGATCTCCAAAAGCCTGTAAAACCTGAACATGAATTTACATAGTCTTCATGTGCACACATAGGGGGTACACAGAAAACACACAGGGAAAGAGATATCGAAGCTGAATTCCCATATCTTCTGACGTAAGATTCACTTCCAAATCTAAGCTAAGGCAGGTGGAAGCCCATTTTTAAACATTTCTATTTCAGTTTTAGTTGCTTGAATAAACATATTTTCAGTGATCAAGTACATTCTTCTCATATGTAGAAGAAGTCTGATACTTTACATTCTTCTTTTTTCATCCATCCATAAGCACAAGAAAAATTTATCCCTGTTCTTAAGAGTTTTGAATCTAAATTTCAGCAGAAAAGAAACTACAAAGGTGCCTAGACATTGTAGGAGGAGAGCTTGGTGGGAAAAATCAGGAATCCTGCAGCCCATTTCCAACTAACAAATGTTACTGGAAGACATAAGCTGTTTTTGCATTTCAGCTTTCTTCATCAGATTATATAAACTAGTGTAGGATTTAAATTGGGTTAAGGTGGAAAGAGGGAGGGGAAGACAGTTTGTTTATATGGATGCAGGTAGAACATGGGACAAATTACAAATACCTTATTAACTAACAATTGTATTATAACAAATAATACAACAGTTACAATAAATAGCAATTAAGACAGGGGTGTCAAACTCAAGGCCCGCGTGCCGGATTCGGCCCATGGGGTGCTTAGATCCAGCCCACGGAGCAAGCCTGGAAACAGCAAAGGACCACATGCACCCGTTTTCAGCCGCAACGGCCACCTGCAACCCTCTGCAGCAAAAATGGGCTCTGTTTTTGATGGCAGAGGGCTATCAAAATAAATTAAAAACAAAAGGAGAAATGTTTCCCCTTTTCCATTTGACCATGCAAGAAGGGACAGGAAAGGAGAAAGGGAGAGAGGAAAGACAAAGAAAAAGAAGGAAAGATGGGAAGAGAGCAAGGAAGGAAAAATAAGGAAAGAGGGGAAGGAAGAAAAAAGGAGAATGAAGAGGGAAGGAAAAAGAAGAAAAGGATGGATGGAAGGAAGGAAGGAAGGAAGGAAGATTATAATGAGAGTGAGTGAGGGTCTTAGAGAAGTCCTGCATTAGGACTTGGCCACCACAGGTGTCCCTGGCATGAGTCCCATGTCATGCCCACCACTGGCCACGCCCACCACTGGTCACACCCACCATGGCATGCCTACCCCTCCCCCGGCCCTCCGAGGTCAAACACAACCCTGATGCAGCCCCCAATGAAATTGAGTTTGACACCCCTGAGTTAAGAGGTAGACAGTTTCCCTCTCTATAAATTCTTGAATTTTTTTTTTACGGCCAAGCAAAAACATTTAAATTTACTTAGTGCATGGAGTGAGAGTACTAGCAATTAATTGGGAGGTGTGAAGAGGAGGTGAGGTAACTTGTGTTATTCCATGAGATATAGTGGTCTGGACACTAGGACATTTTAAGCTGATCTTCAGGGTAAGGAAACTATTAAGAGAAGTAGGAACTCTTCAGAGGAAGGCAGGAGCAACCCATTAAGGAAGGATTTGGAGAAGAGATTACAGGATTCAGGGATGGAAAGAAACATAAGAAAGAAACACAGAATAATCCTGCCTGATTTAATTACAATACTGGATAAAGAGAAACTTGAGCAAGCTTTGGAGATTCTATTAATATACCCTACAACAGTGATGGCTAACCTTTTTGCCATCGCATGCCAGGAAGGGGGGGGGGAGCAGGGGAGGTTCGGACACGTGCGTGCCCACACCCCATAATTCTATGCGCCCCACCCCACGCATGACCCCCTCTCTCCCGCTCCTGGCACGTGATGGCCCAGTAGGCCCGTTTTTCTTTCTCACCTGGCTCCAGATCCTCTCTATGCATCTGGAGAAGCCGTCAGAAGCCCTCTGGAGGTCAGAAAAGGCCCACTTCCCAACTTCCAGTTGGACAGGAAGTGACTTTTTTGCTGTCCCCAGCCTCCAAAGACTCCTAGAGAGGGGTGGGGAAGGCTGTTTTTTCCCTCCCCAGGTGCACAGAGAGGATCTGGAGCCAGGTGAGAAAGAAAAACGGGCTCCCCCCCCCAGGCATTCCAGACTTCCCTACTTCTGGTGAGCCCAGAAGGCCCAAAAATCAGCTGGCCGGCGCACACTGGAACTGAGCTGGCGTGCCAGGTGACATGGCTCTGCGTGCCACCTGTGGCACGTGTGGCATAGGTTCGCCATCACGGCCCTACAATAATAAATTAATATTCCTGGAATCCCTGCAGGTCTGTACCTTCGCCTGGCCTATCTCAAAGACCTGATGGGTCCGGATTGAATGAAGGTTTGTTTATGTGGGCTCCAATTCGTCAGTTGGAGAGAGTATTGATTGGCTCAATGCCTTTTGATTTTAAGAGCAGCAGAAGTGAAGATGATCAGCAGATCTGCTTTGAACAGTTTTGGAGGGACTTGGGAATGGAAATGGTGTTTTATGGAAATGCTCTGCCTTCTTTTTAAAATAAATTTGAATATTGACAAAAAACAACAATTCTCTCCGGGTTTTTTTTGTACCCAAAAATGCCTTTCCTGGAAAGTTGTTATGATGTAGCTGGGAACAATGGAAACAGCAATCATTATAGTATGGAGTAGTGTAAAGTGAATATGATCATGGAGACCCAGCTTTAAGTCTGCTCTGAGCCTTAGTGCTTTACTGGGTGATTTTGGGTCAGTCACTCTGTCACCCCGCTCTACCCCACAGGATTGTGGTTGTGGAGAAGAATCACTATTGATGGTGCCTTGAGTTGCTAAGGCAAAGATGGGAAATACATACCTAACAAATAACTCTGCACATCTGTGGGTCTGTTTGGTATATAGACGTATTGGGAGTTCTAATCCTGTCTTAGATATTAACCCAGCTGGATTACCTTGGGCCAGTCACTCTATCTCAGCCCTTGGAAGGAGATAATGACAAACCTCTTCCAAAATCCTGGCAAGAAAACTGCAAGGATTAATCCGAGCAGTTTCCAGGAGTCAAGACTGACTCAAAGGCACACATAATCTAAATCTAAATCTGAATCTGATTGTAACAACAACAACAACAACAAAAACAACAACAACAATCATCATCATCATTGTCATCATCATCATCATCAAAGCACTATATGGCCAGTACATTAAAAAACTAGCAGGGAAAGTAGATAATAACAAGACCTGGCAATGGCTAAGAGCAGGAAAGTTAAAGAAAGAGACTGCATGATTAATTCTGGCTGCACAAGACCAAGACTTAGGGACAAATGTATACAAAGCCAGAATTGAGAAGACAGCAACAGAGAGTAAGTGCCGCCTATGCAAAGAAGCTGAAGAAACAGTGGACCACCTGGTAAACTGCTGCAAGAAGATTGCACAAACTGACTACAAGCAGCAGCATGACAAAGTAGCAACAATAGTGCATTGGAAGATCTGCAAGAAATATCATTTGCCTGTAAGCAAGAATTGGTTGGACCATAAAATAGAAAACATCATACAAAATGAAGAAGTTAAATTGCTCTGGGACTTCAGAATCCAGACAGACAGGCACCTGCCACATAACACCCCGGACTTAACAGTTGTCGATAAGAAAGACAAAAAAGTCTGGATAGTGGATGTGGCAGTGCTTGGAGACAGAAGAATAGAAGATAAATAACTGGAGAAGATAACAAAATAGAAAGACCTTCAAATAGAAATAGAATGACTATGGCAAAGGCAAGCAAGAGTAGTACCAATAGTAATAGGTGCCTTGGGTGCAATCCCAAAACAACTGGAGCACCACTAGAACACCATAGGCATTGACAAATTTGCCATCAGTCAATTGCAGAAGGCGGCTTTACATAGAATAGCTTCCATCCTGCAACGATATCTATAACACCGTCATACATCCATAAAAAAAATCACAAAGTACCGGGACTTGCAAATTGAAGTTGAGCGACTGTGGAAAAAGAAATTGTGTGTTGTCCCGATTGTAATTGGAGCCCTTGGAGCAATACCCAAAGGGCTACCCCGCTATTTAGAAATTCTAAATTTACCGGACTTGAACATTTTGACTCTACAAAAAACCACCTTACTTGGAACAGTTTACATCCTCCGACAATACCTTAACAGTTCCTAGGTCCTTGGTTAGGACTCGAGCTGCTGACCTATTAACCAGCCTCAAAGGCTGTAAATCTCACTAAAGATTAAATAATAATAATAATAATAATAATAATAATAATAATAATAATAATAATAATGATGGCCTCAAAGCCATGCCTGTTTCTCTAGCACCTGTACATCCATCAGGCCTATTTGCTCTGATCTCTTCCCAGTCCAACTCTTGGCAGCTGTGACCCTCACTGCCTCCAGCACTTTCCATCTCTCTACAGCATCTGCCTCTGCAACCACCATGTTCAGCAGTCTCCCTATGAACTTTAGAGTTTTTTGTTTATTTCCCTCTGACTCTTCATTTACAGAAAATTCATCAGCAATAAATGACTTGATGACCCATTATATTTCTTCAATTTTGTAAACAGGGAAACCAAGATAGTTACAGTCACCAAGATCTAAATGTCGAAGGGCTGATCTAGAAAGATGCAATAATTTATCTCCACCATTTCAATTCAAGGCAACCGATTTAATTAATAATTCTAGGGGAAAAAAAGCAGAACTCTCCAAGAACCCAAATAGACTTTGTTGCTACAACCTTGAGATCTACTGTGGACTGAAGCTGTATGGTTTGAGCTTTTACTGTACTGCTGGGGCTATAGGGAAATTACTTTAAGAGTGGAGTGGTGATTGTTCAAACTTAGAAGTGGTTAGATGATAATGTCATATTATATGGAACCTGAATTGCCTCCCAAAATTCTCCAGATTGTTATATGACTGAATATTAATGGGGTGTAAATCATGCATTCAGCACTGAATAATCTTGTAATCAAAGTAACATGGAGAAATAGAAGAATGAAATCATGTGGAAAAGGTTGATCGGGAGAGTACTAACCATGCCAGCCTCAATTGCTAGATAGAGTGAGGGATTTTTTTTAAAAAAATTTGATTTATATGCCGCCCTTCTCCAGAGACTCAGGGCGGCTTACAATGTGCTCAGCAATAGCCTTCATCCTTTTTGTATATTTATACAAAGTCAGCTTATTGCCCCCACAACTGGGTCCTCAATTTACCTACCTTAGAAAGGATGGAAGGCTGAGTCAACCTTGAGCCTTGGCGAGATTCGAACCTGCAGTAATTGCAGGCAGCTGGTCTTAATAACCAGCTTAATAACAGGGTGCCTTAGACCACTGTACTACCAAGGCTTAAGGCAGTGACGGCTAACCTTTTTGCCATTGCGTGCCAAAAGTGGGGGGAGCGCGCATGTGCATGCCCACACCCATAATTCAATGCACCCATGCATGCATGTGCAACCCCCCTGCATTCCCCTCGCTTTTGGCATGCAATGGCACGGTGGGCCTGGTAGACCCGTTTTTCGCCATCCCCAGGCTCCAGAGGCTTTCTAGGAGCATGGGGAGGGTGAAAACGGCCTTCCCCACCCCACCCGGAGGCCCTCCAGAAGCCAGAAACAGCCTGTTTCCCAACATCCGGTGGGGCTGGAAGGCCCGAAAATCAGCTGGCCGGTGTGCACATGTGCGTTGAAGCTGAGCTAGGGCAACACTTGTGTGCCCACAGATATGGCTGCCCATGCCATCTATGGAATTAAGGTATGGGCTGGGGTGAAACCTCAGATTTAGCACCCAGTTACAAATTTGTGGTGGTACTTTTCTTTAAAAAAAAAATTAATGGTGGCAATGAATGCAGATGGTCTCTGAGTGGCAAATTGTTTCCATTCCCACTCCTAAACCCCAAGCAATGCAAAAATATCCCAAATTGTTCTGAAAATCCACAGCATCATTCTTCCTAAATCAGGAAGCAGGGTGGGAATGGTATACAAATCAACAACAATCCCATATGAAAGGCTTGGAGCTGCCTCAGCTGGAGATGTGGTATTTTAAAGATCAGGAGCCTTTTAGAGTTTGACACTCCCCCCCGCATGCCTCAACAGTTCTCTATTCTCTATTCTACCTGATTGCAGTTTCTAAACGTTTCTAGAGTGCTTGAATCTGGCCATGGGACTGCATGCAATTCCAGAGAAATGTTGCAGTGCTTAGGGGGACGGTGACTGTCAAGGTAAGTGTGGTTTCTCCTGAGATCTTGGTGCTCTTTTTACAAACCATCTCTAGTCGCAAAGATTTATATAAATCGTAACAGTCTATCCTTGTTTAATCTGCACGTTCCCCTTTTGTTACAGTTTTTTTTACTCCTGTGATTAAAAGCCAGAAGTATTATGACAGCTTTCTCCAACCTGATGTTCTCCAAATCTGCCATCTAACTAATATAATAATGGAACATATATTTTACAGAAAACTTTTCTTTCTCAAGATTTCTGTCCCTTGCTCTTTCTTGCCCACTCAATCATCTTGCACTTCATGCAGCTTCTCCTGTGCAAACAATAGAGCCAGGAGCTTTACCTTCGTGGCATTTTGAAACGAGTCGGCTCTTTTTATTCTTGAGAAAGTTCTGGTGGTAGCTTGCTATCAGTAACAATAGGATACTCCTCTTCTTCTAACTACCTACATCTTTCTCCCTTTCCTTCAGAAGTTCCTGCTGTTTACAATGGAGCTTTTCCTAAGTATGATGTCATTGTTGCTGTCCAAATAACTTTGATGTCAAAAACCCAGACCTGGGGGATCAGCAGCAGGAGATTACAAACTCTCAAGAAACAAAGAATCTCCTCCTGCTTCACATGCCCTTCAGAACAAAGGCTGCCAGAACAAAGCACCGCACAGAACCTTCAGTCACAAACAGGTGGGTTTTTAAAGAGAATATGAAAAAAGGAGGCTGAAGGGGTTCATATATCTACACATCATTAAAATAAGGAAGTCAAACAAACAAACAAAAAATCCATGGGGCTTAAATAATTGTCAAAGCTCTTGGGGGGGGAAGCTAGATGTTACAGTACATGAGGTTCTTATTAATATTCTTAAAGAGAGACAGTGAATGAGCATCAGGTACTTACATGAATAAACAGTAAGTAAATATCAGGGGTGGGGGGACCTTGAAAGATGAGTGGCAAACAAATTTAATAAATAAAATAAAATAAAAAGTGTCGATAGAATGAAGATTAAGGAACTTTATTCTCAAATTCTCTGCTCAAAACACATGATTTGTAGGTTCCTGTTCAGTAAAAATCTTCACGTCAGTTGCACACATCTGATGTACTTGAGTCTAATTTAAATCACAGTGATTTAATTTCTGAAATGATTTATAAAATGCAATAGGTTTTCATCTGTATCTTCCAAGATACCTTATAACTTATTTATTTATTTATTTAGTCAAGCAAGTATGAGAAAACAAGTATAAGTTTAAACATATAAACATATAAGTATAAACCGGTATAAGAATAAACGCAAGAAATGAGTACGAATAAATGGGGACAGTAGGACAGGGACGGTAGGCACGCTAGTGTGCTTATGCACGCCCCCTTACAGACCTCTTAGGAATGGGGTCCACGGTAGACAGTTTAAGGTTAAAGTTTTGGGGGTTTGAGGATGTAACAACAGAGTCAGGTAGTGCACTCCAGGCGTTGACCACTCTGTTGCTGAAGTCGTATTTTCTGCAATCGAGTTTGGAGTGGTTTACTTTGAGTTTGTATCTATTGTTTGCCCATGTATTATTGTGGTTGAAGCTGAAGTAGTCATGACAGGTAGGACGTTGTAGCAGACAATTTTGTGTACTACGCTTAGGTCAGACCGAAGGCAGCATAGTTCTAGGTTGTCCAGGCCAAAAATTTCAAGCCTGGTGGCATAAGGTATTCTATTGCGAGCAGAGGAGTGGAGTACTTTTCTCATGAAATATCTTTGGACTCGCTCAATTGTATTAATGTCCGATAACCTAACGCAACTAATGTCTATTGGGGACAAATGAGTGTGTTTAGTATAGCACAATGGCTGGAGATTCTGAGAATCACTGTCCCAATCCATCTGGAGATTCCTGGGTTGAAGAAGCCTGGTTTAATACGATATTAGTAATCAGTGAAAAGATGCTTCAAAGATCTTATTTCAGTTGGGTAACCTTATTAATTTTCTGAGATTTCAGTGACATCCTGGAGCACAGCAACAAAAGGACTATTGAATAAATTTTCACTCTCACCTTCAAATAACCTGGAATTGTATTTACATCAGTTTTTAGGTTAATTCTGGTAAGCCTTGTTCTATACAAATTAATTAATTCAGTGAAGCAGTTGAGGCAAAAAAAAAAAATAGCTGTGTTTCTTCAAACTTGATTTTTAAAAAGTTGAAAGCAAATCTTGCCAATCGATTCTGATCCCGCATTACTTGATGATATGAAAAAAAAAAAAAAAGTGGATTGGCCACAAAATGGCAGCAGCTAATATAAATTGAGCAAAACTCTTAGAAGTTTCTTTTTACCAAGCTTCTCTACTTGGATGTGGTGGCAATCAAAACACTTGCAGACATACAATGATGCATGATGATGGCTGGAAGGAGGAAGAAATACTTAAAGCCTAAAAGGGAGAGTAACATTAGAATTACAATGAGAATTAGTTGCTACGTGCACTGCTGATCTGAGATGGAAAAGGACAAGGGAGCAGAGTGAATAAAAGAGAGAAGTGGGCACTTGGCTATTGTGTCTAGAGGTATTTCCACAGGGCAGAACAATGGAAAGATGGATTACTGCCAGCCCAAAGGTTCACAGACTTCCACCACCTGCTGAAAGATACAGACGGTGTGAACAGAAAGCCAGCCCTGGGGAACAAAAGGGCACACAAGGCAATTTCAGATAAATGAGAGACAGCAAGAAGGTTTCTGATAGAGAGGAAGGTGAGGAGATTAAAAGACTGTCTGAATGTGACAAGCCTTCAGAGGAGTGGGTGGGGTGGGGAGCAGCTTTAGGGAACTTATAAAGGGGTCTGTGGTCACATTAGTTATCAGGAGCAAGAGAATAAATGAGCCAAGGGATAATATCCACGGACCCTCTAACAGTATAAGGTTTTTGTATCACCCAGACTTTCATTTGTGTAATTCATGTCCCTGTCATTTTTTCCACACGAAGTGAGAGTTCTATTAATTCTGGTAATAGCATCTTCCACCTATGGCTCTCCTGGAATTCTCCTAGAATTCCTTTTTTCCTCAAAAGGAACACACCAAAGCCGACCCCCCCTCTCTCCAATCCAGTTTAAGGAGTAAAAGACAAAAGTAACTTCCTTTGTCTGGAATTACTTTTCATCTATCTTTTTTCCTATCCCCACTTCCCCCCAAGAAAAAAGATATGCATTTGTCAATTACTGGTATATAGTTGGTTAAGAACTATTTTCCATGGACATAGAAAATAGGACCAGAAATAATGGGTTTAAGTTGCAGCTACCTAGACTTCATATACTATAAATATCAGAAAAAAACCCTAATTTGTACAATTGTGGAAGAGTCTACCTGTGGAAGTTATGGGTTCAATGGAGGGTTTGAAGGAGAGGCATGCGAACCACCTCTCATGGGTAATTTAATTAATCTTCCTATATATTGAAATGGGTTGGGCACTATAATCTTTCTGATCCCTTTCAACTAAATAATTTTACAATTCTCCTAGGTAAGATTATCTGGAAAATAGATAAGCAGTTAGTGCATTAATCATTTAATCTTTCAACATGGAATATGCCCTTCTTCCAATATAAAGCTATTTTATATCAACTGTTCCCTCCAGATGTTGTCCAGATTTATTAGGAATTCAGCTCCCATCATCAACAGCCCTTCATCAAAATAAAGAAGGATAGCTGTGACCCAAGTGAAAAGGGGCAAGTTGCCCCACTCCAATTTCTGGAAAATAGCAAGATAAGTTTTGACCATCAGAGGATATGTACCATTCCCCCACTTTATATACTACAGTAAGAGAAGGCAATTTTGCTCCTGAGCAAAACTTAATGTTTTGAAGAAGAGACAGGAGAAGGCAACCTACCTTTGTTAGCACAAGCCATCCACTGCAGGGGAGTGACATCATAGTTATGCTGCCCAACAGAAAAGGTGAATACTCGTACCTGGAAAAAAACAACCAACCAATAAGGAGTATGTCTACCAAAGGGAGTAAATGAATGTATCGTTCCCTTACTCTATCCCATACTTAAATGCCTTCACTGTAAACTCTTGTAAATGAAATCTACCAATATGCCCATTCAAATACTAGCAAAAACTCCTACAACTTGAATAGGACAATGATGTCACATCTATGTCTATGACTATTTGTCAACTTCTTTCCTAATATATATATAAAGACCTGTCATTCATCCTAAAAATGTGAAAAAGCCTTACTGTATCTTAAAGAGATACTGAAAGAAATACTGAATTTGCCAAGAGAATTCGCCATAGCCAACTCGCCATGGGGCAACTCGTTGCAGCACAATTCAATGCTGTATAAATAATTTCATTCAGTTATTTTAATTATTGGTGTTAACATTTTTGTTGAAATTATTGTAGCTCTTGTATTTCTGGATTGACTTTATTTTATTATTATTGGCCATGGTTCCATTGAAATTAATTTAATTTTTGTATTTGTTGAATTGTCCTGTGGTGCGTTGTCCCACAGTGGTTGGTTGTGGTGAGTTGGCTGCAGTGAATCGTTCCATTCCATGCTGAGAGAGCTGGTGGAGGTCAGCAAGGAATGAATCTAACCGAGCATATATTGGAATCCCCGATAAGGCCTAACTCATGGCAATAAGAATGGTAAAACATTTAGCCTTTTCCAATATCCTGACTATAACATTCATCAAAGCTCATTGTTGTGATGGTACATGAGTTCTCAGAGCCATGAAGTCAGCCTCTCTGGGTTAGATCCATGCAGGTTAGAAAGGTTTCCCAGGAAAGGATATATGGGTGGCCTCTGGTAGTGAAGAATGTATCTTTAAGGGAGGGGATGATCCTGCTAATATATAAGAAGGCAGAAGTCTGACTTTTCCTCAACCTCAATTGTCCACCTGATCCCTAATCAGGTTGTTGAGAAGATTATTGTGTTGCAGCTTCAGAAAACACTGGAGGAAATGGACCCATTTCAGTAGGCTTTCAAGACTAGACATGGACCAAAACAGCACTGATTGAGCTTGTTAGCAGTACATGTCTCTTTGCTTTTCTTGACCTTTCAGCAGCTTTCAATTTCATCATCATGATTTCCCCTTCTACCAGCTCTGGGTAGTCTAGGGAAAACCATCTTGTATTGTTATTATTAATTTATTGCTGATGTGTTATTCTCAGTCACTTTTTTTTGTTTTCTTGCATTGTTTTTCCTCTCTATTCTTATATTGATGTTTTTAATTGTATTTGCCTTCCATAGTTCTTTTTGTGAGATGGGCAAACATATAATTGAAATAAATAAAAAAAACAATCTTAGGCACAAGTGTCTCTAACCAGATATGCTGAGGAAGTCAACATAGAGCGATTGTTGAGTCTAGTGGTTAAAACACCAAGCTAGAAAGTGGGAGAGGAGACCCTGAGTCCCACCTTTGCCATGAAAACCAGCTGGGTGACTTTGAGCCAGTCACTCTCTCTCATTCCAACTCACCTCATGGGGTCATTGTGGGGAAAAGAGAAGGAGGAAGGTGTGTTGGATATGTTCATCACCTTGAGTTAATTGTAAAAATACTAACTACAAATGTATGTATGTATGTATGTATATATGTATGTATGTGTATGTGTACATACGTATGTATGTATGCAGGAAATTTTAAGGAGACTATTGTGCATTTCATATTGCTTTGCTAAACTTCTTATGAGAGAATAGTACCTGATAATGGTATGGTTTGGGGAATACTCATTGCAGTTTATAATCCTCTGTTTAGGAGCTTGTTTTTTTTTCTTCTGTTAATCTGAATATATATGACAACCTCTGGGATAGATGTAGGGAAAAAGAACCGAAAATGCAAGAGCATATTGATTTGATTCCCCTGCTCACTAATTGATTTTTTTTTGCCAGTTTTGTGGCAAAAACTAAATCATATGCATGATGGCAATTGGCCATGCATTTTCAAGCAGCTGTTACATACCCATATGGATTGATCCAATGAACCGAATATTACTTTATTGACTTTTGATAATATTTATGAAGAAAATAAATGGTTCTAGGCTGTGTTTTTTGTTTGTTTGTTTAGAAGATGTATATGGTCACCCATCTAAAACTGTGTTGCTTACAACAGCAACTGTTCTTGTTGCTGAATGGCTTCTGTAATAGCACTCTTATAGTTCAGTTTCATATCAAGGAAAGAATGAATTTGCTTGGTTGTCTTAATCAGGGATCACATGCTTCCACATTTCCTAAGAGCAAAAACCTAAGAATAATAAATTTGATATATTATGGAAGGACCCCCACTTTTTATTGAAGGGGGAAAAACCCATAAATCCCTTAATAATACACAAAGTACTCTTGAAATACTGTGCATAAAAAGGAACCTACAGGAATTAGAAGAATTACAATCAAGGAGGAGAAAAAGAAAGGAAATTCTGCTTTCCAACTTCTCTTACTTCAAGTTCATCTTCCTTTTCATAGAGAAGGGGAGACAGAGAAAGTAGTTCCACAGCTATTGGATGTGCCAGCTTCTTGCTTTGATAATATCACTCACGACTCCATCATCCTTAGATCAGACTACTCATTTCAAATAGCCAGCTCATTTTAGTGTGCCCACATCAGTGAGGTGGAAAGGGCAAACTTTGTTTCTCTCTGGTGACCTCCATCTTGTGGAACAGTTTTCCTCTGAGAGATTCAGATGGCACCTCCCCTGGCCTTGCTTCAATATTGCTTCTATAGCAATAGCAATAGCACTTAGAGTTACATACCTCTTCACAGTGCTTTACAGCCCTCTCTAAGCGGTTTACAGAGTCAGCATATTGCCCCCAACAATCTGGGTCCTCATTTTACCCACCTCGGAAGGATGGAAGGCTGAGTCAACCTTGAGCCTGGTAGGATTTGGACTGCCCAAATTGCAGCAGCCGGCAGTCAGCACAAATAGCCTGCAGTACTCTAACCATTGTGCCACCGAGGCTCTATACAAGCTTACAGTATTAATGTTGCAATAATTAGACTGAGTAGCATCCACAATTGCTCTTATTCTTTTTTACCTTTGTTTTTACTCTATTGTTATGTTTATTATGATTTTATAGTTTATCTGGGAAATATTTTATCCTGATGTTATGTTTGTTTATATTTACCATCCACAATATTTAAGTATACTGTATCAATAAATCTATTTTTTCCTCTTCATCCAATCATTACACATCTCTTACAGAAATTACAGAGGTAAATAAAAGTTTCCTATGCTTCCTCTTCTTCACTTACTGGGAATTATGGATACAGTATTGTCTGGAGGGAATCCCTGCAATTCAGACTTTCAAACGAGAGGCTTTCTAATCACATTGGATTACAACTTCTATCATCTTCACCTTGCAGAATTTGAGTTCTATAAATTGAACCTTTTTCCTGGAGCCATCTCACATTCCCAATCAATTAAGCAAACTGAACTGGGTTCTACTTTGGACCTATTAAAATACTGGAGTCCTTCTTTTCTTGCCCTCTCTAAAACATTTCAGGGGATGTTAAATTAATCCTTACTTTCACCTTTTCAATCAACAGGTTTTCACTGTCAATTTCCATACTCAGCTGTATACATGTACTGAAATTAAATTTAGATATTGAAAAACTGAGGATGAATTTTGAAGGAATCATGACAACTGTTCTGCTTCTAATGCTCACTAGGTGTTAGTTACATTAATAAGACTTATATAAAATAAATTAGAAAAGTGAGTTTTTCTTTCATTCTCTCTCTCTCTCTCTCTCTCTCTCTCTCTCTCTCTCTCTCTCTCTTTCTGTTTCTTTTCCTTCCTTCCTTCCTTCCTTCCTTCCTTCCTTCCTTCCTTCCTTCCTTCCTTCCTTCCTTCCTTCCTTCCTTCCTCCTGGCACAGAAGTGACTGGGGACTGTTGCTATTTGCAATCAGTAACATTTGGATACTTACAGGTTTTCTATTACTCATGCTAAGTGTATGCTCTCCAAAAAATGCAAAAGAGACATAACCCTCTCCTTTATTTCTTTGTATGAAGAGGGAGAAAGAATGTGAGCGTAAAAAAAAAAAAGAGTTAAAAAAAAGTTATGTGACTTTGAGTCTAAGCCATTTAATTTGAACTTCCATTAACAGGTTAACATTTCACATACAGACTTTGATGGGGTATCTCAAATATCCAACATATTAACAAAATGCATTGTAGAAACAGGCTCTACAAACTTTAAAAGGAAGTTCTGTCCACTTTTCCTTCTGACACTTCAAGGTCAGTGCAAGCAATAAAACCAGTACTGGTATGTTAGACGCCCCATTAAAGGGGCAGTGGCTCAGTACAGGAGCAGACAAGCAGGAAGATCAACTGTCTAAATAGCTGGCATCAAATGAGGCGGATAAAACCTGAGTTAGCTGCTCCTGTCTGTCCCCATGACTGAATCGAAGCAAGTCAGACAGCTGTGTCTTCAATTATTTGGTATTTCTATAGGAATATATCCTATATTCAAGGATCTAATTATATTGGTGGTGTTACTGATTTACACAGAAATCTTCACTGAGAAAGATTATCATTGTATAGGCAGTCAAACAAGACAGGCAATTTATGACTTTATCCATATTTTGTTCAGGAAAAAAAAATCAAATGTGCATATGAGGCATTTAGAAGAAGAATATTTAACTTAGCCACTGCAGAGTCATTTTCTCTGTTGTAAAATAGACCCACCAGAGGCAAAGGATGAACATTCAGAGCAAGACAAATAATGACAGGGAATGAGGAGAGGAAGGTGTTCACAAGTTGTTGTTGGATTATGGCTGATCGCATGGTCAGCCAGAGGTTTAGATTGGATTTGGCATTTTTATCTGTCTATCAAATCCCTCCCAAATACTTGAGATAGGGAGTTGTTGATGTTAGACAGTGTTAAAGGTAACATCACAGGATGTAAGCTATCCCAAGTAAATCTGCATTTTGCAATAATTGATGGTGATTTTGTCAATATTGATGCTGTTCAGGCCATGCTCCAGATGTTTTGGGATTGCACCCAAGGTGCCTATTACTACAGATACTATGTTTGCTTTCTATTGTCACATTCTATTTCTGTTTGCAGATCTTTGTATTTTGTGATTTTTTTCCTGTTCTTCTTCTTCTTTACTGCTGCCATGTCCACTTTCCTGACTTTTTTGCCTGTTTTATTGACATTTGTTAAGTCTGGGGTTTTATGAGGCAGGTGCTGTCTGTTTGAATTCTAAAGACCCAAAGCACTTTAGCTTCTTCATTTTGTATTACTTTTTCTATTTCATGGTCCCACCAGTTCAATTCTGGCTTCCAGGCAAATAGCATTTCTTGCAGATCTTCCAATGGACCATTGTTGCTACTTTGTCATGCCGTTGTTTGTAGGCAGTCTGTGTGATCTTCTTGCAGCAGCTAACCAGGTGGTTCACTGTTTCTTCAGCTTCTTTGCAGAGACAGGATTTGCTGCCTGTTGCTGTTTTCTCAATTCTGGCGTTGTATGCATTTGTTCTTAAGGCCTGATTTTGTACAGCCAGAATTAGCTCCTGTCTCTCTTTCTTTAACTTTCCTGGTCTTCACCACTGCCAGGTCTCATTATATGCTTTGGCTGAATTTTTTAAATATATTGGCCATATAATATTTTGCTTTGGCACATCTCTTTCTATCCTTCATTTGGTCTTTATTATTATTATTTTTACTTTGCATACCCTTTCATTTGGATAAAATTTTCTGGCAGAAAACAAAAAAATCTATAGACTTTACTGAATTCCTTTTTCTAGCCCCAAGCAGAACTGAATTTATGAGCTTAATTGTGTTTGTTGAATATGAAATGTGACTAAATGTGATTGTTATGGTAGAAGAGTAAAACCAGGGGTGAAATGCTACCGGTTCACGTGAACCAATAGTGATAAAAACTACCGGTTTGGGTAAACCAGTAATAAAAAAAAAGCTTCCGGTTCAGGCGAGCCGGTAGTTAAAAAAGGCTATTGGTTCTTCCGAACTGGTATTTCCGATGATCAGCTGTGCCACGGGGTTTAGCTTTCCTTTAGATTTCCTGCTTTCTAGTGAAGCTAAATCACGCAGCACAGCTGATCCCCCCTCGCTATTCTACTTATTTTCCCAAGTCTCCTTTTGGCCCGTACTGCACATGCGTGCGCGCTTGGCGTGCATGTGCAGCCAGAAAACCAGTTCGGATTTCACCACTGAGTAAAACCAATGCTGATTCATTATGTCCCTTCTGGAGACTTCCCCAATCAGCTCTGTTAAACCACAGGTGAAATCCAGAACTTTTCTAAAAAAAATTCAGGAGATCGGATAGTTAAGAATTTAAATGTCTAGTTTGACTTCGAGGCTATGTGGAAGAGATTCCTTTTTACTGACAGAAAGCTAATAAATGCAGCAATGTGAGGTCTTTTTCTGTCTAATAAGCTGATTTAGCATTTTCTAGTAAATATATAAATAGCATTTTTACATATTTAGAGAAGAAAGAATGCATTTGTGTGTCGATATAAAGTGCTTGGCTTTCTGTTGCATTCTATCTATTATTCATTATTTAGATTCTTGATTTCAAAAGCTCATATATCACAGTGCTGGAGCTGGCAACAATTTGAAGATCCAGTTTACAATTTCTGGCCTCTGAGAATGGAATTAGTAGTGTGGCAATGGCATTACCAGAGCGGATACAGCTGCAACTACACCGTGATTTGGATGTGGATTGTTGAAGGGGAAAGGATTAGATGCTGATATTTTGGTATTCCTGGAGGAATCCCAGTAGGTCTTCCCTTTAGGACCCCTTTGAGAAATAGACCATCTGGATATACTACTCTCAAATCTGATTGTGAACCTGAAGAGACATACAAGTGGCTGTAGTAATATCGGATGCCCACCTGGGGATATAATATAGTTAAGGGCAAGTTCAGATGCAGGCTGAACACTCACCGTCTTGTTGGGTCCATTATACTTCTCAAAAACATCTTGCACTCGGTCTTCTCCTCCATCAGTAAACATCATGATCATCTTATTGCAATTGGCTCTTGTGATGTTGGACTATAAATAAGAAGTAGACATTTTAGCAAGTATAGGAGACAGAGCCAAATACATTCCCCCCCCCTGGGAGAGATACAACCTAATATAAAGTACATAACTGTATTTGTAAGGGTACTTGATTAAAATAAATTGTTGGTGGGAAACTGGCATTTAACATATACAGTATGGCTTCTTCAAGCAATTTTTTTCTGTAATAATAATTTTGTCCTAATAAAGTTTTCTTTGCATATTTTTCTTAAATACGCATATTCCCATATATACTTTTGAGTTATAAACATTATTTTTTTTAAAATGCAGGTTTCAGTGTAGAATTTGAACTCTGCATTTGTATTTGTATAAATTTCAGACCCCATAAATTTTACTTGAGACTTTGGACTAATACATTTCCTTCTGCTCACTATAGAAATACAGACATACATGCATTAGCACATATATTTTTCCTATACAGAACTCAATTCAATTGAGATGTATTTTTTCAGACTTCTGCATATGCCAGTGAAGGGAAATGTATGGTTGCAATCTTATGGGAAGCAGTAAAAGGGTATACTCTCTCTCTCTCTCTGTGTGTATGTGTATGTGTATGTGTATGTGTATGTGTATGTGTATGTATATGTATATGTATATGTGTATTGAGGTGTCCCTAGGATGGCACTTCTTTATAGAGGTCAACAACAGTATATTTGTAATGGGAAAGTGCAGAAGACAATAAATGTCAAGGCTATCAGTTCTACTTCTTTTCCATCCTAGTTGCTGTCCTCTAAGACACTGGCAGAGAGACATCTGTTTTCTTTAGCTATTCTCCAGGGGTGAAGGTGGCACAGATGAGCAAGGGAGAGGGAGTTGTGTCAGGACAGAAATTATGTTGTGGCTATTACCGTTCAGCATTTAATAGAGCTATTCATCTTTATTTTGTCCAATGTCATTATAACCCTTCTGATCCAAGTCTTCTCAGATGAGTCCTGCTAACTTTATAATGAAATGGAAGAGGCAGCTGTTTCCAATGAAATTTAAGTACCAGCTGCTGGAGTTTTCATTTATCTAGGGAAAAGCGCCCAGCACTGAAACTTTATCCTTGGTTTCAGCCCCTCACATGATCAGGAAAAAGAATAATGAAGGTTCCAGCTCTATTTGTCATGTAGCCTCTTAAGAATCAAATGTTTCAGGGAACAATTGCAATGAAGGCAGTTCCAGAGATGCCAGGCTGTTGGATGGGCAAATATCCTTCAGTTCTAACATGTCAGAAGACAGAGCTAATGTAGGGATACAGGCCTGCATTTTAAAAATTTATTGGAAGGAATAAATGTGCCTTGCTTGCATGCAGGAGATACAATTCAGACGTCTTTTTGGCTAATGAACTACTCTTGCTGGTGGCATGATCGAAACAGCAGTGTTTAAGCAATGGCTGCTTGCATTGTTGCTTGTAGTACAGGTAGTCCTCAATTTACAATTATAATTGAGCTCAGAATTACAGTCATAAGTCATGGTAGTCATTAAGCACGTTATTATGTGACCACACCAGATTTTTATGACCTTTTTTTACAGCAGTTGTTAAGTGAATGTGATGGTTGTGAAATGAATCTGTTATACCGAATGACATTTTTGTCAGAAACTAGAAGCAAACTGTGGAAACTGGCAAAAAATGCTGAAAATTGTGTCACATGACTGTGGAATGCTGCAAATAGCTGTAAATGTGAGCCAGGTGCCAGCACCCAAAAATGACCACAGGCCATCAGAATTCCAGAATTGGGTCACTGGTATCTCTTTTTTTTGGGGGGGGGGGTTCTTAACTTCAATGGTTGTTAATTGAGGGTTACTTGTATTATGGTCAGAATAACCTTTCTCAATCAATAAACAGGTTTAGTGACTCATTATCTGTGTCAGTCATTATCTTGGTCCAACCTGCCTCACAGGGTTGCTAGGTGTAAAAAACAACAACTACTCCCTCATATGGTAGATAGGTGTGAAAAAGAATCTTGTATTTTATCTTGAGTACTTTGGGAGAGAGATGATCTACATATGGGACAACCAGAGGAATACAAATATATAATGTGTTTACAATGCACTGTGCTTACAAATGGCATTTTTTTATTGCATGCAGAATATTTCAAATACAATAAGCTGTCTTTGTTCCAAAAAGATTCCTATTTTGCAGGCATCCTGGAACTTGCAGTTAAAAGGGGAAATCATTGTGGCTTTAAGTGACAGGTTCCACCAGCCTTCACGGTCCTTTAATAGTTTTTTTTAATCAAAGACTGTTGTGCTGGGCTAATGTTTATCTGTATGCTAAGTGAACAGCAGAATATAGCAAAGGGAGACAACATTTGTGGAATGTTGTGCTAGGCTGGGTTCTCGTGGTAATGAAAGCTGTAGTAAATCTCAAGAGCAAAGCTGCAGCTGGCAAACTAGAAGGTTGCATCTACCTAGGGAGGCAAAACAAAGGAAGTGAATTGTGGCTGCCATCAAATATTTTACTGCGTGGAGAGAATGGCCCACAGTGTTATAACTTGCTGAAGTTCCCAAGGCTGAAGGAAGAAATCATGGCAAATTTAAGATTTAAAAAAAATGACAAGAAGCAAATGTCATAAGAGGCATGTGTAAGTAAAAATTTAGTGCCCTGTCCAGAGTTCTGAAAAGTTTCCAGATAAAATGGACAACCTTGTAATTATAAGTAAACACAATGGATTTCTTTCTTTCCTTGTGGCCTCAGAGTATTATTCCATTTCTATTCTCTTGTTCCAAAGCTGCATGCATGATTTCTTTCCTCATTTTATTACAGCAACAAACCAATTCCACCAGTGAGTTTTTTTTGGCTGAGTAAGACTTGGAGTTCAATTTTCTCAGATTGTTGTCCAATATATATTTATTTAGTGCCTCATCAAAGAAAACTGAACCAACAGAGAAGCTTTTTAGGATAATCCCTTCTATTTTCGAACACAGTAATGATACTATGAGAATCTGAGACACAA
The DNA here is from genome assembly GCF_059756535.1 of Pantherophis guttatus. NCBI lineage: Eukaryota > Metazoa > Chordata > Lepidosauria > Squamata > Colubridae > Pantherophis > Pantherophis guttatus. The sequence goes on from NC_142064.1 coordinate 209,010,908, forward strand.
ACATGAAATTCCAGGAATCCTTCTGCTGCTTAGACTTGTCAAGGTCAAGCTAAAATTACAAATATAGAGATTTTTTCATTGTTTGATAGTAGTTGCTGGAGATAAATTGGAAGGATCCTGCACTTTGGTGCTTTCAGCAAATAGAGCATTAAAAATTCTTCATATGACTTTTTATCAAATTTGGCCCTTACTTCTCCAGCTCCATATTTTTTTGCCTCCATCTTATTTGAAATCTGGCATTTTAATGCTTAGCCTTCCACGTTCCACCCTCCCAAATTTAAACTCTGGATTTACATTTTGCAATTGCTCAAAGGCATATTCAAAGCCAGCCTTATAATCAGTGGTTCCTTGGGCCTCCATTCCTTCTACGTCCTCTTTGAAGACCTTCTTGTTGCGGATATTAGCTTGGACTAAATGTTTGAAGCAGGACACAGGCTGCGCCTTTTGGTTAAACTGAAAGACAGAAAATTATAATCCATTAGACTAGTTAAAGACACCATGCAAAAGCTGGGAATCTGATCAGCTTCCACCAACTGGGTTTAGTGAATAATAGAACCGTAAATGTTTTGAGTAATATGAGCTATGATAACATACTCAAGTCAGCTGAGACAATCAATTGGGGAGTCAAGGAAGGTCAGAAGAAAATTACTACTACTTTCAGAGACCCACTTTCCTTTAAAATATGATTATATCCTAGTTCAAAATATTGGAACCCTTCCAGCTGATAAAGTTTCTGCAGCTGTGCTGATCAAGATTCAGCTATAAAGGATGTGCATATGTAAGAGCAAGAGAAGAAACAGCAAAGGGGCAGCATGGTTCCCCACTACACTTGGAAATGATGATCAGTTGCAATATACCAGTCTCAATTGGTCGTGAGTGTATCTTTGAGAATGATCAAACAGCAGTCAAGATCTATCGCTATATTTTTTTCATGAGTGGGCATATAAATACTAAGATTTCGGTCAACTGTAACCTAGGGATAATGGGAATTGTAGTTCTTTTATACGGGGAAGGAACACAATGACCTCAAACTGATATTTCCAATTACCACTGCAGCCTGCAATTCACAGGGTTCTCTAGGAGAAAGTATGCCAATTAAAATGCATAACAAGTGCACAGGTGATATGCCCACTGGGGAAGATATTTTATGGTCCTCCCACCCTCTTGTGAAAGGAAGAGTTGCAGATTATAACTCCAATCACACAAGGAAAGAAAGTTTGGTTAAGGTTGTGTTAAAGAAGTGCAGAAAGGACTGACTGAAACAAACATGGTTTCCCACCCTCTGCTGGAGGTTACAGCCCTCTTACTGATGGGGCCACATTGTATTCAGGTTTCTATAGGAATAGACTGACATTAAGGAATAACAAAAACCGTCCTTCCTGTTAAGAGTGATTGAGAATTGAATGAATTTGTGGACAGCATAACTGGGATTGCCCAAACATGTTTTTTCGCAGGACATTTTAATGCCTTATCACAAGGTCACAGGCTCAGTGAAGTGGGGTGTTCTATGATAAACGGTTGCTGGGATAGAGCAGGCTTCTCTTGCATAGAGTTTGGCCAGCAGATGAACTGAAAAAAACACTCATTTTCGCTTATGGCTTAGTTTGCTGGAAATACAGAACATTAATTTAGAAGGCAGTGATCCAGCAAAAGTAACGAGGCTAGACTTGTTAATTAGGCCAGCCATGTTTTTGCCAGTCAACAGACACATGATAGGGTTACAGAGAATGATAGAGTTTTTACTTTCTTTCATGGTGTGCCTTAATTTATTAAAAGAACAAATTTACTGGACTTTACTGAGGGGGAGAAGAACAAGATTAATCTGAGTCAAATGAAACATTAATTCGGGAAGTTACCCTAAAATACGTAGTACAAAACTGAAAAGTACTTAGAAGGCAATTCCTCAACCTGTCTTTTACTCTCAGGATCAGGTTTTGGAGTAAAAACAGTACATTTGTTCCTGATGTGGCTAGGATTATGACAGTTGGGGATTCAGTAATAAACCAGTAACTCATGGCAAATGGAAAAATTGGCATGCCAACTAATTACAGTTCAGGCTTGCCTCTTGGACGCTCTTATAGAATAGAATAGAATTCTTTATTGGCCAAGTGTGATTGGACACACAAGGAATTTGTCTCCGGTGCATAAGCTCTCAGTGTACATACAAACAACAAGTGATAAATCATGATCATAGTCATCGTAAAAATACATTCATCATAAATTGTAAGATACAATTTAGTGATAGTCATAGGATACTAAATAAGCATTAGTTATATTAGTTCAACAGAATATTAGTTCAACAGAAATCTGGATCTGAACTGATTTTAAAATCATGGCACCACTGACAATTTTCAGCCTAGTGCCTTCCAGTTAGGTGGAGATGTCATAAATTTGCTCTTCTCAAGCCAAGGTCTATTCATTTTTTGCTGAAGTGTCAGGATTTAAGATTATTTGTCTATTTTTATTCCATATTTACTGTTTTTGTAAATAACTTAAAGTGGCAAATACACTTAGTGCTACTCGTTCTCTCTCCTATTTTCCTTACAACAGCAACCCTGTAAAATGAGTTTTGCTGAGAGAGAGCAACTAGGCCAAAGTCACCCAGCCAGCTTTCATGCCTGAAGCAGAACTATAACTCACAGTCTCCAGGCCTCTAGTCTGGTGCTGTAACCAAGCACCATTTTATAATTTAAATTTAAAATGAATTTAAAATCTTAGTCTGTCCTCTGAACTTAATAAATGTATAAATTATTGCAATTAGAACTGAAACTGAAGTGTAGAAACATACTGAATAAGTTCATCTTGTCCTAAAAGCTGATCTATCAGAAAATATTATATAGGGGATTTTAAGAACTCTGATATCATCTACCACTATATATATAGGATTTCTAGTCAACATGGTTAATGGCAAGGACTTCTTGAAATTATAGTCCAAAATATCTGTTCAATTCTCAGTTACCGATTTGATTTATAGGCGATGCCTAATGCTGTCAATAAATATGTCACCTGCTGTCAAGAAGGTACAGATTATACTCCTAAATTGTTTAGAGATTTTATTTTTTATTTATTTTTTTTAAATATACTTTATTGATTTTAAAATTTTAAAAAACATCAAATCTCTGTTAACATCTGAGGTGTCGTGTAATTACATATTTACATTATATACATATCAATTACATTCGAATCTACCATTATTGAAAATAAACGTAACCTTACAATCTCATTCTATTATTCCACCATTTGTACCACCTTTCCCATACTGCATTGAATTTTGAATTCACATCATTATTAAGATCACTTGTTAATTTTGCCATTTCTGCGCATTCTAAGATTTTGTTTAGAGATTTTACTTTGTAGTGTTGTTATGGAAACTATTTAAAGAGGAGTAAACTTGATTCAAAGCAATCCACCAGGCCCAGTAGATATAAATAGTAAAGTTTCATTGATATTTTAGATTTTTATTTTGTTTGGGCACATGAAAGATTGTTCCTAGAGTACCAAGAACACACTGCCAACTTCACTTCACTTCACATGTATACAAACTGTATATACTGTACATAGGATCTGTCCTTTTAAGGCTTAAGAGGCAGAAAAATGTTAAAAGGGTGGAACAATAAACTAACAAATATTAGTGTCAGTGCATGCATAGGATGAGTATTATACAAACCATGCTCCTATTTGTTTTCTGATATTCAACAGGCATGAGGCTACAGAACCATTCTTAGAAAGTGGGATTTTCATCACTGAAGATACCCCTCCTCAGCTCTTCTGGCCACTGGGACCAGTTTAGCTTAAGGACAGGTCAAGTACTTGTCAGTCAGCAAGGGCAAAGGGCACCAAGTTATTCATTTCCTTGCGCTGTTCTACAAGCAACATCTGCTTTCTCCATCTCTCAGTTACTTCCCACCCTTTCTACCGAGAGCATTTCTTGAAGCTGTGACGCTACCATTCCTTCCTATCTGCAGAAGAAAGCTAGTATAAGAGTGACCAGTGGTTCTCAGGCTAGTGACATTATGTCAACACATTCCAGCTGTGACCTTGAAAAAAATATCCAAAAGTCCATTAACTTGGAAAGAAGGGCGGGGGGAGTCTAGAATTTAAACTCTGGAGCAAATATCCATGCATACCTACATATATACTCTGTGATTGTGAGATAACATAGCAGGCAGATTGTTCTGCTGCAGTTGCTTAATTTTTGTCTGCGATGAAGTATCAGAACTTGGTAAATCATGCCTGAAAGTTTACTGATAATTAAGCCCATTCTAGAATAAGGGATGGAGAGTTGGAGAGCCTACAGTTCTCCCAACCCTTATTGAATAGATAAGGAGGGATGGGAAGCAAGACACCTCCCCGCTCCAAAAAACTCCCCTGTCTCAAACAACTATAGGGCCCTTGGAAGTGAGGCAAGGTTTATTCTTTCCTGTGCTGAGTTTTTTTTTAAAAGAAGGCTTTTCAATTTGAATGGCTCTTCCTCTCCCATAAAACTCCATGTTTGCTAGAGAGCTGAATGTCATTCACAGAGATATTTAAGTAGATTTAGGTTGTTCCTTACTTCCTTCAAGCCATAGGAGAAATGAAAGAACACCTCTCCTGTTCCAGAAGCTTTATGCTCGCCAGAGGATTAGGAGAGCAGGGAATAACAGGTAAAAAGGACCCTCTATTTTTAGATTAGGGACAAGGATGTAACAGGTAGGAAGAGGCTGTTGAATAAGTGGCTGTGATCCTTAGATGTTCCTTTTCATGTATCCATCCAGTTGGAGGCAGCAGCTTGGGAAGACACTTCTAAAAGGAGCTCAGCTTTGCTGAGGCCTACAATTCCATTCTTGATCCGTAACCCACAATGTGTTCCTGCCTGTAAATTAACCTTAATCCAATCCCGGTCCAGGAAAGAGTCCGGCTTCTTTCATTCGCATCATCCTCTCAGTCAAAGCTTTCCTTTTCCTCATCCTTGTCGTACCTGCTGGCTTTGCCTTGTCCCCCCCCTCCCCCTGCAACTTCCACCACAAAGAACCACCTTGTGGAAACAGAACGGCTTGTCAAAGCTGGCACAGAGGAAATGGCAAAAGGAGGATGCAATTTATTTCTTGCAGGTGTGTTTTGTCATTTGCAATCGATCAAAGGCAAGGAACAGCCAGGAGTGTGGGAAAAGGAAAGGTGACAGAAATGGTAAATTGGGCTGCAGGAGCTGCACGAGGCAGAAGCTAAGGCCTCTGACGGGCATCTCCCTCTCCCTCCACCCCCGTGTTATACAAGGAAACAAATCAGGCAAATAAAGAGCATGGTTGTTTTCGCAGGGCTGATGTGGCATTTTGGTTTGAGATGCTTTCAGCAATTCGTTTCCTAGAGAAGCTATCATTTAACTCCTAGAGGCTGCTAAGTGCAAGAGCAGGCAATAAATGCACCACATCAAATCCAGGATAACAGCTTTGATCATTAACTTCTTTTGCTGCTAGAGAAATACTTATCTTCTTCCTGAGTGGTTAGTTCTTTCATCTTCACTTTCCTGTCCCCTGGACTATCACGCCTGCCACTGATATAGTCGAATTTATATGAGTTAAATAGATTGACTCTAGCATGAATTATAAACCATCATCTTCTCCAAAATTGTACTACAGGTAGTCCTCAACTTACAATTCACTCAGTGCCCTTTCAAAGATACAACAGCACTGGAAAAAGTGTATGATCATTTTTCACACTTGTGACCGTTGCAGCATCCCCATGGTTACGTGATTTACATTTGGATGCTTGGCAACTGATTTATATTGCTGTGTTCAGGAGTTATGTGATCACCTTTTGTGACCGTTTGCAACCTTCTGATAAGCAAAGTCAATGGGGAAACCAGATTCACTTAACAAGCCTGTTACTAATTTAACAACTGCAGTGATTCACTTAACAAATGTGGCAAGGAAAGCCATAAAATGGGACAATCTTATTTAACAAATGTTTCACTTAGCAACATAAATTTTGGACTCAATTGTGGTCGTAACTCGTGGACTATGTGTATTGTACTATTAACTATTAGGATTGAGAATTAATTGACAAAAGCAGTAATCTACACTGGTAATGGATTCTCAAGTATTTACAGGGTGCAGTTGTTATTCCAATGTAAATGATTATATATCATTGTATATTATTACAATTGCAGTATTTGACACTCTTTCAATCAAATGTTCTAGATGAGGATGGACTGGATTGTAGGAAAAATGTGCTGCATAATCCAGAGTAGTGCAAAATCTAACCAAAAAACTTGTCTAACAGTCTGGATTGTGAAAATTGTCAATCTATTTAAATACAGATAGGTGAAGCTTTCCAACATCCTTAGAGAGCAAAGATTTCTTGCAAGCTTTGTTTTTCACTATCTTTAGGCATGTATGAATTGCCACAATTCACCTGATAGTTCCTTATAAACTAGTTTATAATCCTGTAGACTGTGGGCATCTCTATTTGTCCTATGTCAAAATAGAGGGATGCTGCTGTGAATTCTAAATATCTACAGTTAAAACACATTGGTTACTAATAGGTTGTAGTACAGTTTAGTGTCATTCAATCTGCTCTTTTCTAAATTGAGCATGTATTTTTATGTAAGAAAGAATATGTGTGTTTTTTATAGTTATAGGTATACGCATGTACCTATATCTATAATGTAATTAAGAGAATCTATATATAATAGAGAAATCCATCAATTATTGTCATGGATGACACTACAATGAAGAACATATTAGATTCTGCATCTTACTTCCTTTGTGTACACAGCACAAATCGTCATATATTCTCTTGGTCTGCATTCCATTTTTTAAAAAATCTGGACTGAGGCATTACTCAGCATTGCATTACCGAAGACATAAAAGCAAATAAAGTGAACTTATTGGTTCATAACAAATCTAGTGTTAAAGATGCTCTGGGCTACTACAGATTCCACAATGCATATTAGCATTTATTATCTCTTTAATTAGACTTCCCAATCTAATCGATGCCAATCTAGTGGATGCCATGTTGGTGGACAGCTGCCTCTATCATTGCCCCTTAATTTCCCATCGCAGGTTTGCTACTCACAGAAGCAACATTAACGTAGTCATCATCTGAGAGGGTGTCCAACATATCATAGACTGAGGTCTTCATCAGCTTCAGTGTCAGGCCACTGACGCTGCCACTCCTGTAACAGAAGATAAGGTAGAGCTCATTATGCATTTCTTTCATTAAGAGCCTTTCCTCACTTCCAGAAGCATGACATAGCAACATATTTCCTCTACTGTGACCTCATGAGGCAGCCTTCATCTTGCTGCTAACCCATATCTGAGACAGCTTAAGATTGCTCTTAGCTGTTCTAACTTCAAAATGCTTTCCCTCATCAGCAGGCAACAAACTGTAGAAGCTTAACCATGAGTACCTTCTGATGTACTTCAATGCCCATTCTGTCAATCATACTGTCAAGCCATTATGCGTTGGGATGAGCTCCCCAGCACTATGGTCCAGTTCAGATTGGTTGGGCATATTCCTCCCCTCAAGTTTCAGACTGATTCACCAGTGTCCTTGCTTGACAGAAACATTCTTCTGTCTATACCCAGTAGTTTTTAGCATCAGCATTTGATAATTCTTCATTATACTCGAACCCATCCCAGATTCAAAGCTTTTTTTTTATTTTTTAAATCACGTAGGCCGTAGTTTAAAAACTAGTTGATTAGGCAGCACATGCCACTAAATGTACTAGGGACCTGAGTAAATAAGTGTAAAATCAAATGTAGGATCAATAAATGTAGGATCAAATGTTAAGATTCTTCCACCTTTTGTCCTAGGCAGGGCACTTCTGGCATAGCTGTGAGAATTAATCCTTTGCTGGAAGAGGTGGAAGGCAAAAGGGGAGATTCCTGGGATCAGCAAATCAATATGGATAGACTTGTGGCTTTAAAAGCTTTCCAGCCTTATTGCTGTTTACTTAGGAATAAATTATGCCAAATTAAATAGGATTGATTTTCCAGCAAAATGGGTTTTAGCATATGTGCTGATTGCATCTAACCTTCCTTTCATACATATCTGTGCCTTCAAAATCTTGAAGCAATATATCCCAGCTCGACGGCATAGGACTGCAGCCCATTGCTCACTAAATTCCCAAAAGGAATTTAGAGCTGACCTTGAAAGAGCCATTAAGGAGGGACTTAGACAAGGGATTATGCAGTCCAAATACTGAAGCAAGAACAAAGAAGAAATTTAAAGTAACCCTGTCTTATTTTTGTTTAGTATATGATGGGAAAGACAAAAACTCAGGCCCAGATTCCTCCCAATGCTCTTTGAACACACCTGGACATTACAAATGGAGTGCAGATTGGTAAGGGAAATAGCAAAGTTTAGGCTGTTCCAGCCTTGATGAAAGAATGGCCCACTGCTATCTGCTCGCTGCTATCTGTGTAGAGCAATATATTTGGGAGAGCATATATTGACTGTGAGGGAGGAAAAGTCACTCTCTTGGTCAGCCAGATCAGCCAAATCCACCCTGGTAACTAATGTGAGGAGAGCTGTTGCAGTCAGATTGCCCTCATATCCGAAGCACCAGGTATGTTGCAATTCCTTTCCATGATGATCTTATGCTGTGGAGACAGTCCCTTCTGCCCACTGGGCCTCCAAATTCATTTCAAGATTTTAAGCATTTGTTGTTGTTATTAGTTGTGAAGTCGTGTCCGACCCATCATGATCCCATGGACAACTTTCTTCCAGGCCTTCCTGTCCTCTACCATCCTACTGAAGCAGTAGCTCCTGTCTACTGCTTCAGTGACTCTATCCAGTCACTTCATTCTCTGACGTCCCTTTCTTTTTTTGCCCTCAATCTTTCCCAGCATAAGGTTCTTCTCCACTGAGTCCTGTCTTTTCATTAGGTGGCCAAAGTATTTGAGTTTCATCTTCAGGATCTGACCTTCTAAAGAGCAGTCAAGGTTGATCTCCTCTAGGACTGACCGGTTTAATCGCCTTGCAGTCCAAGGGACTTGCAGGAGTCTTCTCCAGCACCATAGTTCAAAGGCCTCAATTCTTTGATGCTCAGCCTTCCTCATGGTTCAACATAAAATTAGCATTTTACTGGGGTCCAAACAATAAGATATAGTCTGAAAACACGACACGTGGAAAATTGTAGGGAAAAATACTCACACATCCACGATGATCACCATATCTTTTGGAGAAGAGGCCCCTTGAATGTACCTGCATTAAGCAAAGAGAGAGCTAAAATGAGAACTTGCATTCAATAGACTGTGAGATCTTAGAGAAAGGCTGAAGGTATCACTACAGGTCCTGTCTTACTCTTTCCCCCGTATTTTTAAGGGGGAAGTTTTAGGATGAGAGAACTCAACTATTTCATTATTAAGAGAATAAGGTTCTTATTTTAATGTTCTTTTCAAGATTCCACGGCATCTTGGGCTGAGCTGGTTCTGCTAAAAGGATGGACAAAGAATAGCATGGATGTTGGCATAATAGTTAGATGTCAATTCATACAAGCCATATCTATATTTCTGGCCAGTACTGGAAGGCTGAAATGTGACTAGACAGACTTTTAGTTGGGAAATCCGAACAGTTTAAAAGAACAAATGAAAAAAGATGCTTGTATCCATTTGCTACTTTGATCTACTACTATTTATATGTCTTCTGGGCACACTTCTAGCTATTTTTGTGTGATCAAAATTTTATAAAACAGTTTTTTATAAAAAGGAATACAGGCTAATTTTACATCACTTTTGATTCATTTTTTTATTTTATAGTTTTTGGAGTAAAAAGGAAAATCTCTCCTGAGTTGAGCTCCTTCTATATCATTATCTACCCAGATGCTCACCAATCACCTTTTTTTATTCATTTTGAGATCTTTAGAATCAGTCACTTCCTCTGCTATCTTGTCTTGTGCCCTCCCACCCAATCATGTCATCTAAAACAACCTCTTTCCCTCTGGATAATATTATTTTAGAATGTTGCATTATTTCCCCCCCCCCCAAATTACTTCTGGTTCTTCCATTATTACAATTCAATGATGCATAGCATGCAACTAATAGTAAAGCATGGAATCCTACTTTCAACCAAAGTATGCAATAAGAACTGTATTGCAGTGGCACACCATAAGCACTTCCCCTTCAATACCCCTGGAAAAGGACAGGGTTTGTATCTCAATACCGTTTGCATCACTCTTCCCCTTTTCTACCCTGCAAAAACTGCTACCCACAACATCCTATAACAGTAAATGAAATATTCTGATGCATATTTTAGCCCTTTCATTCATAACCAAGGACTAAAAAGTAAAACAAATTTATTCTTTTATTTGCATTCATTTATCAAATCTACTCTTTTATTTTCATTGCTCCATAGCAATTTATTACATCCTCCTCCTTTGTCTCTTAGCTTCACAGCCTTACAATGTAACAGTTTTTCTTTCACTTAATTCATTCGTTAATTCATGCTCTTTACCATGAATTATGTCTAAATGTCTAGGCAAGCTAAGCTAATACAGATGCTAACTTGAGTTTAGAGACCTTGGTAGGTTAAAGGTTTTGGTTCAGGCGCTGGCATTGGTTTTATTCCTTCACCCTCCATTAGCATACATCATAGCTGAGCAAATTATTTAAACAAGAAACAATGCCATGCCAGTATCTTCATAATTATGATAAAGTGTTAGGGAATGGGGTTGAGGGGTACCCCGGACCGTGAACCAGCTCATGAGCAAACACACTGAGACTGAAATAAATCTGACAGAGGCATCTTGTGTAAAAATATAATTTACTTTAAAACATTTAAAAAGCACTATGTCTTTAAGAAAGCACATTAAAAACAAAGTCTTATCTTGGTTATGTGAAGCAAGGCTATCTCCCTAGATTCCTCTCCACAATACCAAAACAGTTCACAAGAGAATAGAGCTAACATGAAGATAAGCAGCTTCGGCGTCGATACATCATTGAGGTAATAGAAGGGGCGGCAGCACAAACTTCACAGCTAAAAGTCACCTGAAGTAAAAACAATTCAAACAGCAAACATTGCTTGAAGCTTGTGGGAGGAAGAAGGTCCAGCAACAGCAGTCCCGATGATAGCTTGCGTGCTACAAAACAGCAAAAGGCAAGCATCCGTGGGAGTTTCTCTGCAACGGCGTCTGGAGTCCTTATCTGCATTCTTCTCCCATCTGCGGCATTTGCACATAGCTTCCTGCAGGAGCTGTGCATTTAGGCCTAAACCGGAGTCTAGGCCCAAGTAGCAAGCGAAAAGGTCCTTACTTATATGGGGAGTTAACCTGCAATTAACTAGGGCGGGGAAGGCTTGCAAGTAATTACAAACAGGAGATGGCTTGATTGAAACCATACTGTTTGTGAGTAGGCAAGTAGCCACAGCAATCCTGGAAACACTCGTGACATAAAGGGACACATGGTCCTCTTCTTTTTTATGATGTAAGAGCAGCTGAGAGAATCGACTTTCAAAGAGAACAAAAGAGACCTTGAAGAAAATAATGCAAACTTGCAATGGTTCCAGAGATACAAATTTACCAAATTGCATAAACCATGGATTGTTGCACTTCATGTTTAAGAACTGTCATACATGAAGATACAATTTTTAATGAATATTTATATATTCACACACACATGTACACATTCAGGAATGCAAAAATGCAATAGTTGAATTCATTGTCTAGATCAGAGGTGGGGAATGATGGCCCCTTGACTTATGGACTTCAACTCCCAGAATTCAGCATTCTGAGCCAGCATTCTGGGAGTTGAAGTCCACATGTCATAAAAGGGCCATTGTTCCCAACCCCTGATCTAGATCAAACAAGCTCTGGAGAGTAAGCCAGTCAGCAATGCTAGATTGCCTCAAGGATGGGGAATGCACTACAGAGTCATGGTGTTCTGCTGCTATACCTCCTATTAGAGCTTAAATATTGAATTCTATCATGATTTTTAGTAGTAAAGATTCCACTGACACGCATGTATTAAGTTATAATTCTACCTTAAGATTCCTCCTTCCCATATCATTGATTTCAAGGACCAAATGACTTAAAAATGATAAGAAGACAATTATTATTGTTATTGTTATTGTTATTATTATTATTGTTTAGACTTCTATACTGCTTCATAGTGCTTTACAGCCCTCTCTAAGCGATTTACAAAGTTTACAAAGTTAGCATATAACATATTGCATATTAGCATATTGCATTAGCATTAGCATATTGCCCCCAACAATCTGGGTCCTCATTTTACCCACCTCGGAAGGATGGAAGACTGAGTCAACCTTGAGCCGGTGAGATTTGATCTGCTGACCTGCTGAACTAGCAGTCAGCTTAACTAGCTGCAGTATTGCACTCTAACCACTGCGCCACCTCTTTGTACGCAATAGTGATTATTTTTTAATAATTCTCCTTGTTTTAAAATAATGCATCTTAAACCTAGTTAAATATTATGTTTTTCTCTGTAAATTTCAATAAATAACCTTGGTCTGTCTGTCTGTGTCTCTCGCTTTCTCTCCCCCTCTCTCTCCATAAATTGATTTACCGAGTTAAAGTGTGATAAAATGTAGGGAGGTCAGTAGTGATGGATAGACCCCTGTTTTACAGTATTTCAGACACATGAAATAGTGGGCCAAACTATTATACAAGTTGTCTTCAATTTACGATCACAATTGAGCCCAAAATTTATGTTGCTAAGTGAGAAATTTGTTAGTTTTGCCCCATTTTATGACTTTTCTTGCCACATTTGTTAAGTGAATCATTGCAGTTCTTAAATTAGTAACAGCTGCTAAGTGAAACTGGTTTCCCGAATCCCTTTGCTTGTCAGAAGGTCACAAAAGAGGATCACATGACCTTGGGGCACTACAACTGTCATAAATGTGAATCAGTTGTCAAGCATCTGAATGTAAATCATGTGACGTTGGGGATTCTGCGATGGTCATAAATGTGAAAAATGGTCATAAGTCACTTTTTTCAATGCCGTTATAATGTCAAATGGTCACTAAATGAACTGTTGGACTACCTGTACATGCAGTCCAATTTTTTTAAACACAGAGCATTGGCTCTTCATGTTATCAGGAGAAATGGTGATGGCAGGAACTTCTTCAGCACTAATGTATTGAAACACATCTACACCTGCAAGTAGTATATTTCCTCTGCAAAGGTCGATTGAAAAGTGTGAGCTCCAGCATCCTGTATCTCATAAGTCTACTTCACTCATGATACTAAGTCATACTGTGGTGGGTTCTTTTGGGCTTAGGATGACACTTGATATCATCCAATACAGCTGAATGTAAAGTCTGAACCATACTGGCATGGCTTGTTCAGCAAAATATGTAGCAGTGCTATGTGTAAATACTGTTATAATAGTCTCTAAGAAAGTCACAAACAGGGAATCAAGATGAAATATTTTCCTGTTGTGACTCCCCATCAATTGTTAATCAAAGTGACACTATTAATAATCGGAAAACTGCTTACAGCCATCATGATAAGAAGTCTTTGACGTTGGACTCGCATAGAAGTCATGTTGGTGTCAAAATTTTTGCATCATGATATGATTCACATTATATCACTTGCCCCCATTTGCCCCCAACTCTGCGAGGACTCTGATTCTCCCAGGAAATTGCTTAACCCCCTTTAAAACTGTCTAAACAAGAGTTATTACCTTAGTATGCCGACTAGGTTTCATATTTGTACGACATGATTAACAACCATAGTTTACTCTATAAGCCCACTTTTCTTGGTGTGTATGTTATACCGAACAATGGACCCATTATGGATTTGTGCAATGCTCTAGGCTAAAATGTAATTGACTAATTTGTGGTCGAGGATTGTTCAAACATAGTCATGATATGAATAGGTACAATGCTTCCCTTTGGAGTTAGACTTTTTTTCTTCTTCACAGAATATTTACAAATCCAATATTGCCCTGTTTCTCTTTCACTATTTTTTTGAAACTGTTCCCGATGCTTCTGATGGTTCAGGATAATGTAACTTCTGCAAACTGGATCTTTTTGCTCCTCTGCTGTGGTACCAGATCATTCATAAACAAGTTAGAAAGCTGCACAGCTAGGATAGACCTATTTACATCCTTCAGGGCAAAACCTGTCCATTGGTTCCTAGAGAGCATCTTTTTCTCACCGATCCCTAGGAATACCAGTCCCCTTATCGTAAGACTGCTCGAAATAAGAAAGTAAAAAGGGTGGTTGGGATTGGGAAAATTAATAGGTCCCCTGCTAAACAAAATCCATAAACATAATGATCAATTAGGGCAAGTATCCACAGACTATTAATGATGTAGCCTGACTTCCCTCCGAAGTACATTACTCTACTGAGCCTCATTGAAAAGGCTGCTCCAATTTGCATGTGCGTGCACACACACAGACATATATTCTGCCTGCCTTCCAGTAGTTTTCTTTCTGTTCAGTTCTGTATCATCTTCCCCAGTTAAACCCCTCCTCTGGGCAATAAGCAGAGTATGCGTGTGAATGCAGTAGAGTGGGGTGACAATCAGGAACGTTGGCTCTAGGGGACACATTTTTCCTTTTGATGTTTGCAAGAAACTGACAACCCAAGAATGGATTTTGTAGCTCTTTCACACACACTGGTTCATTCAGCTCATTCCTCTTTTTACAGCTTCCTCATTTTTATGTGACAGGAGACACCCTCTGGAAAGTTGCTCATGAACCGATAAGCAGAGTGCTTGCCTGCCAAGCTGAGTTATTCCCCACTAGAGTGCAAAAATGTGCAAAAAGTATTTAAAAAATCAGTTGCTTCCGCAGAAACCAGACACCTAGAAACGTCTGTCTGCTGTTTGCATCTCTCCATCTATCTCTATCTATCTATCTATCTATCTATCTATCTATCTATCTATCTATCTATCTATCCATCCATCCATCCACCCACCCAACATCTCAAAATGTGTAATATACCCCATAAGCTACTTTCTTTTCCCAGAGCTTCTCCTCCAGTTCCTGATATAATGCGTTACAGTTTCTATCATCATACAGTCAATGTGATGCTTATTTGTGGAAAAAAAAATATATATCACAGAAGTTGGACTCCATACTTTGAAATGTCAGTGAAATATTTTCAAAAATCCCATATGGCATGGGATTACCCAACTAGTAATCCCTCAGTTTGCAAGAACAATACTTTTTGCTCCTAAGACATTACTTTGGACTACTCTGTACGAAGTATATATCAGAAATATATCATCATAGATGAGCTATAATTCTTCAGATATACGGAATCATAAAAGCTGACCCAAATCTACCTAATATCTTCATATCACTGTTTTGTCAATCATTATTAGTTGAGCCAGAGGGTGTCAAAGGATGATCACCTTTTAACAATTGAGAAAATTAAATATACTTTGATAGTACAGAAGCCTATGAAGGGAACAGTATAGGTCATGAGATCAACAATAACTTCAGGGGGGCGTCTGTGTCTACCTGTTTTTATGTATTGGACACAAGAAAGGAAAATAATTTAGGAGAAAAGAAGGGCTCCACCCTCACAAAGCTACCTGCATATTATCTACTGTTTGGGAGCTATGCTTAGTTTATGGTTTGATAGATGACTAAGAGCGTGCAAAAAGAAAATTGTGGCGTGGAAAGTGCCACTTAGCTCTGCTAAAAATTCATTGTGATGTTAAACTGTAAATAAAGCTAATGTTTCCTCTTATGTCTACATAAAGTCTGATACTTTCCTCAAAGAAGCTAGAGGGAGATTTGATGGCACGAGCTGGCTCAAACAGAATCAGTCCCAGCATGAATTAATTAGTGCTTAATTACTATCAATTATTCAGCATTACTGGGAATTGCTTGTAAATGGACAGCCTTTGATTGCTAATCCCAATTACTAATGTTATCTAATTGGAAGTGATTATATTTTCTTTGGGGGTGATGCTGAGCTTTATGCCTCATGTGCAGCAAAGAAACACTCTGCCTTCTTCTCATGCGTTAGGGTATGTTGTGCAAAGGGAAGGAGATGACTCCACTGCAGTATCTCTGCCTTGTCTTCTAGGACCAGAATGTAATCTTGCAGCCACTGGTTTACAGTGAAGTGCCCTTCAAAGTAGACTTGAACTTGGAAGTTCAAGTCTACTTTGAAGGCACTTCACTGTAAACCAGTGTTTCTCAACCTTGGAAGCTTGAAGATGGGTGGACTTCAACTCCCAGAATCCCCCAGCCAGCAGCACTGGTTGGGGAATTCTGGGAGTTGAAGTCCACCCATCTTCAAGCTTCCAAGGTTGAGAAACACTGCTGTAAACCATCTGGAGTCTTTAGAATTTGAGTATATAAACACCTCTATAAAGTAACAAATAGCAGCTAAAGTTCAGAACTGAACTCTCTGAGGTTTTTAAGCATTTACTATTAGCTCCGGTGATGTTACTTGGAAGGTCTGCCAGATGGAGAACAGTAATTCATCTCAGTTACCACATAAAGTACAACCTGAACCATCCATGCAATGCCCATTGGCTGTCTTTGCATGTTACATGCGTGTTTTATGTTTGTTTTAGCTACACTTTGCTGAGCCTGTCAGAAACAAGCTGAAGTTAGCACTGCAGAAGAGTATAAGAGCATCCTCTTGTGGAGCAAATTTCAGGTTTGTTTTCTTTCAGTTCTAGCTTTGCTCATCATACAGTTCTATAGATCGGTTAGGGTTTGAGTGAGCCACAAACTGACCAGGAATAGATTAGAAATAAAATTCAATGGCTTACCACTAAGGCTAGTTTAGGGCTTCCAGGTTCTAGTCCAACATTTTAACTATTGCCCTGCACTGGTACGTCGTGTAACAGATAGTAGCAAGGAGAGTTGTTTTTATCTCTTTGTTCCCATCTAGTGATGAGACTAGACTGTCACTTATCTGAAATGGTATAGGTTCTCCTGCTTGAGCAAGGGGCTGGACTAGAAGACCCCCAAGGTCCCTTCCAGCTCCATTTCATTCCATTCCATTCCAGTTGTCATCCAGATGTTTATACCTCAGATATGGTGCCTTGATATTATTGCTTACTACAAACTCAGCCAGAGTTACTTTGTTTGTGATTTCTTTCTCCTTTTCATGGATAGAAACAGCATATATTGGCCTCTACCATACACTATCTCATGGGTGGGCACCACAAGGGTTTCAATGTAATTTAATGCAGGCTTCACACTAGTTTTATAACTACCTTCTGTAGTTTAAATACTGGGAAACAGATCTGTCGCCAGAAGGAAAGGGTGAGAGCAAACACTATCCAAAGGAAGGTAGTTGATTTCTCCATTGCCTCAAATGCTTCTCTACGTGGTTGGAGACCCGATAAGAAATCATAATGACTCGCCAGATGACACTATAGTGAAGCCTTGCTAATTTGAAAATTTAATCTTCTCCTATGGTTTTTTTTTTTTAAAAAATCTGGAAATAAGCATTACATTCTAATGGGCTCGGTTTCCTTTTTGTGCCTAACAATCTGGGCTTTTACGAGAGGAAAGTTACTGTTTGCCCACCTGTTTGCCTGAGCTAGCTGGGTCAGGCAAGGCAGTCCAAATTTAGTAATCCTTGTAGGCCAGCATCAGTGGTTTTGAAGAAGACGGCAGCATGCCACTATGGCAAGCGGAGGCATAAGTAAAAGGGACACATTTAATTCATTTTACTCCCTGAATAAAATAAACCTGGGATGGAAAGGAAGAATGCAGCAATCACTTACTGGCTGGCATCTGGAAACTCAATTGTCTCCCAGTTCTTTGTGCTTAGCTGTCGCTCATAAAGAGCTTGTGTTGGTTTTCTGGCAATTTTCTGAAGTAAAAAAAAAAAAAAAAAAAAAAAAGCTCTATCCTGTTAGCATTCCAATTTCCCCAAAGATCTAAAATGGTTAGAACAGCCTGGAGCAATACTGAGTAGGCTGTAAATTGAAGTCAAAAGGGTTTAGGGGTAGAAAAGCTGGTTGTCTGAAAGCCCCCTTTACTCGCTCCATATATTTTAACTGGAAGCCATTGCAATGGTCATCTGAACTCTCAGTGTGAGGAATCAACTTTTCTCTGGTGCCTGGGGAAGATAAAAACAGATTTAAAAAAAACCAATTTCATCAGAAAGCAGCAAGCTTTATTATGTTTTCTTGTGTGGGTACTATGCTTCAGGGAAAAGAAAGCTATTTCTAAATTATTTATTGCAGAGAAAGCTGTGTTAAACCAAAGCGACCTCACAAAACTGATCTGACTGAATTAAGCTTGTTCACATTAGCTCAGCCCTTAAATCAGTTTAATCTACCTGAGTTGTCCCCAGTTCAGTTCAAGCAATCATCTTGCACGAGGGCTCTCTTCTCATGACTTTTGTTGCACAGCTTCTCCCTCTGGTTATCTCAACCATGGTAGTGCGAGAACCTTTATAAAGCCCTATGAACCACTGTTGCTTCCAACACCCAACTAGTAAACTTCCTGTAGAATACATTTGGACTGCTATTGCCAATCTGAATCTGTCTTAACCACCTTATAGAGGTAAGCTCCTTCCTTGGAAATATTAAAGTGATTGGAAGGAAAGACAGATCCTGATGAAAGTTCAACAAATCAAATCTGATCCTATGCTAAGAGGGAAGAATGAGATTCAAGCATATGATGGAAGAGAAAGATCAGTGTACTATGCAACAGAGAAATGCTCATTTGCAAGAAATGGAAAGCACTGGAAGCTATTGGAAGGTGATTTGTCCTTCCATTAAAGTCCTTCTTCCTCATCTAAGCCCCCTCTTTGAACAAAATGTCCCATTTGGGAGACAGCTAGTCCTATAACAGCAGAGGTAGTCTTCAATGACATATTATTTCTATTCTTGAATGAAAAAAGGCAAAAATACTATCCATTTCTTTTCTTTTCTTGAAAAAAAAAGTTATTGTAGTGAAGGAGAGAAAGAGGGAGAGACAATGGCCACAAGGGGAAATTTCCAATAAAGAAAATAAAGAGAATAAAGGCTTATTCCACAATGGGAATGGAGCAGGAGTGGGTTCCACTTACCTTTACTACCAGTTCGCAATGGGAGTGCCTGTGCATGTGCAGATTGTCAGTGATGACATCAGGGTGGGTGGGCAGAGCTTTCCGCCGCCATTACTACTGGTTCGCAAGAACCAGACCGAACCGGGAGCAACCCACCACTGGACTGGAGTGGGCAGAGGAATTTCAAGTGCTGACCCAGAGAAATTCAGCTATACGCTACAACATTTGCTTCTTTCAGAAGAGAGAAGGCTCTCTTTTGCTGGCAATCAGCTCCCTCACTTAGCAAGCTCTCTGCAAAAAGACCTAATATTACTTTTCTCTCTAATCCATCCCTCTAATCCACAAGTGAGGAAAGTTAATAATGAATATGCAGCAATTGTCAACAATTAACTGGAATGTTGCGGTCATTAATTTTTTGCCAAAGAAAACCCAATCATTCAGAGTGCACACTGCCACTCAGCCCTATTTGTCAAGAGGTGACACAGCATGGCTGAATGTATAATTGCCCATCTGGCCAGCTAATATTTGAGGAGGAAAAAAGCCCCCACAAGTGAATGTACAGTAGAGAGAAAACCCATCAACACCTGCCGATTAGTTTTCTACATCTTGTTGGAGTAACTTATCATTGAATACATATTGCCTATGCTCTGCATGGGTCAACATCTGGGTAAAATTAATTAATTAATTAATTAATTAATTAATTAATTAATTAAATCTCTATAGCCACCCATCTTAAATAAGTGACTCCGGGTTGCAAACAATCATAAAAATTAAAAGCAGTTACAACATAGCACAAAATGAAATAAAGACCCAGATAGAAAGCCAGGTCTTGAAGGCCTTAAGACCGGCTAACAGGCTCAGGGTCATCCTCAACTCTGAAGGGAGAATGTTCCAGAGGGCTATACCAGAGAAGACATATCTCCTAGGCCCTAAGACAGTGACCAGCTGACATTCCTTACCTGATGGAACCCATAGCCTGTCCAACTTGCCAGACCAAATTGGGCATGTAGAAAGCAGTTGATGAAGACAATCCTCAGGTAATCTGATTCTAAAGCCATGAAAGGTTTTAAAGGTGACAACTAGCATCTTGAATTGCACCCAGAAACACACAAGTAACCAATGCAATTCATGCAGTAGTGGTGTTACATATGTCAAATATCTAATACTATCCACTACCTGTGCAGTCACATTTTGTACCATTTGAAACTTCTGAATGTTTTTCAAGGGCAGCCCTATGTAGAGCATATTGCAATAATCCAAACAAGAGATCACGACTGACTGTGAGCCGAGACTCTTGGTCCAGTAATGAGTGCAATTGGTGCACAACCCCAAGTTTACAAAGGCTCTCCTAGCTATGGCTGTCACCTAACCTAGCAGTAGCCATGAGTCCAGAAAGACACTAAGATTATGCAGGACGCCCAAATATTTAGAGTCACTCACTTTTGCCTGGATTGAATTGAACCCCATTGCCCTTTATCCAGGCCTCTATTGCCTCCAGGCACTGGGACAGGATATCAGTGGTATTTCTCAGGCAGCTCAGGATGAAAACATAAAACTTGATATCAACAACACATTGATGATATCTCACACCAACTATCAGATGATCCCACTCAGAAGTTTCAAGTAGATGTTGAACAGGAGAGGAGAGAGAACCAAGGCACCCCACAAGGTAAGGGCTGTAGGCTGGATTTTTGCCTCCTATCAACACCAACTGGAACTGATCACAGAGGAAGGATACAGTACTATCCAAACTGCCGAAGCCACTCCAGACAGATACCATGATTGATGGCATTGATGGATGCAGAGAGGTGAAGAAGAGCAAGGACCATTCCACTCTCTCCAGTGGTCAATGTGGTTTCAATCCCATAACCCAGCCTGAACCCTGACTGAAAAAATCCAGGATTTTTTGAAGCTACCATGCAACCACAATCCTTCTTACAAAGGAAAGGTTCAGAATGGATAAAAATTATCCAGCAATGACCCCTTGACAACCAACTATTAACAGTAAAGGAACCAACACTCAAAGCTATATCACAGACTAGCTTCAGGTAGAGTAGCAATGAAAAGATTTGGAAAAGATGTTCAGATACAGGGATATATCCATACCCACAAAGATCAGAATCATGCAGGCAATGTTTTTTTCCCTGTAATATTGCGTGGAAATAAAAGCTACACTATGAAGAAGCAGAATAGAAAGAGTATTCAATTGCTTTTGAACTTTGGTATGGGAGAAGACTCCCGAGAATACCACGGACAACTGAGAAAATAAACAAATGAACCATAGAAAACTCAGCCCAGAATTCTTCCACAAGGCACAAATGACCAGATTCAAATTTCATATTTTGACATATTATGCAAATGCCTAGATATTTGGAAAAGGCTGTAATGCTGGCAAAGGTGAAAGGAAAAAGAAGAGGACATCTAGCAGCATGGTGGAAGAACTCTTTTGTTGAAAGACCTGAAGAGCCAGGTTGGGGACAGATCACTGTGGAGAAAATCCATTTGTCTGGTCATTAAGAATCAACACCAAATTGATGGCACATCATCATTAAATAAATATGCTTTAAAATAATTGATCATCAACCTGGCCAGGGAAGAGGTGTCCCTGTATTTATTTTTAAGCAGAACCTAGCATTATCAACTGCTAGAGCACATGAAATCATGGGAGGTGTAGGACAATTAACCCCAGCCAACTCACCATGGCCAAGTCACCACAGCCAATTTGCCATGGCCAACTTGCTGCAGGAAAAAAAGTTGCATAATATCAAAGAAATGATGGAATAGAACAATTAAAGGATGCAAAAGGAGGAACAAAATAAAATGTGAATGACAAAAATTAAAATGATTTTAAAATGATTTTAAATAATTAAATAAAATTGTTGATTTGTTGAATTGGCCACGGCAAGTTGGCTGTGGTGAGTTGTTCCATTCTGATCATGGGAACCTACTCTTAACTTAGATTATATGTCTGGACCTTCCAGTGGAATTTATTGACCTAGGAAAAAGCATGCTATATGTAATGCACCCATTATAACTCTTTTTATGTTCTAGAAACTATATCTTAAAATATCTTTATTGTATCATATCAGGAAGGCCTTGAAAATGAAATCTGCATTATGCTATCTTTGCCAAAACTCTTCTACAAAACCTTTAGGGAATTGTTGCTCCATACATTATTATTTGATTTTTTCCCCATTTAAAAATGGATGTATAATTTGAATTATAGACCTCAGTGAAAGTATAGGTTTGAAGATATTTATTTATAGCTCTTTAGTGTCAGCCTTTTCAATGCACTGTTTGAAGCATTTTCTTAAAAGTAAGAAGCTTAGGAAAAAGAAATAAACCTAGAGTGAAAATTGAACGGAAGGATGTCAGCCTGTACTCTTTAGCCTACCCTACAGATTCATTTCTTACAATTTCCTTATGTAGCAATTTCCTTATGTCTCCTCTCTAATGGAGACTTTTGCCCATCATGGATAGTTATGGTCAATCTAGTTTTGCAATGCTAAGATAAATGCACGACCTACGTGTAACTCTCTCTTGTAAGGGTCAATTTATATTTTGAGTAAAATAGAAAGAATTTGCTTCTTTCATAATACTTTGGACATTTGGTTCTGGATAGCTGAAGGTGTTATGAGCTTAGATGATCGTAGATATAGTTTACTATCTTAATTAAAAATGATGATAAACGGAAGCCTCTTTGTTCATATTTAAGTAATTTCAGGTTGACATCTTTGGAAGTTGGACTGGACATGAACCCATTAAGGACTATTATGAGGTCAAAATGGAAAGAGGCTAAGTTTTTGTGAAAGTCTCCTTCAGTCCACTCTATAAACCGCTTAGAGAGTGCTGTAAAACACTATGAAGCAGTATATAAGTTTAAGTGCTATTGCTATTGCCATGCATTCCATTACAGTGGTGGAGTTCCCCAGATTTATGGTTTTAGGGGATTTCAATTTACTTTCCGTGGGAGTGGATTTGGAGTTAGCTCAGGAGTTCTTGACTGCTATGACAGACATGGCAGAGTTTACCCCTGTTATCTGGGAATAGTTTGAACCTATTGGGCCTGAGGAAGTGCACAGGCTTCTTATGACTATGAGCCTGGCCATCTGCTCTCTAGATCCATGCACTTTCTGGCTAACGAAAACCACCAGGAAGATATTATGTGTTGGGGCTCTAGTAGTGATAAATTCTTCCATGAGTGAGGGAGTTTTTCTCTACCCCTAAAAGAGGTGCTGATCTGTCCCTTCCTCAAGAAATCATTGCTGGATTCCACCATAGTGGAAATTTTTGTCCTGTATGTAATCTCCCTTTTTTTGGGGAGAAGGCAATTGAGAAGCTGGTCACACAGCAGCTTCAGATGATTCAGGATGAAGTAGGTTATATGGCTCCCTTTCAGTCAGGCCTGGACATGCAGCAGAAATAGCATTTCTTACACTTTTGAGTGACTTAGTTTAGTTTAGTTTATTATATTTATATACCGCCCTTCTCCCGAGGGACTCAGGGCAGTGAACAGCCATGGTAAAAACAATGTACAACAAAAATTAAAAGCTTATTAAAATAATTCAATCATTCGGCCAAGTTTAAAACATCCAACTAAAATCATTTTAAAACCCCTATCAAAACCCAGTTTAAAAAACCTTTATCCTGTCAGACCAGCTTGCTGGAATAATAGGGTCTTCAGAGCACGACGGAAGGCACGGAGGTCGGGGATCCTTCGTATGTCTGGGGGCAGTTCATTCCATAGGGCCGGGACCCCACAGAGAAGGCTCTCCCCCTGGGGGTCGCCAGCCTACACTGTTTGGCTGACGGCACCCTGAGGAGGCCCTCTCTGTGGGAGCATATTGGTCGGTGGGAGGCAATCGGTGGCAGAATGCGGTCCTGTAGGTAACCAGGTCCTAAGCCATGGAGTGCTTTAAAGGTGGGAACCAACATCTTGAAGCGCACCCGGAAGCCAGTGCAGCTCGCGCAAGATGGGTGTTACATGGGAGCGACGAGTCGCCCCCATTATTACTCGCGCGGCTGCATTCTGGACCAGCTGGAGCCTCTGGATGCTCCTCAAGGGGAGCCCCATGTAGAGAGCATTACAATAGTCCAGCCGGGAAGTGACGGGGGCGTGACTGACTGTGCGCAGGGCGTCCCGATTCAGAAAGGGACGCAACTGGGAGATCAGGCGAACCTGATAAAAAGCCCCCCTGGCCACGGCCGTCTTATGATCCTCCAAGGACAGCCATGAGTCCAGGAGGACGTCCAAGTTGCGAGTTCTCTCTGGGGGGGTAAGATCTCATCCCCAATAGCCAGCAATGGTGTCAGCTGGCTATATCGGGCCGTCGGGAGCCACAGCCATTCAGTCTTGGAGGGGTTGAGTCTGAGCCTGTTCCTCCCCATCCAGATCCGCATGGCCTCCAGGCAATGGGACATCACGTCAAGGGCATCATTGGGGTGGCCTGGGGTTGAAATGTACATCTGCGTGTCATCAGCATACAGTTGACACTTCATCCCAAAGCCACGGATGATCTCACCCAGCGGCTTCATATAAATGTTAAACAGAAGGGGCGAGAGGACCGACCCTTGCAGCACCCCACAAGTGAGGAACCTTGAGGTCGACCTCTGCCCCCCATCAACACAAACTACATATGGTCAGAGAGGAAGGAGGAGAACCACAGTAGCACGGTGCCCCCTACTCCCACCCCCTCTAGCCGATGCAGCATGATACCATGATCGATGGTATCAAAAGCCGCTGAGAGATCTAGGAGGACCAGGACAGAGGAGCAACCCCTGTCCCGGGCCCTCCAGAGATCATCAACCAATGTGATCAATGCCGTTTCTGTGCTGTAACCCACCCTGAAGCTCGACTGGCACGGATCTAGATAGACTTCTGGTGGGAGTGGGATAGAGGTTGTGCATCCATCCTCACCCTGCTTGACCTCTCAATGGCCTTCAATACATCGACTATGGTATCCTTCTGGACCAGCTCCAGGGATTGGGGGGTGGGTGGCACTATATTATGCTGGCTCTTTTCCTTTCTCTGAGTCCATTTCCAGATGGTGATAATTGGAGAGGAGAGATTTCCACCTTCAGTCCCTTTACTGCAGGATTTTAAGGGGTTTTCCTATTTAACATCTCCATGAAACCACTGATTGACACCATCTGTTCTGTATATTCTGCCCCTGGCAACTTAAGCAGTGTTATTGATGTCCTATCATAGTACCTGGAGAGTCTGGGGACTTTTATGTGGACAACAGGCTTCAGTTGAACCTAGTGGTGAAATCCAATTTTTTTTACTACTGGTTCTGTGCATGTGGCTTGGTGGGCGTGGTGTGGCTTGGTGGGCGTGGCAGGGGAAGGATACTGCAAAATCTCCCTTCCGTCCCCACTCTGGGGCCAGCCAGAGGTAGTATTTGCCTGTTCTCCAAACTAATCAAAATTTCCGCTACTGGTTCTCCAGAACCTGTCAGAACCTGCTGGATTTCACCCCGGTTGAACCCTGTCAAGAGTGAGTGACCTTGGGTTTTGGGTCCTCCAAATCAGGGGTTATGCCATTCTTGGACTTTGTTGTGACTCCGACCCCCGGGCCCGTCTTATTGGAGGGAGAAGACTCCGAAAGTGAAGGAGAGGAGTTGGCAAGGCCTCCCTCTCCAGGACCCTCCTCTCTGGCAATGCCTCAGGTGTCTTCCAAAGGAGAAGAGATAGGCCAGGAGCCAGGCACTTCCGAGCAGCCGCAGTTAGACAGCGACGGAGATAAGTCTTGGCTTGATCCCTGACAGCGTCAGAAAGACAAGCACACATAGCAGAGAAGGAGGCGTGTCAGAGATTAAGCTGAGTCACTGGACCACATCCCACAGGGGATAAAAGGGGTTGTGGTGGCCATTCAGGCTTTGTGACGGACAAAACGGAAAGCTACCAAGTCATTCTGCATTTCTGGAACTTTGTTATATGCTCTGCTTGGATTGATTTTTGGACTGGACTTGACTATTCTTTGGCTTTTGTGGACTTACTTTGATGTTTTCGGTTGGAGGAGATAAACCTTCCTTTGTAAGTAAAAACTTTTGGCAAGCAGCCACTGGGTTGCTGCCAATTCTGTTATCAAAGGAAATTCTTGTCTGCTGGTTTATTTTAACTCTTGGTCGACTGCTGGTGTGTGTGTGTGAGACGGGGACAGAACAGACTAAATGGGGTTGAACTGTCCCAAACAGAGCCAATGTGCAACTTGGGGGAGGTGGGGGGTGTTCTCCTACATTCACAACTCCTGCTTGAGCAGCAAGTGGATGTGGGTGGCCAGAAGGACTTTTGCATAGCATTATGTTATGTGCCAGTCTGCCCACTCCTGGACCAAAAGGCTCTGCTCAGTATGCTCAGTCATACATGGCCTAGTTACCTCTTGAATGGACTGCTGCAATATAGTCTGCATAGGGCTTCACTTGAAGAGTTTCCGTCAGCTTCAGCAACTGGAAAACGCAGTGATGCAGGCAGTGATGTGTGTCGCTAGAATGGTACATGTTACACCTCTGTTCCGTGAACTGTATGGTTGCCAGTTTTCTTTTGGGTCTAATTCAAGATGCTGATTTTGATCTTTAAAGCCCTTCATGCCCTAGGGATGGATTATTTGAGGGAATACCTCTCCCAATTACATTTGACCATCCCATCAGGTCTGGCAGAAGCGGCATGCTGCCAGTCCCATCTGTGAAAAAAATTCAGCTGGTGGGACCCAAAAGGTGGGCATTTTCTTCCATGGAACCCACCTTGTGGAACATCATCTTCCCCCCCCCACTCCCCAAGGTGAGATTGGTTCCATCCTTGACATCCTTCCAAAGGCTCCTAAAACACAGCGGTGTCAGCAGGTATGGAGATCTCAAGGCCAGAATAAGTTGACAAAATGGTTGCATTGTTTTTAACATCAATTCACTACGGTTAATAAAAAAATATTGCTGATGCTTTTTTTTAATGTAGTTTTTAAAATTTGGATATTATTGTTTTTATTGCAAGCTAGCTAGAGTCACTTTATTGTGAAGGAGGTGGCTATATAAATGTCAAAAATGAAGAAACAAATAAATGGAATATTTTACTGTTCTTTCTTTTTGCTATCCAGCTAGGACTTCCTGCTCAGGACTGTCTGCCCCCTTCTATTTTTGCAGGCTACTGATGCTTGTTTGAACAAGAAATGTAGTCTCTCAGGTGAGAGAAAAAGCAGATAGTACAAGGAGCACTAATCATCTCTTGCTGCTCTTTGTACAAACAGGCCTTTTTAGGCACAGGCAAAATGAAGTGTCGAAAAGGAGGCTGTTTACCTTCCATTTGCAAAGCAAAGGCACTATAATTTCCTTTCTGCGTCTCTGTGTGTGTACTATGTCTGTAGGAGTCCGGTCCTCTTTCCCCAATATACACAAGCTTCAAAATAGATAGAGGAAAATTAAATCCGAAGCATTCTGCACTTGCCCAGGCAATAATTAGCATTGCCAAACCAGCGCCTTTACCTGGGCTAATCCTAACGGATTAAATCACACTTAAACTTGCTGGGTGGCTAAATTGATGATTGCAGCTTTCACTGAAATGCAACCTGTCATCATGCGAGGTATTTCTCTCTCTGTCCTTCTAGCTCCGTCTTAGAGAAGTGTTTGTTTTTCTCTTTTTCTCTCCCTGCCACCGCCTAAGGTGGAAAGCCCCAATCCGAGCTGCCTGCAAAATAAGACAAAATTTACAATTGCAACTTTCTTGCGAAAGGGCGGAGGATTCCTGCCTCTTTTATCTGTATCTGAGGTTATCATCTCTCCATCTCTCCTGCCTTGGCTCCTTCTTTTCTCCCGAGACACAACGGGAGGGAGGGGAAGAAGTCGAAGCAGATGAGAGCTGTAGCTCGGATGCCCCTGTCTGTGTTATTGTATCCATTTTCCAATGGCAACGATGTGTGAAATGAAAATTGGACAGAGCTGGCTGCTCACAGACCTGGAATTTCATACAGACTAGTGGAGGGAAGGAGGGAGGAGAGAGACAGAGAGATGTCAGGAAGGGCGGGGGGGGGGGGAAGGAAAGAGTCTTCTGGATGGCTGCACGCACCCATGGCCTGAGTAAGCCCTACTTCAGTTTAATAGACCCTTGGAGTGGAAGTACCGGGCTCATTTACATTTCATTACTCCAAATGCTCTGCTAGCTCAAGATATTTGAGAGCATTTACAGAAGCAGAAAAGTTGAAGAGAAACCCAGAAGGGTTTGTGGATTCCCTCCCTTCTCTAATTCCTTTTGCTACATTCTAGCAGCCATTTTATAAGCATCTCCTTATAGGAAATGCTGCCCTGCGTGACACAGATTTTCTCTCATGTGTGATCTATTCCCTGCCATTTTTACTGCCACAAAGACTATAAAGACTGGGGTAGAACATGGTGTGTGTGTGTGTGTATGTGTGTCTATGTGTTTGTGCGTATATGTCAGTTGCAATAATGTTATGCAGAAGTAGGTTATAATAGAATAACAGAATAAATAACAGAATAACAGAGTTGGAAGTGACTTTGAAGGTTTTCTAGTCCAACCCCCTGCACAAGCAGAAGACCCTGTACCATTCCAGACAAGTGGCTGTCCATTCTCTTCTTAAAAGCCTCCAGTGATGGAGCACCCACAACTTCTGAAGGCCAGTTATTTCATTGGTTAATTGTTCTAACTGTTAGGAAATTTCTCTTTAGTTCTAGGTTGCTTCTCTCCTTGATTAGTTTCAATCCATTGTTTCTTGTCTTGCCTTCTGGTGCTTTGGAAAATAGGTTGACCCTCTCTTCTTTGTGGCAGCCTTTCAAATACTGGAGCACTGCTATCATGTCACCCCTAGTCCTTCTTTTCATTAGACTAGACAACTCCAATTCCTGCAAGTCTATGGAGATTCTCAGTCATCCAGGTCATGGCTGTCCCAAAGGTGAAGACGCTTCTTGGAAGAGAAGCAAGAGAAACTGGACCAGAAAGTCCAGTTGCCTCTTGAAGAAACACCTTTGGGCCAATTCCTGCAACCATTTTTCATATGTTTTAACCTCCAGCCCCCTAATCATATTTGTTGCTCTTTTCTGCACTCTTTCCAGAATCTCTACATCTTTTTTATAATATGGTGTCAAAACTGGATGCAGTATTCTAAGTGTTCTTCCCTCTTTTTCCTCTTCTCTCTTACCAAACCCACGAAAGAAATGAAATGGAAAAAAAATATTCTGACCAGAATCTCTTGGTTGCTCCTGATAACGATCTGCAAAAGTATGACTAAATATTCTTTTAGTAGTCTGTAAAATCAGAAATGGTAATTTAAGAAATTACAATATCCTCATTTCAGTTTTTTCCTTTACATGAGAGAACTAGGTAATCAAACCAGGAAAGTTCATGTGATGTCCAATATTGGTAAGTTAAGTAAAGTGAGATAACCTAGGATATACAGTATAGCAACTTTAAAGCTGTCTTACCATCATGGAGTTTTAGACATACTTAAACCTGATTTTGGAGACAATATGGAGGTATGCCTACTTGCTTTGCTCACCTGGTTTTAAAGGAGAGATGGAGCTGGATTTAGTAGCATAGTACTTGATGATATTGTGGCATATTAGGTTAGGATTTCTGATTAAATGTAACATCCAAAGATGGCCAAGGACTCCTGGTGATATCACAGGGTTTATTTACAACTATGCTTAAGTACTGTATTAAAAAAACGAGTGGAACTCACAGGAGACCAACTGGAATCAAAATTCTAGTGTATGTCTGATATTCAGAAACATAAACAATGAAATGATGGAGATATTATCTCCACAGTTCAAAGACAAAGTAACAGGAGAAAATGTCCCTGAGATCTTGTTCAATTATTTTCTTTGGAACTTTGGTATTCATAGAAAGGTGTCAAAAGAGGGTAGATGGGATGCAAACTCAAAGAACCTACAAAAGAATTGGGACTTGTATTGCAAAACTGCATCTTCCATCATGCCTTTTTAGAATTTCCCTCTCATGGATATTATTTGACATTGTTTTAAAGATCCATTCAGGCAATTGCTTGTTTGCCCGGCAAATAAATGCATCTGTATTATTCATTTGAGGTAGAGGATCCAGTATATCCACAAGCAGTATTTTATTATGAAGTGAATATTCCATCTTTCTAGTAATCAAACTTCAGTATTGCATATCGTTGCTGGGAAAATGCAACCTAACTTCCTCAATCTATTACTTTTAATTCCAATGCTGTGGTTAAAGGAAATTGCCACAAAGAGGAACTCTACATTATTTCAAACATATAGAAGAGCTACAGCATATTTTTTTAAAAAAAATCTGAATTAAGCATGGGGACCTAATATAATTCAAGATCTCAATTTGTGTGGGTAGTTTTATTTTCTTTATGCCTATAATTTAAACTGGCCAAAAGGTGCTTCATTAAAAAAACACAAACATTTGAATCATTTTTGGAAATAAAATCCTCAAGCAGTCCTTCTCCCAATCTAGGTCAAGGCTATAATGAAAAATAATATATTAAACCACCACAGTTCCCTTGCTCCTGGAACCTCTTCTGGTTTATGTCATCTACAGCTTTTGCTACTATCTATTTGATGTAATCTAATTCTTCTGCAATATATGAGCTCCATTTAGAGACTTTCCCTCTTTCTGTCCTCTCCCTTTTAAACCTATCTCCAGTATCTCAGCACACCTCATGATTTGCTGATTGAAGAAGGAAAATAGAATAGCAAATCACACAGACAATCCATGAGCCCTGAGTATGGATAGGCTTTCAAACTATGTTATATTACTACCATTAGGGGGGCATCTGTTGCTCATCTGATAAAGCCTGAAACTGTATATTGCTTGACTTAAGTATTTGGGGAAAAAAATATTAGTGTTAAATCTAGGTAGGTCTCAGCTTCACCTGTACAATGCCAGAGAAAGGTATTTTCTGGAAGACTGAGGTAAGAGCCTCTGATTTTTTTCTCCAAGGAAGATTTAAGTATAATGATAATAAATAAACTCATTTAAATTTTGAGCTGGCGCATTGCTCTGAATTTTTTTGCTAAGTTGTTTTATTCTTTCTCAAATATGCAGCATAGTTAACTATCCACTCCACTATGCTCCCCTACTTACCAAGGCCTTCTTCGGACATCATACAGGTCAATCTTATTGGGGGCTCTCCATGGGGAGGCTGCAATGAGAAGAAGCAGTGAAAACTATAATGATTTTTGAGCTACCAAATGTGTGAATATGAGGGAAATTGAGGAGAGAAAGGGAGAGAGAGAGAGAGAGAGAGAGCAAAGCTGACATGGAAAGATTTCTCTGCCAGGAGTGGTATTAAGCAACAAAAACACTGGAATATGTGAAACTGGGAGGAAAAGCAGCTGTAACTTTGTGTTATTCAAATATCTACTATTGTCACAATGCACTGGCCCTGAAAGAAATGTGTCTAAGGCCCATATTAATCTGAAATGTTTAAAGGTTGGGGTTGGTTTTTTTTTTTTTTTTTTTTTTGCACACTTCAAACACTGTTCTTTGTTTTGGAACAAGTGAATTAGAAGGCAATTAACATTTCAGCCAAACACATCTCTTTTGCTTCTCCCTCCTTTGAAAATACCCATTTTGCTATTTTGATAAATAATTACAAGGTATATACAGTAATGGAGGGTATACGTTTACATCAAACTTGACTTCCCAGTTTAACCAGCAGTTTGGACCTCAGAACATTTGGCAGAACTTTTCTATTCCTGCCTCAGTATTCTTTGAAGATTCATATGAATGATATGTTTATTGTCATTTATATATATACTAGCTGTACCCGGCCATGCGTTGCTGTGGCCCAGTCTGGTGCTTCTGCTGGGCTAAAAGAGAGAGGCTGAAGCTCCAAACTCTCCACGAACATTTGGTGTGCGTGGCCAACTCGACGTCACTCACTTTCATCAGTCACATGACAGCCCCCGAGCCACGCCTACGCAGCTGGTGATTAGGGCAGAGAACCGGTTGCTAAAAAACAATAGGAACCACAAAATCCTCCCTCTCTGTCTTCCCCCCTCTCTTTGTATCTCTCTATGTCTCTCTCTCTCCCCTGTCTGTATCTCTCTATGTCTCTCTCTCTCCCCCCCTGTATCTCTCTATGTGTCTCTCTCTCCCCCCTCTGTATCTGTGTCTCTATCTCCCCCTCTCTTTGTATCTCTCTATGTCTCTCTCTCTCCCCGTCTGTATCTCTCTATGTCTCTCTCTCTTCCCCCTGTAACTCTCTGTGTCTCTCTCTCCCCCTTTCTCTGTATCTCTCTCTCTCTCTCTCTCCCCCTGTCTATCTCTCTGTCTCTCTCCCCCCTGTAACTCTCTCTGTGTCTCTCTCTCTCCCCCCCTCTGTATCTCTCTGTGTCTCTATCTCCCCCTCTCTTTGTATCTCTCTATGTCTCTCTCTCTCTCCCCTGTCTGTATCTCTCTATGTCTCTCTCTCTCCCCCCCTGTATCTCTCTATGTGTCTCTCTCTCCTCCCTCTGTATCTGTGTCTCTATCTCCCCCTCTCTTTGTATCTCTCTATGTCTCTCTCTCTCCCCTGTCTGTATCTCTCTATGTCTCTCTCTCTCCCCCCCTGTATCTCTCTATGTGTCTCTCTCTCCCCCCTCTGTATCTGTGTCTCTATCTCCCCCTCTCTTTGTATCTCTCTATGTCTCTCTCTCTCCCCGTCTGTATCTCTCTATGTCTCTCTCTCTTCCCCCTGTAACTCTCTGTGTCTCTCTCTCCCCCTTTCTCTGTATCTCTCTCTCTCTCTCTCTCTCCCCCTGTCTATCTCTCTGTCTCTCTCCCCCCTGTAACTCTCTCTGTGTCTCTCTCTCTCCCCCCTCTGTATCTCTCTGTGTCTCTATCTCCCCCTCTCTTTGTATCTCTCTATGTCTCTCTCTCTCCCCTGTCTGTATCTCTCTATGTCTCTCTCTCTCCCCCTGTATCTCTCTATGTGTCTCTCTCTCCCCCTCTCTGTATCTCTATGTCTCTCTCTCCCCATCTCTCTCTGTCTCTCTCCCCCTGTATCTCTCTATGTGTCTCTCTCTCCCCCCTTCTGTATCTCTCTGTGTCTCTATCTCCCCCTCTCTTTGTATCTCTCTATGTCTCTCTCTCTCCCCCGTCTGTATCTCTCTATGTCTCTCTCTCTTCCCCCTGTATCTCTCTGTGTCTCTCTCTCCCCCTTTCTCTGTATCTCTGTCTCTCTCTCTCTCTCTCCCCCCTGTCTCTATCTCTCTGTCTCTCTCCCCCCTGTATCTCTCTCTGTGTCTCTCTCCCCCCCTCTGTAACTCTCTGTGTCTCTATCTCCCCCTCTCTTTGTATCTCTCTATGTCTCTCTCCCCTGTCTGTATCTCTCTATGTGTCTCTCTCTCCCCCTGTATCTCTCTATGTGTCTCTCTCTCCCCCTCTCTGTATCTCTATGTCTCTCTCTCTCCCCATCTCTATCTCTCTGTCTCTCTCCCCCCTGTCTCTCTCTATGTGTCTCTCTCTCTCCCCCTCTGTATCTCTCTGTGTCTCTATCTCCCCCTCTCTTTGTATCTCTCTATGTCTCTCTCTCTCCCCGTCTGTATCTCTCTATGTCTCTCTCTCTTCCCCCTGTATCTCTCTGTGTCTCTCTCTCCCCCTTTCTCTGTATCTCTATGTCTCTCTCTCTCTCCCCCGTCTCTATCTCTCTGTCTCTCTCCCCCTGTATCTCTCTCTGTGTCTCTCTCTTCCCCCTGTATCTCTCTGTGTCTCTCTCTCCCCCTTTCTCTGTATCTCTGTATGTGTCTCTCTCTCTCCCCTCCGTCTCTCTGTATTTCTCTATGTCTCTCTCTCCCTCTCTCTCTCTTTATCTCTGTCTCTGGCCCGGCCTCTTCTGCATCCCCCACCATCGTCCTTACCTTTTCAGGCCAGGTCTTCGCAGCTCTCCGCACCACAGCAAAAACAGGCCCCCTCTGTCCTCCCTACACAGATGTTCTCTGGGGGCTCAATGGGGAGACGCATAGCAGGGAAGGGAAGGGAGGGAGGGAGGGGGTGCGGCGGGGGTTCAAGGCTGGTTTGGGGCCCGAAGGAAGAAAGTGGCAAAGCCAGGAGCCACGCACAACCCACTGGACCTCTGCTGGGCAGTTCTCCTCCCCCGCCTGCCAAGGGCAGGGGAATGATTAAATCCCCCGCTCTTTCAGGCAAAATGAAGGAGGGCCAGCCATCCTCCCTCCTGCCCGTTTCCGCCCCCCAAAGCCCCCCCAGAGCCCGTTTTCTGCCAGAGGGCAAAATTTTCATGTAGGCTCCATGAACTGCCAGACCGCCCACCTGGGAATCAAAGGCGGCTCTGGTCAAAGGTGATCCCGAGGCTCCAGTTGCCTCTATCTCCCGTTCACCGACTGGATTCGCATAGCACCGGTTAGCGGCTGGTCTTTCTGACCTCAGGGCCTGTGGTAGCGCTGGGCCAGGCACGATTTGGGCCAGACGAGGAACGGAGGGTTCCCACTCGGCAGACCCAGGCAGCCTCGTTGCCAGATGTTCTTTGGAGGGAGCCCCGAGAGGGGCTGGTGAGGGGGATGGGCAGCAGCGGCGGGCGAGGCTAGTTTGCAGGGTGGCCGGGGGAGGGGGAGGTCAGAGCCAGGCTCGGGCAGGCCCTGCCCAGCCCTAGAAGCACCGACTGCAAGGGCTTCCCAGCGGGGAGCTGGCTGTCTACCTGCTGAGTCTGGTGGCAGGATATGGCCCTCGGGCGTCACTGCCTTCCAAATGCGCAGTTTCTTGGAAGCAATATGGAGAGTCTAAATATAAGAAGCAGAAATCTGTTGAGCACAATCAGGGCTGGGAGGCTGCCGTGTTGGTTTTATGTCCAGCAGATGGTGCTGTTTTTCAATGTTTTTCAATGTTTTCCATGTTTTTACCTGTCACAGGTGTGACATGTATATAATATAGGTATATAAAAACACGCCCATAGTCAAATGCAACGTTGTGTCAAAATTTGAAAGCAATCGGTGAAGAAATTTCGGAGATGTGCAGTTATGTACAAACGGACATTTACATTTTTATTTATATAGATATGTTATACCTCTCAAGAATTCAGAACTGCATTTTCAGGCAGAGAAAGTATGACTTTATCAAAGCCAGTAGGTCTGGGAAAACAGTTAACAGCCTCAGAACTTCACATAGGTTTGCAATCCAATTTTTTATGGCCAGCAGAATACCCGAGGCTGTACTACTGAAAACCAGTGGCATGAATATGGAAAACCATTTTAAGGTTGATAGCAAGGTAGTGCAATTCTTACAGAAGGAGTAGTATTAGGATTGGTGTTTCAAAAGGCTTCACATTCTCCTTCATAGATTAGAATTGCTGGGAATTGGGCACCATTCAAATTAATTGATTGATTGATTAATTAATTAATTAAACAAATAAATATGAACCTCAATGTCCTAGTTCTCTCTAAATCAAGGCAGGCAAAGTTAGAAAACCAAATCCACTGGGTCTTTTGCAAAGAACTTTATTGCTAGTGCAGTAAAACCCAGGCTCTTGCAAGCCCATTACAGGACTTCTCCTGCACCTACTGAAATTAAGGTAGAGTTGCTTTGGGCCTCTTTCTCATGCTACTTCTTCCCCTGGGGTGAAGTAATTCTTGAGTGGTGGGCCAATTTTCTCTTTCTTTTTACCTGGGTGCTGCTAGAACTTCAACTTCTCAAATCCATGATATTCCTCATAGACATCACCTCTTTGTCCAGCATGGACCTTGGTCCTGGTCAATAATGCTGAGTGTTTCCAAAAGAACCATGGGCCTGACTGACAGATTTAAAGTAGGTTCAGCTACTTTATTTGCATAACATCCCTACTGTTATGAAAATAATTTGCATAACATCCCTAATGTGGTCCAGGTCATTGTGGAAATTAAAATAGTAGTTGGCCAACATATAAAAATCCCAGATATTTTTCCCAGGCAGGCAAATAAAAGGACACAAGCCATGCTGATTCCCTAAAAGTTGCCCATGGATGTTATAAGTTACCTCAAATGTTTGGTGTTTGACAGAGAAGAAGAGGATCAATCAACCTCCTTCTCTGACATCACAACCATGCGAAGAAAATAAGGAAGATGACCTTGATGGAAATATGCAGGAACTGTTAGCTAGGCAAAAGGGGCTGAAGCATTTTTTTTAATGCGATAACATTAGGAAATCGTTCAGGCAGATGCCTCTCTAATTCACTGAAGTATAAGAAAAAGGAGGAGATGAGTACAATCATACTTGAAAGATTCTGTTACCATAGCCAGTCTCAATAAAAGTACATTTAACCTTCCTGTGGGGTTGATTTCAAGGTCTGATCTACTTAGTGGGGCTGACATCTGGCCATACCTTGATACCCAGAATCAAAAGAAAGAGCAGAGAAATAAAGAAGGCAGAGACTTCATTATTCTCCAGCAAAACAGTGGTAAAATCCATTTTTTTTTACTACTGGTTCTGTGGGCATGGCTTGGTGGGCGTGATGTGGCTTGGTGGGTGTGACAGGGGAAAAATACTGCAAAATCTTCATTCCCACCCCACTCCAGGGGGAAGGCTATTGCAAAATCTCCATTCCCACCCCACTCTGGGGCCAGCCAGAGGTGGTATTTGCTGGTTCTCCGAACTGCTCAAAATTTCCGCTACCGGTTCTCCAGAACCTGTCAGAATCTGCTGGATTTCACCCCTGTAGCAAAGAAGCTCTTATCCCTCCTATTAAGAGGAAAAGTAACAATGATCACTCCCTAACAACGAATGGCCTAGGCCCTAGGATGACTAGGAAAGTAGTGCTTCTAATGTGAAAGCATTAGACTGTGCTGTTACTCCTACTGTAACATTTCTGAGTTCAAAACTCAACTACTTAAATGCAACCCCACTGTTCATAATTATATTTTCACCCTGTTAGTTGAGAATGATACAAACCTGGATAGAAGCGGGTTACCCCTGTAGCACTGCCAAAGACCTGCCACAGCAGAGATGGGTCTTCTTTTCGGTTTTCCACAAACACATCCTCTAAGGCTTCTGTCCAATTCAGTTCATTGAGGATTACAGTGGCTGCAAAAAAAGGGACAAGTTTAGTGTGCTTAAGGTCTAGAGATCTCTTTGACAAATGTGATTGTTCTCTGGCAAGGGAAGAATGAGAGTTGCTTTTGTGAAAGGATGTATGCCCTCCATTAGCAGGATATATTCACTCCATTAGGAGAGCTGTGAAAAGTGACATCAGCTGAAGGATTGTTCCTGGCAATTCCCAGCATCTCCTGTGGAGCTGATTATTATCAATTTGTCACAACAACATAGCTGGATGCAGGCTATCTCTCTTCAATGGGACCATTCTTTCACCTCTTGTTTATATTGCTTATTTACAAACCACCTTTCTATCAGAGATGGAATAAGAAGTGCCTAATAATAGTAAAAAAAGAATGGAAAACAACTAAAAGCCAAATAAGAGCATACCCCCAAAGAGGCCCCTTAAAACTTCATTAAATTAAAACAGAGTTTAAAATTCAGAACAGCGGGGAAAAAACCCCCCAAATCAATTCTGTAAGCTTAACACCTGTATAAAGGTAAACGCTTTTGCCTGCCAACAGAAGGCCAGCCATGAAGGACACTATCAGCGCTATTATCAAGGTAATGATTTCATGAAAATACCATGCATAAATGGGTTTATATAATCAAACATCAACCGGTATGTATTAAGAGCAGTGATAATCAATTGACTATATCTGAGATGACGTCCAAAGAGACATGTGTGGTATAAATGTTTTAACGCATTAGATTTAATAACTATGTAGCCAAACTTTATACACAGAACCATGTGAGATGCTCTTAGGCTAGAATAAGTTGAAACGGAGACCATTTGATAGTGTGTACACTAAAGAATTAGTCCTCTGGCATAGTGTAATTTGTGATGTGTCTCATATAATGTAATATAATATGATTATAACATAATATAATAATATAATATACAGAGAGAGATTAATAAAAGAGATTAACTACAAAGTGCCTATGAATTATCAAAATTTGAATTGAGCCCTACCACCAGATGTAACCATTTTTAGGGTTGCGCAATGTCCATCTGAGACCTGGAAGAGGATGGGGAAATGCTAGCTGGTAACTCAACCCACACCATCTCCATGTACATTGATAGCATCCAATCTGAGAAGATGATGGCATTGTAGTATGGAAGTCTATGTGCGCCTCCTCCTTCTTGGTGCTCTCACAACCAACATTTGGTAGTGCAACTTTAAGGCTTAGTAAGATAGTTTGCAACACTTTTAAAACATCAACAGGGTAGCTAAGGGAAAGGATATTTTTGTCTGTGTTTTGAAGACTTGGAGCATTGTTTAAAAATGTGGTTTTATCCCTTTTTTAATCCTGGTGATCCTGACTACTGCATCCCTCAGCTCAACTCATAGTTCAGAGATAAGTAAGCAAATATTATTCATCATGCTGACGGAGGCTGATGGAAGCTAGAATCCAAAACAAGTGAAGAACTCTAGAAATTTTCCTTTCCCCACTTTCACTAGGGATAAATCTACAATGTCTTACCCTCTTCATGTCAAACTGTTTCTAGTTCCCCAGTCCTTGCCCAATACTCCCCATTACATCTGCAGAGATCTTTGACTGCATGACAATTTTATGGCCATCTTAAAGCCTTCCCAAGAATAAGAATCCATGTACCATGACAGACATTTGTCCCTTTGGTTCCCCATATAGATGGGAAATATTCTGTTGGCAGCCAGGTTTTGCCCTCCCTAAGCCAGTTCAAAAGAGATGCCATATGAAAGAAATAAAGGGACTCTACTGAAGTTATTCCCATTCTGCATTCCTGGTGGCTTTTGTATCTAATGCAAAAGCAATTAAGACGCTGACAAACAGAGGCTTTAAATTATTCAGCTATTAAGGAAAGTGATAAGCTCAAAGCAGCCTGACTGTATGATTAATCAGCTGGGGCTGGGATTTAAGCAATGTGTAGAAGAGAGACATTTGGTACTTGTCGCTGCCAGCCTGCTTTTTTTCTCTTTTAAAGGAATCTTCCACTCCCAAAAAGGTGCCAGTAACAGTACTCGGGGGAGAGAAAATCCTGGAAAGCAGCAGCTGAGAGGAGCTGGCAGCTGGACGATTGGGGAGAGAGATGAATTTTGAGCACAGGCTGGCAAGATGAACAAGAAATACCAATCCCACTGACAATCATTGTTCTACTCAACCTCTCATGTGCATTTTTAAGAGATCACATGTCACTCTTCCCTGACAGAGGACATCAGTATTAAAAAGCAGTCAAGGTAATACACTTGAAATATTTTACAAGAGAGCAGCAACTAAATTTCCATCATTTTATCACCAAGGAAATGGAAGACAGCTTCATCACATTTAGTCACAAGTCCAAGATATTACAAAATATGTTAGCAGGCCCTGGAGTCATGCCCAAAAAGATGGATACAGGAGAGAATAGCATTCCACACCTTTGTTAGCTCACACGAACATCCCTTCACCTCCTGATGCAGTCTCCTGATGCAGCTCCTCTGGGAAATGCTCAAATGTATTATGTATGAATTCTGGGCCAATTTCCTACGTATTCTCTTCAATATATCCATTGTCCCCGTTGGCTTCCCCAGCAGCTATACTGTTCATTATACAAATATATTTCGAAGAGTATAAAGGCACCACTCTTCCATGTGTACCCGCAGGAGGTAGAAAAGATCAGATCTTTGGCCTTCACTATTTGGAATGTGGACCGGAAGAAATTTCTCATTCACAACCGTGCCAGAATACTAAAATAAAACGGGAGACTCTACTTTCATTAAGTATTATCATTGAATTATATCCAGTTCTCAAGTTATTCCAGGTTCTTCAAGACAGAATGGTTGTGAATGTGAGCGTTTACACATACAGTATTGAGCTTTGTATCATGTTATGGAGACATTGCCTCTAACTGTCTGGGGATGATGGGCTCAAGTGGTATTCTGAAAACATACGGGCTGAACTCTCTTGTAAACTGGCTGTTGAAGGAACATTGTGAGCATTTTTCTGTTCACAGCAGAAATTCCTTAGGAAAAAAACAACTTGGATCAAAAAGCAATGGGAGCTTGTATGTGTTCTCATCCTTTTGGAGCCCACTGTTTTTTTTTTGGCTCTGGATTAGGCAAGTGCTGGTTGTTGCATAAACAAATGTCATGACATACATTGAGAAACAACATCTAATCTCCTGTGTGCATTTAGTTCTATGTTATCTTTACTACTGTCTGATCTAACCCCACAGGATCATTACAGATCATTTGCTTGACCACAAAGACAGAAAAATCAGTGCTTGTTGTTAATTCTGCTTAAAGAAATCTACTAGCTTTCTTCTAATTGTGACAACAGTTCTGGCAAATACAGTTTCAAGGATCTTTGAAGATTAGGCATTTATGCTGGCTAGATTCCTAGTGGAACTGCTCACAGATAATTATTTAGGGGGTTGGCTTCTTGCTCATTCCAATTCTTTTTGGAGTGAAATAAAAAGAAACCTGGTAAAAGCGCTGTCAGTTAAATGTTTGGAACATGTATCTCTCAACATTCCAGTTCAATGGATTGTGGAAGCTCTTCTCTAATGCAGCACAGTGCCTATCAGAAACCTGTTACATATTGCTGGACGCAAACTAGAGGGCACATTCTGGTTGAATCAATATGATGTTTTTTTCTCTTCTAACGGTAAGCAATGATTAAAACTAAACGACCTGCAGGCGTGCTGGAATCCAAGGAATGTAAGGTGGAACCGAATCAAATATAAAGTAAAACATAGGAAACCCCACGGGACAA
Source organism: Pantherophis guttatus (assembly GCF_059756535.1). Lineage (NCBI taxonomy): Eukaryota > Metazoa > Chordata > Lepidosauria > Squamata > Colubridae > Pantherophis > Pantherophis guttatus. The sequence continues at coordinate 209,051,556 of NC_142064.1, forward strand.
ACAAGCAGCTCTGATCAGAGGGTAATATAGTATATAAAACAATCAGGAACTTGATATAGATACTGCAGTTTACCAGAGTATGGAGTGCCCTTCCTCAGCTTGGTGCCAGCTAGAAGTGTTGTAGTCCAGAATTACCAATTAGAATGCCAAACCAGCCGACAGTTTGGAGAATACCTGATGGGGAAAGGCTGGTTTGAGAAATGTAATATTCTATTAATGGTAGAATGAGGAAGATCCAACTGTTCCTTTGACCTTACATCTGGAGTAAAAGTGGCAAATATCTCTGACACAGCTGGAAAACAAGATGCTATAGCCCCACAAACATTTCGAAGTAAAATCCACATATAGTATATCTGAATTTTGAAACAACTTGTTCTGCTGAAATAGGGGTGGATATGCAACTGAATTGCTGGGCTACTGAAGGAAAACATTGGTTATTTGACAGCTTTTTTCCTCAGGGTATATGAGAAACAATCTCATGGGAATTTGTTCCATGAAAGTTTCTTCTAAGTGATCTAAAGTTGCAGCAGAACTCGTCGAAATGTTTAGTGCATTTTTTGCCTGAAGGATACAGGATACCCCAAACAGCAATTGACGTCTAAAAGC